>NW_028278080.1:0-334124 GCF_059751315.1 Micrasema longulum
TAGGAGTAGTAATTTTACACAACAAGAGGGGCGACAACTCTACACAAAACATATCCCTAGTAGTAATTTTTTAAAACCAATTATTTCAAAATGGCCGAAACTACTCAAGCACGTCCAAACATGTACAGATGGTGATTAGTTACATCAAATGCATTATCATTCAAAAGACTTGTACCGCGAGAGAGCAATGGGTTAATACACAAAAGTTACAAGAAATAATAAATATAAACAATTAAAAAGCCAACCAAACGATTCCACAGATATTAATGATGTAAATTAATTAAAATCGATAATATGCTAGTACAGTAGTTTATGTGCTGTCCAATATTTGTGCTGTTAATAATTTTGCATAAAGCCTTATGAACAAATCTTTATATTTTCCTTTTCAAAAAATTTAAAAAGAAAGTTCCTAATTAGTAATTACACTTTATTATTTAATCTCGATAACTTAATTAACTTTTTCACTAATGTTATAATTAGCGATGCATATTTATTACTGATAGGAGGTCTGGTACAAACGACTGCAAATTTGAGTTGCCGAATTGGTTTCATAATAAGGATGACGCCACACTTCTGGCATACAAACACAATAAAATAAGCGTTTTGTAATAACGATCCTTGACATTTGACCCCGCCTCAGGAAGAGAGATCTCCAATCTTTATTATAAATAATAACATTATATTTATCTCGGTATCCGGGCGGATTAAGAATACAGTTAAGTGTGTGAAATAGAACCAGAATCTAAAACGGCTGTTTTCGACTCAATGGCTATTCTCTGATAAAAATCCTAAGTTCTTTTCTTTAACCGAGTGGAGATAAGTCCGCCTTAGGTTGAAATGAAATATTAATTAAAAGTTGATATAACTCAGCGGTTTTTCATGTTCTTGGATTGCTGCAACCTGAATCGTAAGGCTGATAACCTTACTTTCGTGCAATAGATGATTGATATCACTGCATTTGGTGTTCTAATGCAATGCTCTGTGCACCATCGAATGTGGTCACGGGTATGATAATGATATTTATATATTTAAATGTCGTATGCTATATCACATCGGAACCATATTAGCAACCTAATTTTTTTTAAAAAAGGATCTTTATTCTACAGATATTCCGTTTAACTAACATCACGAAAATAACAATATTATTACCTATTGATTAATTGAATCAGCTGAAAAAATGGGTCTAAAACTTAGAGTATATATATCTGGTCTAGAACAAATAAAGTTAATATATTATTCACTGAAATATTAGAATGATGTCTAATTTTTATATCTTTTTGATCGTACATACTTCACACCTCCTATGTTCGATATTATTGTTACAACTGACTTCAAAAATATCAATACCCTTAAAATTCTCTTTTCACCTAGAGTATTCCTCTGTTATCTGGTTTCCATATTATGGTGTTTACATCAGAAATATTGAATCAGTTCAACATCAATTTTCAAGAAAGAAAAGCTGGAGGTTGGGCTTAACGGACCAATCGGCAGAACTGACCGAGAAGAAGCGGAAGAAAACTTGAGACGTCGCACGCGGAGTAATTTTAGAAATTCAAATCTTTTGCGCTGGTAATAAAAGACATTATATATTTATTTTTTGAATTTTTGGCTAAGCTTAACAGTCTTTCAACAAGCCTTTTTTTTAAAAACCATTGCAGGTAAAGCAAACCAACTGACACAATGGTCAATCTTTTGCATTCAAAATTTAACTCAAGAAGTTTTTTGAAAATTTTTTGCAAATTAAAATGTTTTGATATTTTTAATTAACATGGATGTTTTGTACGCAAAAAACCACAAAGATAGTTTTTTTGGTTATACTTATTACAGAAATGTAAAAAATGCTATTGGTTTACTTTTCCTTTAAAATGTCAGATGGATCATTTCACAAAAATGCGCGTAATGTATTGTGAGCTCTTGTTAGGTACATGAAGGAACGATGATTAATCTAACGGTTTACAAACCATAATTGACGCTGCACTCGGACGATGAAAAATTTCAGTTTTTAAACGCATATGGCATGGTAACCAGATTGTAAACAAACGCATACCATGAGGTGGATTAATCTACCTGATTTTTCCAAAAGATTTTTATTAGAGAGCACTCTTGAGTTTCATTTTACACACATAACTATATATTTTATCCCCTTGAACACAAAATAAAGGTGATTTGAAATTATTAAAAACAAAACGAAAGGGTAATAATGTCACTGCTTAAGGTTAGAACATTTTAATTCATAAAAAATTGTATTTTTTTTAACTTCGTTGTCTTGTTAAAACTTTGATTATTTTTTATTATCACAATCAAAAAAATACAGGAAGTTCTTTGAACTTTTAAGGCCAAATATTCATAAGCGTCTTATTTTACGTAACGGTATATTTTTTTGGAAGTTTAGCGGCATAAATTACTAACGTGATTGGTCATAATTACATACAGTAAAGTATCAATGTATTTTCATGATTTTAAGGTCATTTCAATTGCATTGGCTGTCGAACGTATTAATAAGATAATTAATTTACATATTGAGTAGGTATCTAACAACTCATATTTGTTCAAATTTCAATGTGTTTTTTCTTTTATTACTTAAGCTAACTAAAACCCATGCACAGTCTGTTTTTCCACACATAGCTCATCTAATCTTTTTTATCTCTAGTTTCATATGTATGGCATTGTTATTTAAATTAAAAACACCAGTATATTTAATAATCGGGAGTTGTATTTTAATAACACAACATACGACAATTTTATATAAAATAAACAATGAATTTAAACAATATTTAGTAGGCAAGAACTAGATTCAACTCCCTTGGAAGTTATTTATATTATATAATTCGAAAGCACTATAAATGCTTAGACTTATATATTTCCTTCAATAAAATGTTTTTTATTCTTATTGTAATATGATAATATTAAGAATCTAGTTCGTGTCTACAAAAAATTGTACAAACTTTAAATATTGTTGATAAAACAAACTGGTAAAAAAAGCAAAAAAAAAAAATCAGTCGTTGCTTAGTATGTACGTGAAATTTTTTTTCACAAAGACCACAGGTGGATGAATTAATGGAATATAGATGTTTAAACACATGCAAAATTGTTAATGTTAAGTAGTGTGTAAAGTGGACAAACCAGCCAATGACGGGTCACAAGCTTTGTGTACCGTCATTGGCTAGACTTCTATATTTTCGTTTATAAAATGTTCTTCATGTGTGTTGTAATATATTATTCTTATTATTATTCTTAGATGTGAGGGTCAGTGCTATTCAAGCTCCAGACGTGACTGCGACTTTTGTAGATCTATTGTGACGGGTCCCCGTAAATAGTTCTCGCCCTCCGAGCCTGGATCTATAAAGAGCCTGGCTACCCTCTGGGAGGCGAGAGTTTACATTTAGCTAAATCTTTCCTTCAAAGCCCAGATCCGTAAAGTGTCGGGCCAATATGTAGGGGGCGAGCTCTTTAATATCCTCACATTAACATAGAAAGTGTATAGGTGTTTCCTCATCTGAACTGCAGAACCTACATCTAGAAGTTTGGGAAAGGTTCATTCTAGCAAGGTGGATGTGTAATCTGCAGTGCCCTGTAAGGGCTCTAGTGATAACCCTCACTTTATTTCGGCTGAGCTTTATAAGGTCGAAGGCAAACCTTTGCGAGTACCCTTTTATCTGTTCCTTCGCATGGTGTTGAGCAGGTACTTGTAATATATTATTAAATCAAGCATTTTAAAATCATCAAACTGTTTAAATTATTAAATCTATTTGATCTGTCTTACCCTTTACGGCCGTATGTATATTCAAACGAACACAAATTTAGCGATTTTATTTTTCCCAAATAAATAAAATAATAGTAAAGGTTGACAAATAATATAAGGGATAGAGAAGATTTCAGAGAATGAAAGTCTAGGCATATACAGGGCTTATGACCTATCATTGGCTGGCTTAATCGGGTTGTGATCCTGTGGCTAGTGTCTCGGACTCACGGACCAAAGGTATGTGGTTCGAATCCCACTTTACCCCAACTTGATTCCCATATTCTAATAGTGAGTTATTTACAGAGAAAAAAATCATTTTTGAAAAGGGAAAATAACTAACTGCTATGAAAAGTATAGAAATTGAAAGGTGTTAGTTTTTGTTCGTAATAATTCAGTCAGATAAATCTCATTCACATCAATTAGGGTTTCAGCTCTTAAACTTAAAGAGAAAACAACATATGAAAGAATGGTAATTGTTACATTCAGAAGTGCCCATATAAACCTGCCAAAGAAAAGTCATAAACCCTGTTAAAAATACTGAGACTACCAGGCTTCCTTTTTAAAACATGTTCTCAATTTCTGTTCTAAGATGACATTCTTAATACTGTCTTATTTAATACATAAGACATGTTTTTTTGTTAAATACTTATCTTTTTTTTCAAACAAAGAAACGTGTTTGATGTTCCTTTTTTATGATTGTGATTATCTGAGAATCGAGCATTGAATATTTATAGCACAAGAAATCGGCATTTTTTATTAGTAATTGAATTTTTTGCTAATTTTGTCTATTATTTTCCTTGGCCATAATTGTTTCTAGGGATTCTTCAGTTTAAATTGACATTTGTATCAGAGCAGGACTATGACTAGTACTTTTACTTTTATTTGCTTTTTACATATCTTGATAGTTTTATGTTTTTTTCATTATGGAATTTTGTATAATTTAATTTAGTACGAACTATTATTTGGCATATGATTCATTGCTCCTATTTCTTATATTTCTTACTATGGTGTTGAGTGAATTTCTAGAAAACATATCTCAATTATCATTTCAATTGTGTTTTTATATATTTTCTTTTTCTGTTGATTTCAATGATACTCTTTTTTTGTTTTTTTTTAATACTACTATATTTTACTATTATTTTGTTGAAATTAATGATACCATTATTTTGTATATTTGATTATGTGTAATTCTTAATTTGTATAATTTTTATTTTGAAAATTGTGTGTATTCTTTGGCATTTTATTTACCTTTTTTTCTAGATTGTTGTTCTATGTTATTATAATTTGATCTAATTAATTTTACTTTGTATTTTATTGTGGCTTGACACGGGCAGAGCCTAAAAAGCCTTAATTAGTTCAATAATATTTAAACTAGTGTAATTTTGAACGAATAAATAAATAAAAACACAGTCAAAATGATAGTTCGCTGGCATGTTTTCAGTTAATAATTATTACATGTTAAGGTTTTAAGAAACATAATAAATAATTTTCTTCACATCAAAATACTCATTATAACGATGCTGTTTTTGTGGCAATTTTTAACTAAGACTGAATGAGTAGTTTTCTTACTTATCATTATTTCCTAATCTGCACGTACGAGTTTACATGCACACGAGACTGTATTTGTTCACGAATTGCAGCATTCTTGTCTCGATTAGCTGATTTATAATTTAATATTCTAGAAAAAACTACTTTTAAAAGAAAGGGGTTTTGGCACAGTAGCTAGTGTCGCGGACTAATGGAACAAGGTCCAAAGTTTAAACCCCCATTAACGCTTTATTTTTATTTTTCAATTCAGAGTTATTTATGCAATTTTTCAAATTAGAGTAAATTATACGTACGCAAATATTAATTAATTATATAAACGGCCTAAGATTATAACAATAGTTTTATGAAAAAACATATATATATAAGAAACTGAACAAAATTTACATAAAACTATGTGGCAAAGGCAAGCAACGGCAATAAAATAATAGTACGGTACAATATATTCATAAACACGATCAACATTTTCTTCGAGCTAAACCGTGTTAATCCATCTTCATTCCACACTGTTTTAATAGCGAAGAGATTTACGAAAAACCGAAAGATCTATCCTAAAAAAATTCAAGTTGACTAATTTACACATTCTGGACACAGGGGCATAAAAACAAAAAATAAGGAAAAAATGAATTCCATTTCGATCCTCTCGGGAATCGAATTTAAACCCTACCATTGTAGGCGAACGCGCTAACCACTGCACTCTGAGGGTAAGATTTTTTAATGAAACTTGAATCCGAGATCTTTGCATCGTAGTATGGTAGGCAAACGCTCTTACATCTAGACCACGGGGCTAATTGGGCTACAAAGTTTAATATTTAAAATAATAAGTAATAATTCCATGGTTCACTTTAGCATTTTTTACGCTATTTAAAATAGTACAAATATAAGGTTTTGTACAAAAAACTCAGCCTAGGCTACAACTAGTGCTATGCCAGATTACTAAAAAGGCTTTTTTTTAAATTTAATAGAATATTCCGTATTAGTAATAAAAATAAAAATAAATGTATTATCTGTTTGCTCGCACGCATTACAATATTTTCATCTTCAACTTCTGTGCAGTGTTTTTTTTTTATTTTTAATGAAAAATATCACTTCAATATTTTAATATTTTTTCAAAATTTTATGTGTAAAGGCCAATTTTCTTTGATGTTCTTTTATTTTTTATTTTGGCCTTCTTAGTTCAACACTGCATAGTTCAAATGAACAGAAAATAACATTTTTGTGGCAATGATCTAGAAACTGGTCGGTGGTAATAAGAGTTGAGTCAGTAATACTTCTTATTCATAAAAATTCACTTACATGATAATATTATTCTGCAGTAACATTGCGTCGCCAAGATTACCAAGGTTGCCAACGATATAACGCTCTGACGATATCCTTCTAAGAAACAATACTTACTCACTTTATTTGAGAAATAACTATCTCATTTTTACAACTTAAGTTTTTTTAAGATGGGACTTGCATTTATTCCTTATCTTGCCTATTATGTACAAGGTTTATATTTTTTAGAGTGAAATTTCTCTCCTTTTAAGAAGCTTCAATTTTCTCTTTCAGTGTTGGAATTAGGAGGGATTACTATCAAAGTAAAATATTTGAATAAAAATAACTCGCTTTAAATTGAAACATATTCATTAAAAAACATTGCGGTAAAATATTTGCATTAATGAAATAAATAGTTAAGCTTTTGAAAATTTCTCTTACAATAACATAATCGGTACACGTATTTACCAAATTCTCAAATAATTTGATATCAAAATTTAATAATATGGCGAATTTCGCTTTTTCCATGCCTCCCAAATGTTTGCCTTTTTTTTCCTCGCAGAATTAACTTAAATTAATTTATTACAGTTCCATGATCAAGATAAACACATAATTAAATATTTTAATTAGAAACGTAATGTCGTAAAAGTTATTAACATAACACCATTTCCAAAAATATTCCATGTATTGTCCGAACATTGTAAAACCACGACCCGAGTTCAATGTAATAAATTTTACTAAAAATTGTTAATGGACACGGGTAGAGGGAAGTCAAAAAATTTGTTATACAATTAAAAAGATACTTATGACTTATTTATTTATGACAAAATACATTGTTTTCAACTTTACATATTACATTACATCACATATTTTATTTGTACGAAATATTTCCAATCAGCAAAAGTGCTGGTATGAGGGAATATAATATTATATTACGACAAACTCAATAATTATTTTAATAAAAAACGAGAAGATTTTCATGTTTTTGTTTATTTTGAGATACACATGAATATGTCTGCCTTAAAACAGGCTGTACCTAATTTAGCAGACTATCCAGATAAATCTATTATCATAAAAAATGTAGTAGATACAAAATTGTACTGTCAAACTGTTATTTTATTATTTGTTAATAATGTATTTCTAGGACAATTATCCCGTTCCAATTAGTATACATTTTCAAGTTTTAATTAACAAAGAAAATAATATTTTACATTATAAATCTATGATTGCATGTTTTTTAATAATGTGACGCATGATTTAACTACCTACTGAGTCAAAATGAAGTATTAAATATTTAATTATTATTTCCGTAGAAACACGAGCGGACACGACGAGAACGAAGAACCTGCTAAGAACTTCAGAGATGACGGCCCTTAGATCGATTACGCTCTGCGCGACCGGGTCAGAAATGACTTTATATGGGTAATGTGTGAAATCAAAGATGTAGTGCTCTAGAATAGATCCCGTAGAAGATTCTGGAGAGTCCACATAAATAGAATAAGCAGCGATAGACTGATGTCCATGGCTGCCAAAGAATTGCCTTCCGGACGGCAAGGCGCCCACTTGGAAGAGCCCCTAAGCGATGAAAGAATAGTTGGGCCTCATAACGGGAGACTGAGTAGTCTAAGTAGAATGAATCTTCAGACCTACAAAAAAATGAAGAAGAAGAAGAAGAATGGTTATTTCAATATTTTTTTTACTAACCACCCATTAATCAATCTTTTGAATCAATCCGTTCCCCGAGAAATCGTTATGATTATTAATTTTTACACTTTACTATTCTTAAGTGTCTTGTAAAACATCATTTACAAACCATATGCTCTTAAATATCTCACTGAGAACCTTCTTTGTATATCCTGGACACGGTCTAACTCAAAGCTGTATGCCCTTTCCAAGAAAAAACGATCTGCTTTCTTTGGCATAGTATAAATTTCTTTAATATTTTTGTATAAGAAGTTTCTTTATTATTTCAGAAATGACCCAAAATGGTCCCCCATCTCCCTACAACGCTAAACGTTCAAATAATTCAAAATTTACGTATTTTTAAATCGGTGCATTGGATTATCTCTGGAGCGTGAGATGACCATAGAAAAAAAGGGATAAAGCGGAAAATTGAGCTTTTTTCACATATTATCGTTGCAAGCAAAAAGCATAACATGGGATTTATAAAGGTGGAATATTTTTACTTGCGATTGTTAATTTAGATGTAGATCCATAAGATTTTTATTTAGTTCATTGAAAATCTGACTCAAAATGAAGGTGTTATGGTCCATTACTGCAAAAACGCTCCGAGACCGAATCGCTTTTACTATTATTAGAGATACGCGTGAAATAGAGCAGATCTAAAAGAAGATACTGAGGAGACCATGTGGACAGAATGAGCAGCGACAGACTTGTGTACACTGCAGCCAATGAAATCCCACCTAGACAACGTCCGCCTGGAAGACCACCCAAGAGATGGAGCAACAGTTGGACCTCATCATCTCAGGAGGACAACTAGATTTCTGCAACATAGATCTCGGGATATCTTTAAAGATAATGAAAAAGAAGTGGGTTAAAAATCACACCGTAGCATTAAATTCGCCAATGTACGAAAACTACAGATAAATTAATTGATGAATAAATTCTTAATAAAGCACACTTCACAATTTCTCCTTTGTATTAACCAATTCCCTAGAAAACACATTTTAATTCTTGGAATCGGTAAACAGAATTGACAATGGAGAAACTTTGCACTAAGTAAACACTTGAGAATCGTGATGTGAAATTTTCACCACAATTCCATAAATTATTCGTTTTCCCACTAGTCTTCACATTGCAAATGAATGATTTAATTATTTTTTAAACTTTTTGTTTAATCAGCTCATAATCTTTTTATTCCGAATATACGCTGATAACAGATCTGGATCATGTGGACTATATAAAAAAGGTGTGTGCTCAAAACCGCACAAAAGATGTGAAAAGTGATATTTAGTTCCAGAACTTGCAAAACAAAAAGGAGATCTATGGAGGATGTATGTATACTAGGGCTTCAATTATGATGGGAAGATAAAGACGTCATACCTTAACCTTGACGGTATAGTTGAAGATAAATTCTCTCTAACGATTACTAAAATAAACTACCGACTCCCTACCGCTTACAAAGATACACTACCGATCCTTCCACCATCAAGTTTTAATGTAAGTACATTGGTTTGTACTGATGGGCCTTAAACCCCTCGTTACGTTTATCTACGCATTAGGAGTGACAAAAATATTGTTCCACCGAGCAATTTGTACTTTAATTACAATTTATTTAACTTTTCGGTCGTTTTAAGGTTGTTTTTTTTTCTTAAAAGCCTATTAAAAATATGAGATAGGAATGAGTACATTTTGTAGTTGAATTTCTGACATAACTGTCAGTGTGGTAAAGAGAACGCCTAGAGGCAAAAAAAATGTCACTATCTTCTGCCCTATTAACAAATAAGAGTATCTAGGCATTTGAAAGTTGCCAATGTAAAAAAAAAATAGTTATTTTATTTTTTCCATCTGTTTTTCTATCTTTCTAAGTGTAGGTATGAAAACGTTAAATGAGCCGGCTTTATAGTCAACCGGTAAATAAATACAGTCGATCGTTAAGGGTACCATCTAGGTAATTTCCAAAAGTTATATAAAACTCATGTTCGAATGAGCATTTTTTGCTTGAATTGGGATTTATTGGAGTTTATAATTCCTTTAAAGTGGACCTTTTTTTATCACAGAAGCCTATTTTAAATATAAATGAGAACGATTTTAAATGTTAATAACGTAAGGAACGTGGACTATTTTTTCGCGACAGTAGATTGTTTTGTTTCGATCATATGATGTCGATATGACAAGAAGGTAGAACATACTGAGGTAGATACAGAAGTTAAGTATACCGTTTCGATATGCACAGATGAAGATCGCGTTCATAATCGAGACACAGGTACACAGCGACTTTAGTACTTCTGATCAGTCAATAAATGAGTTGGTTGGTTTCAAAAGATTTAACTAGGATAACAATTGAGTATAAATGAAAGCTACGGGAATATAAAGTTTTAAATTTATATGATTTTAAAGTTTCTTCTGAACACGCTCTAGTGAATCGGAATGTACATTATTTGGGGTGACCAGACTGGAGAAACATATTCCAAAAGACTTTTTCTCAGGGAGCATTACATAATTTTTATTTTTTAATTACCCTACAGACAAATCCCAATATACTTAGAGCCTCTTTGGAAATCTTGTTAATATGGTTGATATGTACAATGTATGATTATTTGATTACCATCAAAAATCACTCCAAGATCCCTAATAAAATCAACTTTTTATCAATTGCGGTGTGGTTCAATAATAGTCTAAAAAGAGGTTTCTCACTTTACATTTATCTATACTGAAATAAAGGTATTTTTCATTATATTTTACAAACTAAGTTTTTTTTTTCAAATAAATAAATGTTGAATCAATATGTTTGCATTTTACTTAAGATTTCCGTGTCAAAATTATTACGTGGAAAAAGACTAAAACATCAATAATTTGGTAATGTGTTTCATTACTAAGACGAGTTTTAGTGACATTAAAGAAACAATATAACCGACTTAAATGTCTGACCTCTCATTCCATTAACGTTGCATAATTTGTATTATTTTATATCCAAAACGTATTTTTATTTGTAAATTTTTAGAGAGGTATTGTTAAAAAAATTTATTACTTTTTCACAAGATGCAAAAACGAATCTAGCAAATTGTTAAAATTAGCAACCTTTGCATTTGTAAAGAAAACTGTTTTTTTTCACAAAAAACTTTTATTTAAAATATAAATTATTTTCAACGTATGCTGTTTAATTCGATTTATGTTATTTATTGACAATTCTTGATAGAATTCTATTGCAATAAATATTTTTTGATTTCTGCCATTTACATTACATGTTAATAAAGTCTGTTTATGAAATACGAGTAATAGAAGGAAAAATATAAAAAAGTACACATAAATATATTTTGTACCTAGTGATTTTAAGCAAAATGGTTTTCAATATAATAACAAAGTACACAACACAAATTATCTTTTTAACTAAATCTATTGAAGTCACATTTCTCTTTATGCCAATAATATAATCATGGTTTTGTTTTTTTAATTAGGTGTTTTTGTAATTGCACCGTTTTTATTCATCATACCGATGGATTGTATCTAATGCAAATCAATACCACCTGATCGAGGTAAAGAAGTGAACCTCCCCTTTTCAGGAAATTCTCAACTTGTCTGGGTCTTAATATTAATACAAAAAAGACTCAGATTATGTGCAACAAATCCTGTCCTGACCCTGATCAGCCTCTCTATAATAATGAACAGAGGGTTGAGAAAATTGACAGCTTTAAATACTTCACATAACTGTTGTAGGAGTTCACATAACTGAGGATGGAAGCATGCACAAAGAGCTCGCAACCCGCCTAGAAATTATTGGAGCAACTTTTGACATGATGCATGTTGTCTAGAACTCTAGTCTGCACTCGGTCAAAACAAAATGCCGATTATTCAACTCTTGTATAGTGCTAGTACTCCTATATAGGTGCGAATCTTGGCACCTTACCAAAGCTCAAAACACCAATTTTCTGAGTTTTGAGAGTAGGTGCTTGAGGAGAATATAAGGTATAAGGTTGTTCGATTTTATAACTAACATTGAAGTTTGAGAACAGACGCAGCAGCCTCCTATAACGAGTGTCTTGAAGATGCAGTGACGGACCTGGCTTAGACACGTCCTGCGCACGCCTCAGGAAAACCTAAACCCAAGTTGACTCTTTTTTAAACCTGCGGGCTCACACCGTCTCGATGACGATCTTTCGACTTTATTCGGCGGAACTAAGGGGCGTTGGATTGACGTGGGAAGAGGCGAAAATACTGGCTGGCGACAAGGTCTTCTGTAGGCAACTGGTGATGTCTACATGCTCCACTTAGGAGCGGATGTGGAAAAGAAGAAGAAGAAGAATTGGGTATAATAAATTAAATACGTCAGTATATGAGGCACATTTATTGCCAATGTTATGTGTTCTATTAATATGTGTATTGTATTAAGCTACCGTTATTAACTTACTTAACATGAATATATAAATACTTAGTACACTTCCAATAATTCATATAACCAATTAGCGCTTTCACACCATAACGCGCATATTGAGTGTGGATCTCTGATCTGGGCGCCCCACGAGTTGAAGTAATTTATTATGCTGGAAATGGTTCAGAAGAAATTTCTGAGATATCTTTACTTACGGGAGTACGGATACCATCCGTGGTTGTACCCGTCAGACTTCATACTGGGTGTAATTGGCTACAGAAGTTTAGAGAAAATAAGAAATGCATATTTGCATATGTATTTTTTTTCGATTGATCCGTGATATTACGATCAACTAAGATATAATGGAGAGTATTTTTATTTATGTTCCTAATAACTACCCTAGATAAAGGCAGCTTAGGCTGTTTTATCTTCCTGCTTGCAGAACCAAACTGCCGACGGTGATGCCAGTAGGAAGAGTAATATCTTTACTCAACCGTATCTCTTCAAAAATCAATATCTTCTGTGTTACTGAAGGAAAGTTCACAGAGAATAGCTTCCTTTTACTCTAATTACCTTACTTGTGTGAAGTTGAATCGTGAATTCTCAAGATAACCGGCTAGAGACATTCAAAATGTGATGTCATCGAAGACGCTCAGCATACCATGGACTGATATGGTCAGAAATGCAAATTTGCTCTCAAGAGCAAGAATAAATAGACAATTTCTAAATTATATTTAAGTCAGGAAGGTGCCTACCTGGAGCATGTGCTTATAAAAGCATCCACCCCTTTCCAGAAACTGTTCATAAAGACTTGTGTCTTTCTTCAATTTCACATATCACTATCAATTTTTTTTAAACTAACTAAGCGAAAACGTAACATTTCTTTACAATCAAACGGCGGATATAACAAAACAAAGAAACTATGAAAGGTTTCATTGTACCCCTCACTGCAGTATTGTCAATTTGTGATCAATCAAATACACATGGTCAGTACAATCACCTTTTTCTAATTTCCTAGTATGACAGTGAAGGAATACAGTGTTAGTTCCAAATTGAAACCGCAGCCGCATGCTTTAGATCCTGCTTCAGAAAAGAAGAAGAACGCATTTATACAAACAAACCAAACAACGATACTAAACCCAAATACATATAGAAAACATTAGAATTATTTGCCTTTTACAACATGCACTCAAGCAACAGAAGAAAAACAATGAGTACTTATACCAAATCACAAAGGAACATCAAATTATCAAAACTCTACTTGCAAAATCCTAACATGATCCTTATCGAACTTAGGCGAAACTGCTTCTCGTCGTAATATGGAATCCCTCGCAAAAACCCTAATTGTCCTGATACTAACAGTAGGAGCAATCTTATGCAAAGACCCTAATCGTCCTAACAATCTTTCAGACCTTAGAGCAGACGAAACTGGTCCTAGAGCATGGTCGGCGTGCGGTTCTCTTGAGTTAGTCTTCTATTTAGATTATTTTTATTTTAGCATGTGCTTAAAGAAAAGAAAAAATGCTACTCCACCTTATTTTAAAAGACAAAACAGAGGGTCGACGAGGTGTTGGCAGAAGGCAGATCTCTTGGCTCCGGAACATAAGAGACTGGACGGGGTTCAGAACAGTCAAGGTGCTGTTTAGAGCTGATTTGGACAGGGGCAGATACTCTCATGTAATATTCGACGTAGGGGAGACCTGATATGATACACAAAAAAGAAGAAGAACAAAGGTTCTAATGTATACAATAAATAGTGACATGTATCCGAAAGGTACAATATTTGTATGGTTTCCTACCGTTCTATTCTTCTGTGTACCTACGATGGAATAACGCTTTATGTTTTCGCAACTTCCTGACCTACTCGAATATTTTGTGTGGTTCTGCTATCGTTGTTTTGAATGACAATCATTTGATTATTACATTTTGATGGCTTACTAACCTAACATTTTGTGTGGATGAATTTCAGATGCTTCTTATGGTGTACCTGTAAGGTACTGAATAACCTTTTGCTGGTAAGTGTTTTATAGTTATTTAGATGCACTTAATTATAATACTCGTCTAACCTATAGTCAGTGAAAGGAATACGTCTATTGATGACCTTTTGTGTGCTTTGGTATATATGCGTCAGAATTCAGAGTAAAAAGAATTAAATAATGATATGTTAATTCCCATACATCCTGTTTCAATAACCTATTTTAGAAACCGTATTTAAACATTATGAGCATATTTTAAAAGTGTGGTATTTTATATCGGTAAAGAATTTATATTATAAAGTAGGCAACCAAATACACAATTAAATTATTTGTTAAAGTCAAGATGATCAATAACCTGTTTTACTCAAACTTGGCTCAAATGAATTTGTTTGAAGTAGACTTGTATTTTTAAACATTTTGCTCATGGGAGTTGCTAAAAAGTCATTCTTTAAAGCATACAAAACAAAACAATAGATTATTATTTGTTACAATAACATTTGTAGCAAACAAAATCAATCTCACATTCATCTCATTAAACCATCTTAATAGGTAATAGCCATAGGCCGAAATGAGCAGCAAATTAGAATAATTTATTTATTTTCATTTTATTTATTATTTCACGTTTTACAAAAAACTTTTTTTTTAAATATGAATACCTCACTAGGCACAGCCCGTGTCGAGGCATTCATTAACATAATTTAATATATTATACTTATAGTCTCTAAAAAATATATTTAAAATACATATTAACATTAAAATCCACACAGATATATATTAATATATATATATATAAATATATAAACATATATAATAGTAAGACAGAAAAAAAAAATTTAAAAAAAGAAAAAGAAAACAACATTATATTATTAGTACAGCTCAAACATTTAACTACTGCGCAAACATTAGGTCAAGTAACAAGCTACTGTCAGCTCCCGGTGGCCCAACATCCGCACAAATGCCAAATATACGAGTATATGACATATATTCATAGAAACACTGTGTGGATACAAATACGAAACACGAAATGCACAAATAATTATATTTCAACAAGTTTACTGCTTTGGGGGGGGGACCATCTCGGGACAGTTCTCGGGACCCAAATCAAGTAGCCATTTTTTTACAAATAGTTTAAATTGCTCAAGATTTTTATTTGCTTTTGTGGCAAATGGTATATTGTTATAAATTTTCAGTAATTTTTCTGTATTTTTTGGATTTTGATAGCACTTTTCCGCAAAGCGGTTTGTGAATCGAGTTCGGCGAATAGTGAATGTAACTCAGTATGTAAAGTGACCACATAAACCAACAAATGACAGGTCATAAGCCCTTGTAAATACCCGGATGTCTATATTCTCTTATCAAATATGTTTTCCCTGTGGGTTGCAACAAATTTATATTAAATGAAAAAAGTCTGAAAAAAAGTCCGTCTTTAAATGAGATTTTTGCTGACAAATCCTTTGAGATTTGAAAAAATAAAACGATTGTTAATTTTAATCGATAAAAGGGAATGAAACCTTTTATATTATAAAACTAATAAATTATACCGCCAAAATAAATCCGACTATCTAGTCCTGTTTTAAATTCTCATCTCACTCTTTGATGCGCCTGAACTACTGAGCTCAATAAAATTAAATATCCCAACTTGAAACCTCAGACAAAACTTACTCTTTCATACCGATAACCATGGAACTGACAATGGTTTTCATTCCCCTATGCCCAGAATTCTTAGGTCTGGCAACAGACATACCAGTCTTGATTTATTTGATAACAAGTTGTCTTCTTTCATACGATCACTGAATCCAATTCAATTATAAACACCTGTCTCACCTGTTGATATCATGATATTTTAAGGTATTATTTAAGGGTAGAGCCTTTAAAACACGCATAAAAGAGCACATTCAATCATGGTCTAATAATAAAGATAATTCAAATTTTGCCAATCATTTAATAGAGAATAAACATTCCTTTGATTGAAAAATAATTAAAAATAATTCATATTGCACCTAAAGGCCATAAACTTGACAAACTAGAAATTCTCGAAACTAATAGATTAAAAAATAAACCCGTCGTAGAATTACTTAATGAACAGATAATTAACATTCACTATTCTACCCATGTTTCAACATCCACATTTCCTCAACTCTTCCATCTGTTGTCTTTCTTAAACCAGCCAATGACAGGTCATAAGCCCTGTAAATGCCTAGACTTCCATATTCCTTTCTAAAAAATGTTTTCCCTCTCTGTTGAAATAAATTTGGACAAAAATCACACTCACGAAGGATGGGGCACTAAAAATAAAATACTTAAACTCATTAAAATAGCATTATATCAACTCATTAGTTAACCCAGAAAAAATTGATAATGATCCTTAAGATAAAAATTACGTTCATATAATTTTGAATTATCTATCCTTACCTCTGTTTTGTATCAATACGTTGAACTCCTTAATAAATATACCAGTCTCGAAGATGTCGCAAAAGCGATGAAACCGGGCACTGGATATTCCAAATTTGTGGATTAAAGTATCACTTGTCTTTTATTAATATGATAAATTACAACGAACTTCCATCAAGAATTTTCACTTACAAAATTAAATGTTTTATATATAGATACCTATATGAATTTTTTTTTAAAACCAATTCGTCGGTTTTTTCCAGAGTTATTGATTATTTATAAAATTGTACATATATAAGTTATCTGACATGACCTTAAGAGGATAATGTTATGCAGGAATGTGATTACTGCATTACCACATTTTGTTACATCTCGAGTGATGAAACAAGTCCCTTCCGATATGTCACTACAAGGCTAGATGTCTGAATCTAATCTGAGAGCCAACATAATATGATGCTAGAAGATAAAAATGACATGAAATATTTTATTTATTTTTTCCTCCACAAAAGACCAGGAGGCCCAATTACACAAATAATTAATTAATAAAAAAAAAATATTATTTAATAATATTCACTGTAAACAATATATTGTGTACAAAAACAAAGTGAAAATGATTATAAAAGGTGTAAACTAAAATTTGTAATTAACTTTCTCTCGATCAATTTAAACAATATTTTATTAAAAGTACGGTTCTACGTATTCTTGTATTTTACGTTTCTTGTATTTGTAAATCAGTACTATGTATGACTGTCAGATTTTTTGTGAAAGTGTCGTCTTTATGTTTATTTGTTTTATATCTAGTACTGTGAATTATGTATTAGGTCTGTCTGTATGAGTATCGATAAGGCTTTTTATTGCCTATTCTCAGTTAGGCTTTTTGTACTTTAATTAATTTATTCAAATAAAACGGTTTTTTTTTATTCTAACTTCACAATAAATTAGAAGTTAAGGACATTTATAAAACATATAATATGAAAATTCAGTGATTTTTCTCTCCTGAAAAGTTGGGTTTTTGAAGATACTGTAGTTTACCTCATGCATGTGAATGTATCATTATCATATATCGTAATTTTTTACTCACCTTATGGTAAATAGAACAGTGCGTTAGTACACCAAATGCAGTATATCTTGTTCATTTCTATTACATGAAGATAAAATGATCAGTCTAAGGCTTCAGGTATCAGCTCAGGGACTATGAAATATTCTAGTGTAAAAACACTTTTTCAAATAAATATTTCATGGCAACTATATTGGGAATCGAACCCGAGACCTCTTGCATGGTAGGCAAACGCTCTGACTACTACACCACGAAACTGACATATATATTTGCTTCCATTTTATACATATGTTGTTCTCAGTTATCTGATTCATATTCCAAGGCAACACTACGCATCTCTATTTTCAAAATGCAAGCTTATACAAAAAAAATGCAATTGCAATGCAGCCCCAAAATTTTAATTGATTTTGCTTACTACAATAAGTCGTTAAAGTATGTAAATGGCGTTTAATTTGAAAACTAAAATATTTGCACACAAATATAGGTATCCTGAATCTATGGTTCTGTGGAAGATAGAAAAGAGGGAGTTATTAGGCAAAATGCCGAATTATACAGCATCTATGATGCCCTTTAGTATCTCAACACACATAAAACTGCTCAGGTTGAAATGAGCTAGATTCGATGCGCGAATACCTACAAAAATCATGACTGGACATCTAGGGGGTAAAAGAAGAATTGGAAGACCTAGACTAAAGTGGAAGGATGACTTGAATAAAGATGCAGCACAACTTCTACAAGTTACAAATTAGAAAACAGCTGCTGAGAACAGATGGAGTTGGAGACAAAAGTTGAAGGAAGCCAATGCTTGATTCGGGCTGTAGAGCCATCAAAGAAGAACATGGTATACTGTAATGACTTATAACCCAATTGCGGCTTGTACTAGTTCCTACGTTTAATATTTAGCACTCATACAAAAAAAAGGTTTCCGGCCCATTGCGTACACCAAAAGTCAGACATTTTGTTTTGATCGTTCATTCGCCTATATTTCCTTGAATAAAACATTGTTTATCTCCGTTATCATATATTCATCGTAATAGTTCTCGAAGGTGTGAAATTTAGTTATTGTCCGTAAACATTTGGAAAAAGTCTAAAATATTGATATTTCTCATTTACATTTTATCTATGGTTTATTATTCTGTTCATCAATTGTATAGTTATGAGCATAGTGTAATTAGTTATGAGCATAGTTTAAAAATGCTTGCATATATTATATTGAATTAAAAATACTTATCATACTCGTATAGAGCATAAATGATTATGAGCATGTCATAATGATATTTAAAAACACATAATTAGCAGATACGAGTACATACTTCCCTCACAGAGTTCATTACCATTATAAATATTATTTAGTGCTTAAATTTTAAAACGCCAGTTAGAGGAGGAAACTGCTAATTGTTGATCAGTTAAAATAAAACATATTGAACCGCAACAGGCCAGGGGGCTCAATTGCAGTAGTAAATTACAGCACGGAACTTGAGAAAAATAGCATTTATTTTTTGTGTTCTCACTGGAGATTGAACACGAAACCTTCCTTGTACTCGCATATTTATTTTTTTTAAAGAAATTTATGCCTATGCGAGTTGTGATTCCGTGGCTAGTGACGCGGACTCACGGATCAGAGGTCCGAGGTTCAAACCTTACTGTACCACAACTTGATTCCCATTTAATTATAATGAAGTATTTATAACTCATTAAAAATAGCTCTCAAAATTTGTATATTTGGGTAAATTACATGTAAGAACGCAAGTATAACTTTACTTTAAAAAAATTGTACATCAACAAATTTTCGAATTTATCCAAATTATTGTTGATAGAGACTGAATTTCACCTCCCAGTGAGTTATTAAGATTAGCATTTTGCTACCGAGATGGAGAATTTTTAAGTAAAGATAATATATATAGGACCTACGACCACTAATTGGCTGGTTTAGTACTTAAATTAGCCAATTATTGTTGCTTGACATACTGTACATTATTCAGATTTGTCTTTTAGTATAAACACATTTGCATACTGGTGGACTTATCGGCAAATGACAATTTTTTTAAATCATCCTGTAAAATAAAAAGGGTTGATTATTTTTTAGTTTTTTTTTCTGCAACTTCGGAATATAGCACCGATTTTTTAAAGTTATTAATTACAAAAATTTAATCAATTCACAATAAAGGATTTTTAGTGGGTAATTACTGCATTTGACCGTTTTAACACCGTGGGTTAGCAACAATACTTCCTTTTGATGGGAAAGGACGTAAAAAATATTAATTCAGTTCATACCCAGAGACATTTGACTCCCAATATAATACTTTATGCAGAATTATGGGATTTATCTTTGGGGCATCAGAGTTAATCATTTTTTATAATAATAAGTATGTAATCTGATGTTATTAAATTTTTATATTACAGTAATGGACATAAGATATTGTAATACAAGTAAATACAGCTTTTGCTTGAAATATGGTCATGTGAATGAATGACAATACCCGATAAAGGCCCTCCATATAATTTTCCAAACTAACAGTAAAATAAACAGTGAAAGTAGTAGAGTTCAATTCAATTAAAATAGCGATATATGGATATAAAAATTTTATAAGTGTAATTTTTTTTTTTGAGAAAAAATCATTGCTTTTTTGTTTGAGTGAACCCAATAGGAAGACCCACGGTCTTTATAATGGTTTCGGGTATGCGGAGAAAGTACTTTCACTACTGAATATAACATACCATATTATGTATCGTGGTTTGTCAAGTATGCATAGCATACTTTTTTCAAAACAGATGCATAAATAATATTAATATTATTGTACGTTTTAAACTAAGGTCTAAAATAAAATAAAAACAATTATTTTGACCTAAAAATACGTACGCTCCTTGCTTTTACAATAAGTCTTGATCTATATTATATTGAGTATCTTAATGCATGGCTGCGAGATATCTTGCTCATCCAAAAGAGACTAAAGACTTTCCAGATGTGGACCTACAGAATAAGTCTGGGAATTTCCTGAAGAGACTGCATCGCGAATGGTGTGGTTCTTAGTAGAATCGAAGAAAACAGGCCCCACCTCTGAAAGACGTGTTAAATGGATTGGACACATAGTTTGCCACGAGGGTCTTATACGTGAGTTAATAGAGGTGATGTTTCAGGGGAAAGACTACAGGGGCCACCATCACCACGAGGATTCATGTGAAGATTTGGGCTACAGGTCATATGAAGACCAAAAGAGGGCCGCACAGAACAGACCGGAGTGGCAGAGGAGATGCAGAGCTTTGCTGCAAACCAATCCATCTTAGAGAATTAAAACCAAAGAAAGAGAGAAATAAATATAATTAAAGACTCATAACTCATCTCATATTTATAAAGGGTTCTTTTCAAAAACTTACAATTTCCGAATTTGAACTTTATCAGGAATCAACGGTTTTTAATATAGACTATTTGAAGTAAAAAAAAAATATAAAAGGAGTGGGTATAGTTAAGAAGTTATGAAAAATTAGTTACCGGTCCACCAAATACACCAAAAAATATAATTATAAGCTTGAATCACTAACTCTGAGGTTATTCATTATAATTAAATAAATAAATCAACTTTTAACGTATGCAGCTCATATTGCCACCCTTTCAAAAAAATACTTGATTTACTTGTTTCATTGGGAGTATACTGATAACATAAAATAAAATAGAAAAGAAATATTCCATAAGTAAAGTAAACCTTGAGAAATAAGCTTTTTTAGCTTTGAAACCGGCTGGTGGAAAAAATATAAAAATTAGTAGTTAAAAACAAAGTTGTTTTATTTATTTTACTACACCAAAAATATTAGAAAAAATTTTTTTTTTTGTTTCGCATTTTTCCCAAATAATTTTATCTTTAAATACTTCGCTTTCAAAAATAGCTTATTTTAAATAACAAATACACTTAAAATTATTGCGTTTTGGCAAAAACTAAATATATCATCATGTTTTGCGTCCCTAAATCTATATGGTGAGATATAAAACTGGATTCTGATTATTTTGGAAATAGTCTACTTTGGAAGTGCATCCCACGATTGAGATACAAAACTTTTCCTTCTACGTTTCTCACGGTATAAATATTAGAAATATTTTCTCTTCTTCGTAAATTGTTTTACAAAGAAGTTTTGAAACAATAATGAGTAGAACAATCGTCATTTTTACTCTCGGAAACGGCGTTAAGTTTCACATATTGATCTCATTCATCGATTTAGTCAAACGTTGTTGATAGTACATAGATACATCTTCCCATATAATAATGAACATTTATGAAATTCGTATTTGTCAAGGTACGAGTACATACGATTACTTTTTGAAAAGTTGTACTTTATATAATTTAAGCTTGGAAACTTGTTTGACCCTTTAGAACACTGAGAACAAAGTTATACATCCATACACCACCAGAATTAAAGTATTTGTTTTTTAATATTTTAATAATAAGTCTTGTTACAAGAGGATCATATTAATAATAGATAAACTTGTAGATTAGTTTTCCACTCAGCTTTTTTGAATGCAATAGATTTATTTAGTTAAAAGGAAACATATTTTACTAGGTTTACAAGGCGTAAATCAACACAAAATTGTTTTTTTTTAAACAATTGAATCATTAAAAAAAATCTACTCCCAGAAGTTACAATAAACTCATTTAAGATATAAAAATATTTTTAAAAAGGTATGGTAATTATATGTGCATAAAATAGTCAATAATGCAATGAAATAAAAACAAAACAAATTAATAATCATTTACATATTATATATCTGAGGTAAAACACACACTTTAAACGAAATTTCGCCTAACACGTCAAAAAGTATTTTATTTAATAATGTGTCCCATAAAGGTTTTATAAACATAATTTGATTCTTATTCTTAAAGGTCAGAGTCAGTGCTGTACAAGCTCCTTACGTCACTTCGACCTGTGAAGATCTATTGTGACGGGTCCCCGTGAATAGTTCACGCCCTCCAAGTCCAGATCCGGCTATTAGGTAGAGGGCATGATCTTTAACATCCTCAGGTTTAACCAATGGTCCCGCGAGAATGCGGCTTCTTTTATGATGTAAAGTATCACATTCACATATAATGCGTATAGGTGTTTCCTCATTTGCACTGAAGAACCTAGATCTAGAAGTTTCGAAAAGGTTTACTCTAGCAAGGTGTTTGTTCAATCTGCAGTGCCCTGGGTGGGCTTTTGTGATAACCCTCATTTGATTTCGGCTGAGCTTTATTAAGTCGAAAGCAAACCTTTACAATTATCCTTTTATCAGTTTCTTCGCATGGTCCTGACCAGGTATTTTTTGCCAGAGCATTATGTTCTGCTTCCTGGCCCATGACCAAAGCTCGTATCATTTAAGCAAAATCCAAAACACTTGTGTACATAAACTAAATGCACAAAAATTAAAATATGGTAAAACAATGCCATATAAAGAATAAAATATCATAAATATTTAAATCATTAACTTCAACATACGTGACAAAATAACAGAAAATTCAATAAACAGTTTTGATGCGACGGGGCAATGGTTTCATAATGAATTCCTTTATCAACCTTTTATTTCCTAAATATAGTTAGGTGGAATTTTAGAACTGTTTTTTTTTGAACCATGTTATTTATTGTTTGAAAACGATTAGTTTATATTTATATTTATTTTTTTGAAACTTATTATGTAAAAGAAAGCGGTTGTACGAATTTGTACGATCGGGGAATTGTAATATAAAAAGGTTGTCATTTTTACAATACGGTGTAATGAAAAAACGTCAATTGAAAACTCTTATTATTTATATATATATATATTTATAAAATCAAACCCCAAAAATATTTGAAAAAAAAAACGCTTGCTATCGTAATTATTGAGATTTGTAAAAGAGTAGTAATTTTACACACCAAACGGGCGACAGCTCTACACAAAATTGATCCCTATGAGTCATGATTTAGAATGAATTACTTCGAAATGGCCGAAATTACTAAAAAGTGTCCAAATATGCATCGACAGTAGTTAGTTACATCAAATTAATGCATTCTCAAATAAGTGAAATGTGAGTCATTTTATACCATGACAAATTTGTAACGTCAGGGAGTAAGGGTTAAGGTAATCAACGCTAGAGACAGTAGGTCGATATTCAACATAGTTATTTGGTCATAACCATCATCATCAATCGCTTTCCGCACCTAATGTACACCAAACGCATCTTATTTCGATTTTTTTTTGTTACAGGATGGTAAGATGATCAATTAATATTTACAGTGTAGAAATAAATGTTTTAAAAGTATCGATTTCAATCTGAACAAGGATATATAAAATAAAAATAAATAAAAATAAAATAAATCCTTATTTCCTGGTTTGTTTGCGAACGTGCGGATCCGTGGAAGAAGTGAGTATTTATTATTTTAATATCACGGAAATACTCGTAAAAGGAAAGTTTAACTTTAATCCACAGTAAATGTAAATAAATATTTTTTTACTACCACTTAGCGACTTTTCTATGTCTACTGGTTTCGAGATGTAGTCGTCTTTTTGTCAGGACACTACGAGTAATTACACTTAAATGTAAATCTTAACATACACCTATACCATAGTTGTTACACACAAATATAAAACCAAAGGGCTGATAGAACATATGTTATAAGAAGCTAACACAAACGTGCACAAATTATTTTGTATTTAAACAATTTTGATCGCAATATTTTAGTAACTGGACTGGTACCTAAAGCGTTAGACTATCATTTGTTCCTGTAAAACAAATGTACAGTATGCGTTGCATTTACTTAACAAATGCTCTGCAATATTTATATATATTTCTATTAACGCCTTTTTAAAAATAATTAATCATAACCAATGTATCAACGTTATTTTACGTTCATAAGAATATTGACCTATCCTTTTAAAACCCGAATAATTAAAATCCATTATTTTTTGTACCCGACTCATTACGGATTTTCTAGCAAATCGGGCCTGGTTTACAGGCGCGGTTCGTTCCTAGTTGCGTCACTATAAGTTAATAAATAAATCAAATTTAAAAACTTAAGTTTAAATGAACTGATGAAGAAAAAAATCAAAATTCAAACAGAAGGTTTAGAAGAATGTGTTAAATAACTTATGAATATTATGTCAGTCTCGTGGTGCAATGGTCAGCGCAAATGCTTACCGTTCGAGAGGTCTCGAGTTCGATTCCGGACATGGTTGATATGAAATATTTATTTTAAAGGGTGTTTGTACACTAGGATATTTCATAGTCCTTGGACTGGCGTAAGGCTGATCATCTTACCTTCATGTAACAAAAATAATCAATATACGCTGCAATTGGTGTACCAATGCAGTGCCCTATGCACCATCCGGTGAGGAAAGAGAATGATGGTGATAAACTTATCATTTAAATAAACATACATTTTTATTATTAGAGCACACATAAGAATATGTTTATGTGTGCCCTTTTTCAAGATTAAAAAAAAAAGGTACTGAACGAAGATGATGACGCCTGTTAGAGGGTAAAAGCGCTAATTGGTCGAATAAATAAGTAGAAGTGTACCATGTAATTTATATCATTACAATGGAATTCCATCAAGAATTGTCAATAAGTAACTAAAACCAAAACTAATAAATTAATTTATGGAGTCGAGTAATAATTATCTGATAAGTACCTAATATGTTATAAATATGTGTTGAATATATTGAGAACGAGATAGAACTAGATATTATTTTTCCAGTAAGAGCATAGCTGTCACTACCTACATGTGCATTTTATTTCTGACCACAGCCTCGGACACACTTCTAGTCACCATTTCCCCCTTTTTTCATATAAAAAACCAGAAAAAATTACAAGCTTACCTTCAATCGACTAATCCAACAAATAACTTAATAAATGTTTTCTTTATTTTATCAAAACACATACGTGAACAAAACTGACGTTAACATTTTTTTTAAGGAAACTTAAAATGAGCCTGAGCAAAATACTGGATGTAGGAATTCATAAAGAAATTATTGTAATTAGTTGATCAGAGGTAAAAAATCTTGTTGCTGAATCCTAGATCTTAAAAATGCTTTTTTCTTACATTTTTTTTTTAAATTTTAAAATGCAATTCTTCTGTCAAACGAAATAAAAACAATTTTAAATTTTGCGCTATCGAAATTCAACCCTCTTTTCGGCTTTCCGATTGGTTAGCGGCCCTCCTCTCTCCTACCAACGTCCGCGGGGCGCGGGGTCGGGGCCGCTATAAAAGGCCTCCGCTCGTCCCACGAAGGACTGTTTAGTGACGAACATGACGCGGTACGTCTGTATCGCAGCTCTAGCGCTGTGCCTTGTTATCGCCGGTGAGTCCACCATTTTATTACGATAACCCAACCTAACCTCCGCCATATTGGAAAATCCCCACATTCACCCCTCCCGTTTCGGGATAGCACCCCTACCACTGATTCTCATCGCGAGTTTTACCATCTTACTCCGGAAAGTGATTAAAGTGATTGTACGTTTTTTTACAGCTGTGAATAGTGATTTACTTTTTAAAATGTCATATTTAGTATTTTACCAAAAACCGGTTCTAATTCGTAAATCTTCTAACTGCAATACGTGACATTTAATAATTGTGTTGACTTATGTTATGTGTCTTCTTTAGTTTCCTATATATTTTCCTTTCGATTATAGTTACCTGCGCTTTCACGCGCCTCACAAAATATTGCATTACTCTGAGAGACAGCGACGCGCGAGTTGAACCTGTCGCAACCCGGATTTATTAAGATGACTCGATAGTTTTTGCATACATAACTAATTCACCGATGGCGCATCGTTTGCAAGATAAACTGCTAATGGAAGTCAGAAGTCACTTTCACATCTGGTTTAGTGTTGATTGTGATTGGCTGGCGCAGGTTCTGCCACACGAAAAATATGTGTTTCGCAATTAATTTTATATGTAAAACCACTCCGAAGCAAATATAGAAAGTCCGGCATTTTTGACAGACAGAATTTAGTAATGATTGTAACATTTTATTAATTACTTGTTCACTTAAATGGTGATACCGACCATTCCAATGTGCATTTACGTATTGCATAAAAATACATTGCAATGAACCGATATTGTCCGTTGTATTTCAAATCGTAATTGAAATAAAAGCCGTTTAAAGGCGACGTAAATCAATTAGAACGTACATCTTATTTTCTCTTCTTAATTCATCCTAACTTTTATTTTACTAATTGAATTTTTAAAAAGTCGTTTATGTAACTACGAAAATATTATTTTATATTAATTTTGTAAGCACAACACTTTGAAATCAGGTATGTCAATCAATTATGCCATAAATCGACTTTGATATTCAAATCACTTCTCCAGCCTTTCTTGTGACTAAAATTAATTACCCTTGCAACCACTTGCTTACCTGAGATAACTTGAATAATAAATTTACTTAAACAATTTTCCCAGACACCAAGGACAAGAACGAATAATGTAAAACGCTGCTCGAAAAACAACTTTCATTAAAATAGCATATATTATCATTACGCTTTCTTACATGACTTTAAGCAGAATTTACGACTGATAAGAGATCCACCAAATGCGTATGTTACGACCAAAGAATAAATTCAGTAGGTCAAATAAACTGGTAACCTATAACCGGTAAACAATAAAAATTCAAATTTCGGATAATATATTCATTTGACATTTTTCCTGGTGAGATACCAAATTTTCATAGATTCATAGAAATGTTAATTATCTTACTTCAGTTTTCGGTGTAGGTTACTTAAAACCATAAATAATTTAGTTTCAAATTGATTTAAAATATAGGCAGAATAGTGAATGTTACACAATGTGTAAAATGGGCGTTTAAACCACCCAATCACAGGTCATAAGCATTGTAAATGCCTAGACTTCTATATTCTCCTGTATAAAATGTTATTTATCTCTGTTGTAATATATAAATATTAACAACTTCCTAAGGGGTTTAATCCAGTTTATGTCAATAAAAAAACTGTACAAACTCAAAATATTGTTGATTTCCATTTTGTTCCAATGATTTTAATTTGTTAATTTAATGCTAGTACAAAACGCTTACCAGTACACCCTAAAGCCGATTAATTTTCAATTGATTTTTTTAGTAGGATTTTCACCGAGTAGCAACGAAATAAATATAAATATATTTTTTAAAAACCATTCTTAATTTACCGTGTCTCGTGGATTTAGCTAATACGTATGAAATGGGCTCTAATGTTTTTGAATTGACAAAATGTTTTTATTTAAAAACATCATAAAAAATAAATGATAGTTTTATTATTTGATTGAGACTTCAATTAGTTTAAAAGTATTTTATATTCCCACGACCTACATACATCATTTTGCATTCTCATTCCCATACCGCATAATTACATGACTCTTATGGAATTATATCACAGATATAAAATACGAGTTACATAAACTTGTCATAAAAAGTACTACAAAAAACATCTGAAATATATTTTTATACTGTAAAGAAAATGTTTAATTATTCCACATTCTTTTACATACACATTTTTTAATAAAACGAGACAATTTTATTCCATAAAGATCTTTAAATGTAAAATAACTATTTTTAAATAATAATAGTACTTACATATCAAAATAGCATATCTGGGACTACAGATGTTTTTTGCATAAAAACAAGTGGACTAAAGATTTTTATTTAAACTTAAAAAGCATTTTTACAATGTGGACTTTTGTGTTTTATCGATGTATAAAATAGCTGATTGCGATAATTTCGTCATTTTAAACTTCAAGACGATAAAAAGTGGACTCCCATGTTTTATCTTCTGAGGTCAAGATATTGGTTTGGCATACTCATTCAGTTGTACATAGGAAATAGGTACAACTGACATTATAAGAATAACCAATGAACCAAAATTTCTATCTGTATAAATATGAAAATTTCAATGTTTTTTACTAACGTATACAACATTCATAATGTGCATACAAGTGTCTATCTTAATATTTTTGTGAGATTTATAAACTTAATATGTTTCTTTACAATTTGTGACAAAATTGCCATGGCCGTTAATAAATAAATAATATGAAAAAATAAATACGAAATTAATTTAAGAGTCCGCGAGGGAAACATTTTCTAGGTTGGACTATGCAGTGCTTAAAATTTAATTTACAGTTTTCAAATGTCAATAAAAAAAATTTGTACGTTTTTTCTATGCTTATTTACTTCAGCCACTTTAAAAAAAACATTTTTAAGTATCTGTTAACTTAATTTTATGGGGAAGCGTGATTAACAATTTGGCAGAAAAAAACCATTGTAACTTTGACCAAATGTTGTGTTAAAGGGATGAATATTGACAGTATTGATATTTTTTCGTGCCCTTGTTAAATATTCATGTCTCTGAGCAGAGAAAGGAGGAAGTCCGTTTCTAAATTTGTTTAGCACAATACTTGCAGCGTATATTAGGCGTATCTCAGATACATCAAAGGGTTTAAAAATTTATATTGTGGCGTATCTTGATTTATTGTTTTTTTTTTATAAACATGAAGTTAAGGTGATCAGTCTTATGCTTCTGATGCAATCCAGCGACTATGAAGTTTAGCATAAAAACTCACCCAAATACCTCATATTGACCTTACTGGAAATCAAATCGGCACCTCAGACGTGGCAGGCAAATGCTCTACTATCAGATTTTTTTAAACGAAGATTTGACGTTTGAAATGCGTTTAACTCATTGTCAAATTTTAGGGCATAATTGATTGTTTAATTTTCTTACTGATATGCACACATAAATATTGGTGGATAGGGCACTGCATTGGTACACTATTTGTAGCGTATTATGAAATTTTTCGTTACGTGTAGGTCTGTTTAGCCTTAATCTTTAGGTACTAGGAGGCTATGATATATAGTGGAATGTTAAATACCCTTTTCATTATCATGCTAGAAAAATGCGCTCACCATAAAATCACAAAGTGGACATTATGAGTTTATCAAATAAACTAATAACATATTACAAAAGAGATTCAGGACATTTTACAGAAGGGAGTATGGAAATCTGGGTATTTAGAGAGCTTATGATCTGTAATCGGCTGATTTAACCTTACACACTGTGTAACACTTGTCATTCTGCCTATGTTTAAACATTCATACTTCTACAATTATTATTTTATTCAAAATGTTCAATATCTTTATTGTAAAATGTTAATCTTAATAACGCCCTAGGAGATGAAATCCAATTTGTGTAACTATGAGAAATATTACTCATTTAACCAATAATTATAAAATGAAGTAAAATTAAAAAAACATTTTTAGGCGTACCATAATTCAAATTAATTTTACTCACATCAATCTACACAAACTAAACAACAGACAGAAGTATTGAAAAATATGAAAGTTAAAAAATAGGCAGAATGATATTTCATCATCACTGTAGTATGTAATATTATAATTTTTTTATGTAGAAAAAAAAACTTCATTTCTTATTATTTACTAAAATATTTAAATTTGCAGACCATTTCCTAAAAGTCGTAAATAACTTTTGCTGGAAAAATGGAAATCGAGTTAAGATAGAGTGAAATTTGAACCTCAGACCTTTGGCCCGTGAGTCTACATTATTACCACGGACCCACACCCCGGTTGAAAATGTAAATCAATTATCACTGTGTAGAAATGTATTCCTGGTAACGTTTTTTTTAATATATTTTAATACAGTTGATGTATTTTATGTTTTTTTTTTGTTTTTGTTTTTTGGATATAATAATAGTGATATACTCATGTGTCTGTGTCAACTAATTACTCATTTCAACTCAACACAAGACTTTAAGTCCCGTAGAGTTGGGACCTATATCTCAAATGATGTGTAGTAAACAACATATAAGTCAATAAATAAATAAATAAATATTATTATTAACAGGTAAAATGTTAATGTTAATTAGTTTTTAATAGTAAAACAATAGAACTACCAGTGCATTTAATTGTTACAGAAAGTCATTTGGCCATGAAACTAGCCGGAAGGTTTTGTTGGTTGGCAAATTAACGCTAATTACTTCCCTGAGCATTGACTCTGAGACTAAGTGAAAACACAGAAAGAATTACTCAAATAATTTATGGATTGTCAAGCATGTGTCCAACATTTGTTTTTCCGCACCAATGGTAGACAGGGTAGAGCGAAAATATTTTTTCTAACATGATAATAATTTTAATAAAATAACTTTAACTCTAAACGATAACATCAAAATACATAAAACAGTAATACTTATACAAAAAGAAAGATTTTAACATCACTGGCATACTGTTCTCCACCGCAATCACAACTAAATGCGATTGTTCACTATTACAATTTGATTTACTGTATTTTAGTACCCGGTGCTCGTCTAAAAATCTACACCTCAATTCAAGTAAGTTCCAGGTTATGAGATTTTTTCGTCTGAAAAACCCAACCATACACAACTACTCACTGAACGATAAAATATTATCATCTGTGCCTAGTATACGAGATTTGGGTATTATATTTGACACTAAACTTTTTTCCAAGATTCATTTTGAACTTGTTATCAAATCCTTAAAATTCCTTGGATTTATTGACAGAAGCACAACTGACTTCAAAAATATTAATACCCTTAAATCTCTTTTGTGTTCCCTAGTTCGCTTGCACTTAGAATATACTCCATATTATGATGTTCACATCAAAAATATTAAATCAGTTCAACATTGATTTTAAAGAAAGCTAAGCTGAACGTTGGGCTAATCCAGAAACCAATATACGCATAATGAGTTAGAAACGAGCTTAAATATATCATCTCTTCAAGACCGTCGAAATAAATTCGGCCTTCTAGTCTTATTTAAAATTCTCAACTCAATCTTTGATGCGCCTAAACTACTGAGCTCAATAAAATTTAATATCCCAACTAGAAACCTCAGACAAAACTTACTTTTTTATACCGAAAACCATAGAACTAACTATGGGTTTCATTCCCCTATGCTCAGAATTCTTGGGGCGGCCTACAAACATACCATTTTTGTTTTTTTTTTATAACAAGTTGTCTTCGTTCAAACGATCACTGTATCAAATTCAATTATAAACATCACTCTCACGCCTTCACTCCCACCAAGTCTACTATATACCATTGTGTCTTTCTACTTTTTTTAAAAATAGTTTCTACATATGTCCTTAAAAATGTCCATTCAGCGTATATATAAGTAAATAATTTACCAATGAATACGTCACCTAAAAAGGTGCGGAGGTTTTCGCGGTCACTGTTATCAATACGTATATTTTTTGGATGATCCCGTGTAAGTTAGATTTGTTCCGACGTTAGAGCTACCATTGCAGGATCCATCTTCAAGGTAAACTGTGTGTTTTGTAGAAAACATATGTGTTTAGCAGGCACATTCCGTGTCATTTTTGTAGTGTGTAGTGGAGAGACCCATCTGTGGACATCTGGAACGGTCTTGTGCTCTTCTGTAGGTATTTGTCAGTGATAATTCTGATTATTTAGTAACCAAGCAACTTCACCTTGTTGTTTGACGTCCACACAACCTTATCGTTTCGACATTTCACACTCTTTGACACCCAGGAGAATAGTTTTCTCCAAAATAACCTAGTTCTTTCTGGAATTATGTCCAGAGAACTGCAGGATTCTTTTCTCGTACATGGATGTTAGGTTTTCTCATATGCCTAGTTCCTGGAGTATAGATATATTTGTACGTATCAAACTCCAATAACAAGAGTATCTGCCTCTTAATCATAGTTTTACGAATGGGAAAGATGTCAATCCACAAACTGATGTCAATCCACAAATGTTCAGCTGCCTTGTTACTCTTCCAATCTGCATAACCAGAAATGTTACCGTGTAATGCGAGAACATTAACTAGTACATGACAGGTTAGACTGCGTTATGTTGTCACTTTAATTTTAACCACTCCTTTATTGTTATTATTTTTTAAATTACTCATTTTATATTTTTTACATATTTTTTATTTAAAAAAATACTTGTTTTTTTTTATTATTTTAATTTTATAAGGTAATTCAACGAAGATACATACTAGAAAACTTACAATTTGAAGGTATTCGTCAATAAAATTTCACAATCAGAAATATCTACAATTATAGAACTACACAAAATAGATAGAGTTAGATTTGTTGATTTTATTATGTTTTTTTTAATTCTTATACGTTATACGTGTGTACTTATCAACTAAAATTTATTCTTTAGAAGATTATTCGCAAAAGTTGGGAGAGTATCATAAAAATATGAATTTTGTTTTTTCGGCAGTATATATTACATTCCAGACACATGCGAGCCACAGGTGTGTGGTATGTAGCATTACTTGAAAACAAAGACAATTTAAATATGTCCCGATGTCTGAGTGTTTTCGATCCCCACGGTTGAGGTTTTTTATTCAAAAGCCTGTGTTTTATCACATATTTTTTACTTTATTTTTTGCAACTCTGTTTAACTCTCATAGCATTATTAAAGAAATATTATAATATTTATTTCTATCGATTTTTTTATTGCGTGGACTTTTTACCTTAAGTAATGCCTACAGTTCAACAAAACAAAATACAATAAACCACAAAATGGATTTGTTGGAGTAATTTAGGTGTTTCACAAAGTCTGTGCAAATATAGGATAGCGTAATTCCCTTATAAAACGAACAAAGAATATCCCAATTGCCTTCCTCAGGTCGTGAGAAATATTACTCTATGTGGAAAATAATTATTAGTCTAAATATTTTATTGTTCTTCATTTGTCAATCTGTTTTAGTTTACTTCTCTGACATTTGCTAATATTCTTACCTTTAAAAACACGAAAGTAAATATTAATATTTATGCATAGTTTTATTTTTATTTTGATTCAAACAATCTTAAAATATAAGCTTTGCTTAATGCTCTGCAAATAGAAGAAACAAATAACCCCTACAAATGAGAAATATAATATTTATTTTTCTCCTCAAGCGCCGTATAAAATACTTACATAATGATACCGATTGATTAAAATGCTTAAATTTCTGCAGATATGCAATGTTGGTTGGAAGAAATTGCCATTTCACAAATAACCCGCCAATGTACAAATAACATTATGTACAAAAAGCCAAATAAAAAAATATTAACCAATGCAAGTGTAAAAACACTTTTTTTTTATTAAAATAAAACCAGTGTCCTGTAAAAGATTAAAAAATAATTCAGGACACCTGGACAGTTTTCGTGAAAATGGTTTACACTTTAGAACATTCACTTCATTATTTTTAAAAATAGGCTATTTAATTATAGGTACGCAGTTGATTAATAATATATATAAACTAAATTATATTCGGTTATTTTTTAGACACAAGTTAACGTTTCCATTATTGGTTGACACTGTGGTTAGTAAATATTTATTGTTTTAAAAAAAAAACTTTAACATTGATAGGCGTAGAAATAAAAAGATCAAGATTCGAAAGGAATTTAAGTGGCGTTAATGCTTAAAAATCAACTATTTCATTTACACGTATTAATTTTCATAACCTTACCGATACTCGTTGTAATTAATGAGGTTTTCGTTTGTATACGGTACATCATTTTCAATTTATAAGAAGACGCCTACTCACTAATTCAATATAATTATAATAAATTATGTTCGGCTTATGTTTAATTGTGAGTGAGGTACTATTTTCTTCATAATAGCAATGTCCTCTAGTCTCGACTCGGAGGCGGAGAGGTTTCTACGCCTTGATAAAGCGCAAAGCCAACGAGAAAATGCAAGTTTCATAATCATAATTCACAAGCGTTGTGATAGCGTGACATAATCATGATTTAATATCATCTGTCTTCTCGCAATATATACGAAATGATCATATAATCGTCTGTAATATCACCGTTGTCATAGTGAATAATAATTATGCCATAGTGAATAATAACAATTTTATTATTATTTTGAATTTCTTGTTTTCCTTATGGCCCCACTTTACTGCAGAGATAATGTAGAACTATTACTAGTCTTTACTGTAGAAATTAAATGTCACAATGAACGTCATTTTGGTATTTTTGATAAACTATTAAACAATTTGTTGATTAAAATAGTGTAGAATAAAGCTACAACTGTCTATTGATATGTATTTAACAATACACCATAGTAGGCCAATTTAATAGGTCACATTTGACACTTCATCAAAATTTAACAACATAACCTTGTAAGAGTGGTAGTAAAATATTATTTATTTTTTCGAATTAAGAACTGCACAATTGCTTAATTTTTTTCAATTACGATTACATATTTATTGTAATAATGACAAAAGAAGGTAATTTTATGATTTACTTTCACTAATAAACCATTCTAAATATAATAAACTTTTTCTGTTCTAAACGTCGTTACAATGTTGCATCAGTGAGCCCTTTTTCTTTTTAAACACTAGGGATGTTACCCAGAAAAATGGAATGTTGATAGTTTTGTTAAATTATGTACATATCTTATTTTGTTCCTTAAATTTAAGATAGAAAATAATAATGGGACAGGGATTCGACTTATGATTTTGAAAATAAAATTACAGTACCTATAAGTACTTTTTCATAGCAACTGAATTCAATTGACATATATTATGTTTGAAGTCCGAATCGATTCATTCACTTTAATCGATGTTTTTAAGCAGGTTACCTCACTATGAAGCTAAAACCGACAAATGTCAAATGTGACCTATTAAATTGGCCCTACTATAGATGCAGTATTAAGTTGAGTTGAATGGAACACCCGTCTTGTGTTCCATTCAACTCAAGTTCCGGAACTTAACTTGTACTCAGGAAATGTAAAGCAGCGTAAAAAGGCGCAATATACGGCTTTGAATTCACAGTAAACTGGCGTAGAAAGATAGTTTTTTTTACTCCACTTTGCGTTTTGCACGGCAGTGTTGACGTGACATTTCAGAACATAATTTCAAACTGTCATTTTATGAAGCATCATTTCTATTTAATTATACCACAGTGCATATGCCACGGAGTAAATTATAATTGTGGTTTGAGTCGATTTATTTATTTATATATTAATGTACACTGCAAATGTAAACTACCGTTCACCATCTTTGAAATTATTAAATTGAGTTGATTGATATAAAATATACTTTATGTTAAAAATATCAGCAACGTCGGAATAGTTATTGCCGAGTGCATAAAGTCCATTCATGTTAGCATTAAATGAGTATACTTTTCGCAAATTTTTGCATCTAAACGGAGTTACTTTACGAGTCCTTCGTCCAGGTACCTAGAAGTAAATGAGTGGTAATAGTGTTGGGCAGTCCCATGTTAAGTTAACAATCTTAAATCAATTCTTTAACTCTACATTGAGATATAATATATAGAGATTACACTCCATACAAATCTGAGCTAAAAAGTCATCCCCAAAGGACAGGGATTGACCAATGAAGATAACAAGTATCGTCACGTCGACTTTGACAACCAAAACAAATAGTACAGTAAAAAGCACGGACTGTTTACATCGGTCTACTGGAAATTCAGTATGTCGCTCCCTTCCACATACGCGTTACCTTTGTTTGTCGTTTTGCTTTACGCCCAACTAAATGAGCAGGATGGAGACAGAAGATAACTCACGAATTGTAACATATTAAAAGACTTTTTTCGACATTAAAATTGCTATTTTAAACAAGTATTGATTAAGATAAAAACATTACTTGCTGGTGAAAGGTTATACCATCGCTTTTTCAGATCGATTTGTGCAGTATCTAAGCGTACATATAGGCATTTTAGTAATTTCGAGGAGAAAAGTATCTGGCGACTAAAGTCCGTTCTATCAAACATAGACCAATAGGCCGCAGGTTGAGGGAACATATTTTGAACGCTTAAGTTTACTCTAATTATATACCTCAATGCAAATCTATAAAAAAAAATCTCTTGATTTAGTTTTAACAAACTTAAAGTATTAATAGGAAGTCATCTCTGATTCCGAGTTTAAATTAAGGAATCTAAAATTTTTATTTTTAACTCTTTCAAGAGTATGTTGGTGTGAACTATAAAGGTGCGAACTAAAATTCCAACCGGCTCCTAACCAGAGCTGTTTACAACTATTTCAAAATATCAAGATTGTATTGGTTATTAAAATTATTGATCTTCTGTTGTCAACAGCTGAAGCAAAATGATGATGTCCACAGAACCACAGAAAAAATATCCATTTAAACATTACTTATATGTACCCATATGTAGATACAAATTTATGATCGTTTTTTGCAGATTAAAAAAATCACCACTCACCATAGAAATTTCCCTTAGCACTGAATAATAAGTTCCTCATTATCATTTCACTGACGTTCGCTTCTTTTGTCACCAGGTGAGGCACAGATTTTGAACAGATGGAGGCGGCAGGCGGAAGAGACGACCACCAAAAAGGAGGAGAGCTTCGAGGCTGAGCTCTGTAAGGACAAGGATGCCGGCGAGTGGTTCCGGCTGGTTGCGGGGGAGGGTGACAACTGCCGTGACGTCATCCAATGCACATCTTCCGTGAGTTCGACAATCCCATTCCTGCCAACCTCTTAATGTTTCTCTGGGATTTTTTGCCGCGTGTCGTTCGCACCCTTTTGCATTCGATGTATATGTTGGTACATATAATTCACATCATATTATATGTGTGTCTAGTGTAGATCAGAGGCCTCAAAACTTTTTTGTCCCGTGGACCACGTGTCGATTTTTTTCTGTTTTGAGTAGACCCTGCATTTCTAATATTGTTTATTTTCAAATTTATTAACTTTAAATGCATCTTCGAAGGTGACACAGAGCTACTCACCCTGATAAGGCTTATAGAGATGCTCTTGCGCTCTATTGCATAGAACAAAAGCGTCCCAATTTTTGCTTCAACAACAAACGTGCAACGGACGGTTTTGGTTTGCACTTGCAGTTCTCGGCCTGAGTACCTGCGGCCCGTTGTATTATTTTAAACTATAGCTAACTTCGTGATTGATAATCATACCATGGTTTTTGTCCGTATAGGCGGCTTAATAAGCGGGTGTACCTCTGACCTCCTTAACATTTTCGAGTGGAACATTTTTTAATGAAAAAATTAGTTACATTTTATAATGTTTTAATGAATACGATACAAAACGCAAACGTACTCGAAGTTACATTTTTACAAAAAAATACACAAAAAACAATGTTTTTAATAAAAGGGATCAACTCAATGCTTTGGTAGAAAAATTTCTATATTTGGCTTCGATTTAGTCAGGTTTAAACGTAAATCTCTTCGGCAAGTGATTTCCAATTTGTTTCTTTTTGGTGTACTTACACATTCTATCTACTTAGATAAACATTTTCCACAAAGTATAAAGACAGAAAAGCTATCGAAGTATGGAGACAAATTAAGACAACAAGTTTTGTAAGTACCTAAACAGGTACTATGTCTATTAAGTAGATTATTACATTTACAGAAAGCCTAAATTTTGGTGACCGCCTGCAAAAATAAGATCCACTCTCGCGGACCCCCATTTTTCTACCATTGATCTGCATTGCAGATGATTGCAGGTCGCAGTCGGCCCCTGAGAATCGATATAGACTACCTTTGGAATGACTGGGAAAGACATATATTTTAAAAAAAAAATTTTTTCAGTTCATCAGATAAAATGTTCACAAATTCACATTATTAAAATGATAAATTTACAATTAATAAGAATGTTGAAATTACGAAAATGGAGCTTAACGAGTTATTCAAAATAATAAAAAGGGTTACGGGGGCACAACTAGGAACGACTCATGCATGTCGCTTCTGAATTTGCCCCGACTCGGTAAAAAATCCGTGTCGAATTGGGGCATATCTCCCTATGGCGGCCTTAGGGTGAAAGCGGGTTTTGGAAATAGGTGACTCAAATCTCTAAAGGAATTGTGTCAAAACCACATCTCGCAAATATTAATTTGCAATCTTACGCACGCTATATTAAAATACTTTTATAGCACACGTTATGTTATTCACATAAATGATTACACAACCCGAGAAGACACGTATACTTATAAATCCGCATTAATTGTTTTAAAATGTCAAAAAACAAACGTAATTTTCTCATTTGGAAAGTAAAGTTTTTTTTTCTCTTTTGTTTTGTGATGTTGTTATCTCTTTACTCACATAAATTTTATATAACATCACTTCCGTAAGAATAAAAAGCAAGAGACAGGTTTTTGCACAGATCTCGTAAAAGTTTATATTTTTAATTCAACTTTACGTTTATTAAATAACACTTTGACAAAGCTAATACATTTATTTTTATATTCGAAAAAATCGATTGAATAGATATTTATTTACTCGTAAATATTGAACGAAATGCTATTTCCGCAAAGTCATTTAATATTTTTGTATGAATGTATATTGATTTTATATTGGTATATGAATGTCTGGATGGAGAAAACGAAGAAATGCGAAAAAGAAATGGCATGTCAAAAGTCGGAATACTCGGCTGAAGAAAACATGTATGTGTGTGAAATAGGACTAGAATCCGGTGGGAGTATTTTCATTTCGTTGGCTACTCTCAAGTGAAAATCTTGAATAAGAAAATCGAGCATAGATAAGTCCGCCTCATAGTATGATGGTGTGAGTATTCGCTCACATGCTCGACATCCCGGGTTCAATTCCTGACAGGAGTAACATTTATTTGATTATTTGAAGTATAAAAGAAATATTTGAGTTCCTGTTCTTTACCCGAACATTTATCGAATTTTCAGATCATTTCCTTAGTATCGTAAATAACTTGTATTGAAAAAATGCAAATCGAGTTGTGGTAGAGTAGGCTTTAAACCTCAGGCCTTTAATCTGTGAGTCCGCAACTCCCCCACAAAACTATGGCCTGATTCTTGTAATATTTTTCAATATCCCCGGGCTGGAGCTATCTGAAGGTTTTTTTTTAAATGACTTTTCGGAAAAAAATATTAGGATTTTTTTAAAACCTTTATATGAGGAAAGTTTCTTTGAGGTTTCGCGGTCTGGCCCTGAAAAACTATATACATAACAAATGCAAGAAATAACATTGTTGTTAATATTTCTCCCTTTAACACAATATTTGGACAAAGGGCCAAATATTATTTTTCCACATAAAATTCAGTTAACTGATAACAAGCAGTGTTTCAAAAGAGAAAATCTGGCCGAAAACAATTAGCGTAAAAGAAATAAAAAAAATATTTAAATGAAATGTGAAATATGTAAAAAAAAAACATTTGAATACTGTACAATCCTCCTTAGAACAGGTTTCCCTAATGAGAAGGACTCTTAAATTAATTTTACTTTTAAAATAAAAATGTAATGCCTTATGCACCACTGAGTACGAATAGGAAAGGGTAACTAATGATGATTATAAATATACGTTTATTTTTTGTTAAAGCAAATATTTGCGTTTTTAGAGTTCATTTTCAAGGAGTTGTAAATAACTTATTATTAAAAAAATATTTTCAAATTGTGATGTTGCGGATCTCTGATCCGTGACTCCGTGACATTAGCCGCAGTGCCACCACAACCCGGGTCCTTAATAATTAATCCTGAATTACACAATTGAAATATTTACTAACAAAAGATTTGTATTCTCAGGGTCTCCAAGCCATCAGGTGTCCCGCTGGTCTATATTTTGATATTGACAAGCAGACCTGCGATTGGAAGGATGCCGTTAAGAACTGCAAGTTGAAGAATAAGGAGAGGAAAGTCAAGCCATTATTGTTCACCGATGAACCCCTCTGCCAGGATGGATACTTGGCTTGTGGAGACAGTGCCTGTATCGAAAGGGGACTTTTCTGTAACGGAGAGAAAGACTGCAGTGATGGATCTGATGAGAACTCTTGCGGTAAGTGCAGAATTCAATTCGTCTATTTTATCATAAAATATATCTTATTTTTTCATTATTTTTTTTTGCACCACAACAGGCCAGGAGGCCTAATTACAGTGGTGAATTACATCACAGAGCACCCAGGCTTGAGAAAAATCACATTTTAATTTTTGTGTTCTCACCGGGAATCGAACTCGGAACCTTCCGTGCGTGAGTCAAGCGTCTTGACCACTACACCACGGAGGCCGCCACTTCTGGTATAATATCCACACAGAAAAAAAGTACATTATCATCTCTATATTTTTCTCTTTGTTTCTTTTTCTCTAAGCTATTAAGAGATGTATTCATTTTTAGAGCATCAAACAAACATTTTAATAAATTAGCGTTAGTTAAAATTAGCATATATCCACTTACCAACTTTTTTACGTCTATCGATTCTAAGAAGTACCTACCCGTCTCTTCGTCGGGACATCAATTACACCAACAAGCCACAGAAAGTGGCTTGGTGGGATTTTAGTAACCGTATTTTATTTTTTTAAATAACTAAAATGTTTATGTAATATAAAAAATAAAAAAACGCAAATCCCACTCTACGCCTTCACTATAGTAGTTAAACAAAAAATTTTAACCAATGTGTTTATAGAACACGTGCTATTAGAAATTGACACCAACCTGCACTGATTACAGTACAATTTTTTCAATCTTGTGGAAACAATAATAAAAAAGAGTTTGAAGGAAGGAGTATAAATTTATTAGCTGTAGAGTGGCTATAATCAGCATTTATAAAGCTCCCAGACTCTGTACACGTCAGACCAAATAGGTTTAGATGGACCAAACACGTGCAAAGAATGTCATCATCATGGGTCCCAAAAAGAATCTTAGGTGGGCACCGAGGAGGCGGAAAAAAGGTCGGTACACCGAGGCTGCGACGGGAAGATGAATGAAAAAAGGATCCCAACTACAGTCTCTAACTGGAGGGTTGCAGAGGATGACAGAAGGAGTTGGAGGCGAAAATTAATGAAAGTCAAGGCTCGATATTGGCTGTAGATTTAGAGGAATGTTGTATAACGGGCTAGATTGAAAGTTTATTTAATTGTTGGTTAAAGGGCATTCTTTTTCAAAGCTTCTTTTAGCCCTTTCAGTATGGCCTATTGCGAGATATGCATGTTAGTATAATTAGTGTCCTGATGAAAAAACAGGTACGTCTCGAAACCGGTTGACAAAGAAAAGTCGGAAAGTGGTTTTATACAAATATTTACTAGATACCAGGGATAACCCACAAAGGCATTGACTATCGAGAAAGTTATATTTCATTGTTTGTTTTGTTTTCTAGAAGATACATTCCACTTGTACTGTGAATTAAAGAGATGTCTATCTATTTATATTATTTTTTCGACAGCTAATGTATTAAAAACAAAATGAACAAAAGTATATTCATTTCATAGTATTTATGAGCAGAGGTCATTCTTTTCAAACATCCATCAAATCTCCTTACCTTTTGATGACTTCACAATTTTTAGTGGTATTCATATTAACGCGCCAACTATGGGTTACAATTGCTCTAAGACACGCGTATTATAGCGGTTATATTTCCTCTACGTGATCTGAATAGAATTAAAATAAAATTAATATACGTAGTGCATACATTCTTTTACTCGTTATTCATTTCCAAGATTGTTTAAAAGACGAATATTTATTTACCATGAATTTAGTCGAGTCAAGCATGTATTTCTATTATTAAACAGACATTCTTTAACGTCGGTATCTCAAAAATGATAATATTTCAAATGAATGAATTGCTCGGTAGAAAAGTTTTAAGTGTTACATAGTCAATAAGAAAAAAACTGCATCAGCAACAGGATGTATGTATATTATGCATGTTGCAACTGCAAAGGAAATGGTTAAGTAATATTTATAAAGCGCTTTCGTTTACCATTTAAAACTGATATTTAAAAACGTTACCTCAAAAGCCTTGCAGGTTACGTCATATTTCAAGACAAAAATATTTTTTTTAAAGTGACAAAAATTGTTTAAGCTCGCTAATCTATAAAATACAAAACATTAGTTTTATGTTTTAAACAGCAGGCCTATGAATAGTCTTATAAAAAATCCGGTTTTCTATAAAAGTGGCAAAGCATCTGAGATCTTCTTTCTATACTTCCGACGAGCGCCACACTGCATTTCTATACTTACCAGTTGTTGCCTAACCCCTAGGAATGCATTTGAAAGTTACAAATGACAAAGGCAACCGTTGGCGAACTTGTTATTCGTTGTATGTAACTTTCTGGATCCGACACCAAACAAACGTACCAACAGCCAAACTAAAAACAGCCGTACATTCACAGTTTCCTCAAACATCGTGCTGTTCTGCTTTATTACTGCGAATTGGCCAAGTTTGACTTCAATTTTCCATTACGAAAACTGCAAGCTTTTTACAAAATTAGTAGACGACCAGTCCAAATACGCACTTTAAAATATCCATAAATGTAACACGTACAAGTGTACTTTGGCCTGTGAAAAATATTTTTTCCTTTTTAAAGAGCAAAAAATATCCCAAGCACTTCATGCACATTTCAGTCTTAAGGCTCCTTTCAGTTGTAATCATCAAATTAATACTCATTTAAAAAATAACCGTGTTTTTGATGCTGTCATTTTATTAATATTTAGGCGAATATGCTTTTCACCGATTCACTTTTGGTCCGGCTTTTCACATTAAAAAAACCTTTTTAAACTTCAGGATTGCATTTCTATTATATTCATATTTTATCAATAGCCTCGAGCCAGAATCATAGTGTGCAAGTAACAATATGTCAGAAGGCAACTCTTTCACAACGGACACACGATACGATGTTACTAGCTCTTTTCGCTTCTCGAACATTCGAAGGCCGCCAGTAAATAATATTCTTACATACGGCAATACTACTGAAAGAAAGGTGTAGTCATATTAATAATAACCGTTGATTTAATGTTCGGTGAAACAGGTTGACATTTCGCTCGAAGACACGAGTGGAATATTTTAACGTTGCTTCATTATATTCCGATTATTGATTATAATTTTGAATCCAATTGTGATTGCTTACAATTTCAAATACAATATAAATTAACAATATTTTGAGTTTGTCCAAATTTTTGTAGACAAGGACTGGATTCAACTCCCTGGAGAGCTGTTAACATTAACGTATTATAACAGATATGAAGAACATTTTAGAGAAGGTAGTATAGAAGTCTAGGCATCTACAGGGCTTATAACCTGTCATTGGCTGGTTTAAGTGGCCTGACATCAACATATGAAAGAATCGGGTTTTGGAACATTTAAGAGACTCTCTTAAATGTTCTTTATCTCTGAATACAGTCATTGTCTACAAAAATCTGGACAAACTCAAAATATTGTTGATAAATTACCTGGTCCACGAAGAAGTATAGAAATTGAAAAAATAATATTTTCAGGCGTTGCCTAGTATGTAGGTGAAATAATTCAATTAGATGAATCTCACCCGCATAAATAAAGGTTTCAGCTCTTTAACTTCACAAACATCAACAGATGAAAGAATTGAAGGAATATGGATGTTCAAATATAGGCAGAATGGTGAATGTTACACAGTGTGTAATGTGGCCACTTAAACCAGCCATTGACAGGTCATAAGCCCTGTAGATGCCTAGACTTCCATATTACCTTCTCTTAAATGTTCTTTATCTCTGTTGTGATATTACAATATAAATTAATTGTGATTTTCCTTTTAGTTTAAAGTTTTAGCAAAATAAATATTATTTATTTATTAACGGACATTGTCCATATATACAATTTATAGGGTTTAAATATTACAATAAAAGAATAGTTTTTAAACATTTTTTAAAAAAGAAGCATTGACAAACATAAGAGACACCAAGACAAGATCTGGACTATTTATTTAGAGCTCGTTTGAATAAAACCAAAAAAGTCCAGATCTTGTCTTGAGTTAACAATACGTCAAAGACGGGTCATTGGAGAAATAAGGCCATGGTCTGTTCTATGCTGATCGATGATTTCATATTTAAAAATGTTCGTTAATCAAACATCTATTAACTTTGTCCAAATTTTTGTAGACAAGAGTAGAGAGAGTTTAGCAATTTTTATGTTCGGGTGGATATCTTCCACAGCGTTAGCAAGGACTGTCTTACTTCCTGGCTTCCAGAATTAACCTTTCTCTGGTCATGCCAAAAGGAAGAGCAGTTAGGCAGCTGCCTGCCTGTTCAGCTGAAAATAAGCACTTTGAAGATCGATACCTTTCACATCAGTGAAACCATGTTTGAGAGGCAAATACTCTTACTATTCGAGAGTTTTTTGCCTTCATAATATCGAGAAAATACTCGAGGGTCATAAGCTCGATATGTTATCCCAATATAAACATTAATTATTTTGTTTGATTTGTAGTTTTATTTAAATCCAATAAAAATTCATTTTAGTTTTAGACTAACGTATTACCACAGAGATGTTCCGTTTTCTAAAATGTTCTCCATCTCTGTTGTAATATGTCAAACATCGGCTCCTTAATGAACGTTTTGTTCATTACTCCGTAAAAAGCAGGTGTTTATTCGTTGGTAATAAATCTTTAAAATACAATTTCTAAACATCGAAAATGTATTGCATATTAATCAAGTGAAAGTAAACTTAAGGTCCTATTACCGTTTGCGTGGTAGTAAATATACCATAAATTTAGTATAATATACTCGAACTAATGAACCTGCTTATCTCCCAAAGATGGATACTTCTACGTCAAGGTACTATCGAGATTAGCCTAAAAACACACGTGTGACCGTGAAAGTGTTTGCCTTTGATTTTTCCATATCCAAACCGGATATACACATTTGGCTTTAATGTAGGACGAACGTAAAACTTCCGAATTGCACATATCAATATACATAAATGATAGATAACTAAACAAGCAACAAGAAATCAGAAAATACGTTGACTTAATGTAAATGCTTCAAGTGGGAATATTAAAACTTGGTTTTGGTGCAAAGTCCATTATGCAATCAGCTTCTTTTTTTATATTTCTCAAAGTACTTAGTTAATATTTTCGACGGTAGAGCAATTAGTCATTTTCGTTTGAATAAAGTATCCACTCCTACGGAATCCATGTTTGGTCAAACAGGATTTTTATACAATGAGCTTATTCAATATTTTTCATAACACGTGCGTCAAAGTCTATTGTTCGCAGTTATGCACATTCTTAATAAATACCAAACCAAGCAGATAACCCGTCACATTATTTATTACCCACAATGTGACTTGCTTAATAAGGTGCGGCTCACGTCAGTATCCATGCATAATAATTGTATAATTTATATTCACAACTAGTCTGAGAGCTTGGAGTACTTAACTCAAAAGAAAGATACTCTACTATGGAAATGTCAAAGTGAGCGTTTTTTTTTCACGTTATATTCATTAATCGAACACAAATTAAAATAGTTTTTTCACAACAATGACGATTTAATTTATAAATGCATCGCAAGGTGATTTATTTAATTGAGCTATCATTGTGTGTGGGTTGAGCTATATTTAACAACTGAAGGTGTATGCGTGCAAACATCAGACAGTGGTACACGAAGAGTCTCTCACGGCCAACAGCTAGCGAAAGTGGAAATCTACTTCACTCTCACTGTCTCCGCTTACCGCACTGAGTCTGCGCCCGCGTCCCGGCTTCGGCTCTCAAGGCCCTCGGGTACGGAATATCGCCGCCGCCGTGCCGGTACAGCCAGACGTACCTTCAGCCATACAGCGCCGGCGTACAGCTGCCGATTGTTGGCTCTTCACCTCGCCCCTTCCGCCTGATACAGCTCACCTCAGGCCGTTTATTTATGTTAATGAGGAGCACGCTTTTCAAATACCCAACGAACAGGATCGTTAGAAGCCTTTCGCTTAACCGGCCCGCCTCGCTGATTCTAAATTAGAGTAGATAAATCGTATTTCCACTAGTTTATTTATGGAAATTAGTATAATGAGATCAAGATACTTATGTGTAATTACATTTCAGATATCGACAATGACCCTAATCGCGCTCCTCCGTGCGATCCCTCCGTGTGCGTCCTGCCCGATTGCTTCTGCTCCGAAGATGGCACAACCGTTCCCGGAGATCTTCCTTCAAAGGACGTCCCCCAGATGATCACCATCACGTTCGATGACGCCATCAATAACAATAACATCGAGTTATACAAAGAGATGTTCAATGGCAAGCGCAAGAATCCCAACGGTTGCGATATCAAGGCCACATTCTTCGTGTCTCACAAGTACAGCAACTACTCTGCCGTGCAAGAGACCCACCGCAAGGGACACGAAATCGCCGTCCATTCTATCACGTGAGTATTAGTTATCAGTGCACCTGTTGTACATAAATAGTGTCAATTTGACGCGACATAATGAAAAGGCAGTAAAGGAACTGATTTTTACAGGCATAATGACGACGAACGTTTCTGGAGCAACGCTACCGTCGACGATTGGGCGAAGGAAATGGCCGGTATGAGGATAATCGCTGAAAAGTACGCCAACTTGACCGACAACAGTGTTGTGGGTGTGCGTGCTCCGTACCTGCGTGTCGGAGGAAACAACCAGTTCACCATGATGGAAGAACAAGCTTTCTTATATGACTCAACCATCACCGCTCCTCTGTCTAACCCTCCCCTATGGCCTTACACCATGTACTTCCGCATGCCACATCGCTGCCACGGGAACCTGCAGAGCTGCCCTACCCGTAGCCACGCCGTGTGGGAGATGGTCATGAACGAGTTGGACCGCAGGGAAGATCCTACCAACGACGAGTACCTTCCCGGGTGCGCCATGGTCGATTCTTGCTCGAACATTCTCACCGGAGACCAGTTCTACAACTTTTTAAACCACAACTTCGATAGGCATTACGAGCAGAATCGCGCTCCTCTCGGGCTTTACTTCCACGCCGCGTGGCTCAAGAATAATCCCGAGTTCCTGGATGCCTTCCTCTACTGGATCGATGAGATCCTCGCCAACCACAATGATGTCTACTTCGTGACAATGACGCAAGTCATCCAATGGATCCAAAACCCGAGGACGATCTCCGAATCTAAGGGCTTCGACCCGTGGAAAGAAAAGTGCTCCGTCGAAGGTATCCCAGCCTGTTGGGTACCCCACACGTGCAAGCTCACGTCCAAGGAAGTTCCCGGGGAGACCATCAACCTGCAGACTTGCGTGCGGTGCCCGAACAATTACCCATGGCTGAACGACCCCACGGGAGACGGCCATTACTAGACTAGTTCCTGAGGAGCGCGCGGGAGGGGGGGAGTGGGGGTGGGAATACCCCCGGGATATTATTTATATCTTGTAACGGGTCTCAATCCCGTCCATAGTTTAAGAACCTATTGTAATATAGAAGCACATACATATTTTGTAGGCCTATTCAATATAATGTGATGAAAAGAAGAAAATGCTGTTCAAATATTAAAAAAACATAAAAATTATTCGTCTTTTATTCGTTGTATTTTATTGATAAACAATAACTTTATTAACTAGTTTCGCAAAAAACATGAGCATTACTTTTTAAGAGAAAATAAATATGTGACTGTGTCGGTTACGTAATATCAGACGGCGAGAGTATTTTGCATAAATATTTATGTAACATTTTCAAGAAACCAAAAAAATGTATCGACCTCAAACATCGTGTGCCGTTACATTCGATAATTATTTTTACTGACGCAATAACTGCCGTTCCTATCGCCGCCATTAGCACCGTGCAGACTAACACGCCGAGAATAACGAGTAACTGAAACCTGCGCTAAATAATTGCTGTCAACGCATTCCAAACACTTTACCAACATTTAGCAAGATTATTGGATAGGCGACCCGATGCAAAAATAAATTTGCGAAAATTAAAATTGTTATTATTTAATTTCAAAAAGCACGTAATTACTTTTTTCCGAATTGAAAAATATAACGGAAGGAAGTTCGGTGATTTCCCTTTTTTATTTGATAATCAAAATAATCAAATTTAGAATAAAAAATATTTTTATTTTTCGTATTATTAGGTCTATGATTAATTTTTAAAGTTTAGCAATTTTGAAATCAATCCGCCCGTGACGTTTCGCTCTCATCGGAAGTTCTGCTGACTGGTGAGTTAGATTACCGGAAACCGGAAATCTATCACAACAATCTATCCTTGGTTGATTCGGAAAGACTTGTGACTTAGTTCAAGGTAGTTCGTTTTTATAAAAAACATTTGTATATTTTTTTTTCATACATTTTTAAGAAACTTACCGTACAATTAAATGCTCTAATTGTTACCGCGTGTAAGAAACATCTTTATTTTATTATTTAAATAAAACACGAGTGATACTTTAATCCACATATTTGGAATATCAAGTGACCGGTTTCATCGTATTCGCGACATCTTCGAGACTGGTATCTTTATTAAGGAGTTTAATGTATTTATAAAAAACAGTGGTAATGATTTGTATAAGTACATTAAACTCCTTAATAAAGATACCAGTCTCGAAGATGTCGCGAAAGCGATGAAATTGGTCACTGAACAGTGTCACAAAACAGTGGTAAGGATTTGTATAAAACATTGAACTCCTTAATAAATATACCAGTCTCGAATATGTCGCGAAAGCGATAAAACCGGGCACTGGATATTCCAAATTTGTGGATTAAAGTATCACTCGTCTTTTATTCATATAATAAATTACAATGATTTTCCATCAAGAATTTTCACTTACAAACTTAAATGTTTTAAACATCTTAATACCCAATTTCCTGTTACCCTGAACTTCCTCATTGTTGGAGTAAATTTGTCACCAGGTACTTAAAATATTTATTTCCGTAAAATTTCACAATAGCTTCCAATGCAAAACAAATAAAAAAGCTTAAGCCAAAAAATGTCCGACAGAAAGCATACTTCTCTAACGATAAGATAACGGATTTCACGGTCATATTTTAAACGTATGTTTCAAAAACTGTATACAGTATTCCGAGAATCTTAAAACGATCTCACGGACGAAAATAATTTTATTTATTTCGTTCTCGTGGCAACATGAAACTTGTTAAACAGGTTCACTTTCAGTTATCGCACTAGATAAACACGTCATACATCATTATCGGAATAACTCTGGCTAAACATAATATTTTGGAAAACATAAAAGAGGTTTGCCCCGTAAAAGTGATTATAATATAATACTAGTTTAATAATGAGATAAGCATCTTATTGAGCATAATAATTTCATTGGTAACTCAAACTGGACTAAAATCTGTAATAAATTTAATCACCACGTGAAAAGCTATTGCTGTGAAATAAAATAAAATCAAAATATTTTACATCAAATAAGTTATATTATATAAACAGAAAATTAAAACATTACCTAACGTTTTGTGAATGCATATGCAATGCTTATATTAAGCCATCACTAGGCTAGTCCACAGCAATAATGATTCTTGAAGGAGAGGAGATTCCAATTATTAAGATACTAATTATTAAGCACTGCCATCACGCTATTTTTTAGTAAAGGTAAGTAGAAAGGATGGAACGCCACATACATTAATATTTAAAAAGATTTATAAATTCTTCCACTTCCACACATCATAATAAAATGCAAAATTTAAAGAGTGCCGGGGATAATAAAAGTATGAATTTTTTATTTAGTTTACGAATAGTGAAAAATAATACCTAATATGCAGAAATATTCCAATAAAAAAAGACCACTATGTTTTCATCAATTACATGCAAAAAATAAATAAAATACATATCAGTCAATGGCAAACACATTTTTTTAATAATGCATACAGGTACAATTGAAATAAAATAAACGGTTTCGAGACGTACCCGTCGCTTCGTCAGGACATTAATTACAACGACTGTAATTAATATCTTAACGAAGAGACGGATGTGTCTCGAAAGCGGTAGACACAGAAAATTTGGTAAGTGCTTTTAAACAAATATTTACCAACATTTATGAAATTTTCAATCACAAAGTTCATGCTTCAAATAATTATTTTCAAGAAGATCTTCGGTGGACTCTGAAAATCGAAATTTAAGTTTAGAAGCCTAAATTTAGTGCCAGTAGACGCTTTAAACATTTGTTTATACAGGTTTTTTTTTCATCATAGCTACTATGTTTACACAAAAAGCTGAAAAATCCCGTGAAATAAATAACTTAGTATGCCTACAAAAAGGGCATATTTCAGCCATCTTTCAACCGAATTATAGATAAAAGTTGTGGTTTAAATTACCTAAAAAAATATTATTCCTAGTCACTTCACTTTTCAATTCGACATTAAAACACGAATAAAAGGTCGTTAGCATTATTTAATCCATTAAACAATTTCTGTATTTACTCTTGATCTTTGACTTTCCCATAATATGGAAACGAAAGTGAATGCCACACAATCAAGGATTATCGTTTTTGTTATCAAAATACAAAATCTGCGAATAATATAATATATACCTTGACATTTTATTACTACCCTGTCTGTATTTTTTAATATAATTTTTATTGAAGTGATCGCTTTAATAATTTACCATCAATAATAATTTAATAATTTACCATCAATAAAGTAAATCCACTTCTTTGAGAAATTATACAACACCTGAGCCCGTATTACAATGGGAAGTTAACAATTATCTACAACGTTCTGTATGAAAAATAGACATGTTCAATTATAGGTTACCGACGAAGTTACTTTAAATTTTCACATTTTCGTAAATAAATATTGATTAACTTTTTACCGTCTCGATATGTATCGATGATGAAAGCGTTTGGTATCGCAGCCCAAGGCCCAGAAATGTTGTTAAATGTTATAATATGAAAAGACGTATCGACAGGTCGGTAAATCATCCCGAAGTAGATAGAGATAGTAGGAAAGTTAAGTATACCGTCTAGGTATGTACCGATGAGGATAACGTTTGTAGTTACCACTGATAAGAGTAATGTTTAAAAACAAACAAACGTTACCTTTCTCCTACGTTGAATGTAGCAGCAATATTAATACAATATTGAAAAAATATTTTATCTTCAACCTTAAAAACTTTATCGAAATTGCCAACACAAAAACCAATCACAGACTGACACAATTTTTTTTGGCACGCAATCTTTATAATCGAATAAATATGGAGACAAGTAAGTCATCATCATTCCATGTCCGCGCCCTAGTTGGAGTATATGATTTCCACAAAGAGCCTCCATGCATTTCTATTAGCATCCAGCTCGTATGAATCCTTCTAAGTCGGGTTCGCGTCCCGTAGTTCCGACACGAACAGCCGACAAATAGTCAGCAGCTGACGTCCAAGACGTCAAGAAACTATGCCTCGTAAAGTAGGCAAGCGTGGTTAAGGCTCTCAGGAGACATCCAACAAGTGAGTAAAAAGTAAAATAAATAAACTTTTAATCATAAATGGATTTCTTTAAAGACTAATAAAGAAACAGAAGCAGCATTTATTTATAAAAATAAAAAATATAATATTTTGTGTTTGAAACGCAAAAACCATCGACGAGCAGTCATTTCATTCATAACATTCTAGATTGAGCTCGAACAGAAGGTGTCAAAAAGCTCACTTTCCTCCACTTGGCATTCCATTTTGAAGGCATGTAATCAAATAAAATAGTACATGTAACATAAAAACAAACACAACATCTTGTAGAGCAGAAAATTTTCTTTCGTAAAGCGTATAAGCTTTACCATTTTGTTTCACTTTTGGTGCTCATTTTGAAATTCTGAATAAAACGGACACAACTAAAGTTAGCACCCAATTAATAATTAAAGTGAAGCACGCGTACCAAATTTTTTCACCATCGTTGTGCAGTTGGTTAGACAGCCAACAATAAAACTGGCGTCGTAGCCGCGGGTACGATTTTCGTCAGTTGCAAAAAATACATTTTTTAATGAATCAGGATGTTGTGGTGTATTTTTCATAACTTATAACGTTCCTGGACTGTCACTTGAATGACCACCTTACTTTACTTACCTCATGCAAGAAATGATCAAATAGCCCTATAGTTGGTTTATTGATGCAATGCCTTATGCAGCACTGGGTACAAAAAGAGATATAAAGAAATCAAAAATATATTTTTAAATCAATTACACCATAACAGGCCCGAAATCACAAATCTTCTTCTTCTTATCAGCCCGTTTCTCTCCGCTGCTGGATATGGGCATCTTTAATTTTTTTCCATTTTTCTCTGTCCTTGGCACTTCTACCCATGTCCCACGAGTTTGACGATATCGTCAGTCCATATCCTCTGTTGTCTCTCCACTTTCCTTTTATTTTCGTTGGGTCTCCAATTTGGTATTCAACCCATCAATTTCTTGTCTTACCACGACCCGCCCGCTGCCATTTTGTCTTCCCACTCCTTCTGCGATATCGGTCTTCTTTGTACGGCGTCTTGTCTTCTCATTTTCTATTTGATTTCTTAAGGTAACGTCTAGCATTGAAATCCCAATTACTGTAGGGGATTGCAGCGCAGAAACAAGAAGCACCCAGACTTGAGAAAAATCAAATTCAATTTTTGTGTTCTCATCGGGAATTAAACCCGTAGCCTTTCGTCTTCCGTCTTACCCGTGATGTGCCATTTTTAAGTTTGTTTATTTTTCTCTTTGAATGTCAGAAGTCATTAGATGCTTTTAGTAGGTTATATAAATGCAAACATTATAAACAGGTACTCATTATTCTTATCCCATTCTCTATGACTGCACATGAATAATACAAGTCCGTTAAGTAAATCTTCATCAGCTGCTTTCTCTGCTTTCACTGACTTCTCCAACCATCCTTCCTCAAACACTCCATCAGTTCACCTTCCAAACATTCTAGATAAACTCTTCATCCGACGAACAACTGAAAGGTTTGCGAGATCGGGTATTATAGAAATACTTTAAAAATAAATACAGGTTCATAAAAAACGTAAAAATATTCAGAAAACATTACCATTTTCGAGATGTATTTAAGTATTTTACTTTTTTAAATTAAAATATATAATTATTCAGATCGTTTCTTTGCAGTCTTAATCTTAGGAATTGGTTTGAAGCAAAATTTTACATCTCATCCTCCACTACGCTTTATTATCTGTAGCCATATTCAGCTCAACATATGAGGCGCAGCTCAAGTCCACGGGCACTTCTAAGTGGTAGAGACACTTGTTCTAAATACTCCTGTCGCGTCGGGGGCGCCCTCCGTAATTTGTCTCCTCAGCAATTATCTCTATTATGTCATGCAGGAGACCCTCATGGCGCATTATGTGGCCGATCCATTAGGATCGCCTCTCTAAAATGGTTTTGACTTAAGTGCTTCCCTTCTTTAATTCTACTGAGAACCTCGTCATTAATTATTTGGTCTCTCCAGGCAATTCCTTATATTCTTCAGTAGCACCACATCTCAAAAGCCTATTAGTATTTTTTTATCTCTATCTGTATGTCTCACAACTCCATCAATATGCAACAGTCTTGGCGATTTCCTAAAAGTCGTAAATTACTTGTGCTTGAAACGTGGAAATTCAGTTGTGGTAGAGTAGATTTGAAACTCGTACATTTTATCCGTGAGTCAACAACACTATTAAAGACTACCGTCCGGTTCAAAGTTGCAAGTCTATAAAATATGGATTCGTAAAGATATGTGTACTAGTATACCTGATGCGTGAGTATGGAATTCAACCATCTACAGAATCGGCAGAATGGTGAATGATACACATTGTGTAAAGAGAATACACAACCCAGTGAATGACAGATAATAAGCTCTGTAAAATCCTATACGTCCGCATTATCAACAGCTTAATTTCTGAACCTACTGGTCCAAAAAATAATTTTTAAAAAATAATTTCAAAAATATTTTGAGGCGTTGCGCGTTGCTTAGTATGCAGGTGAAATAATTTATTAAAATGAATCTCACCAGCATCAATGTTTCAGTTTTTTAAAGTCACAAAAATCAACAGATAGAAGAATTGAAGAAATATCGATGTTCAAACATTGGCAGAATAGTGAATGTTACACAGTGTGTAAAGGTAGCAACTTTAAAGGCAATTAAATTTCATAAGCCTTGTAAATGAGTTTATATCCATATTTCCTTCCCTAAAGTGTTTTCCATCTCTCTTATAGTATGTTAGCTTCATCTCTGTTGAAAAAAAACTCATTTTGATATCAATCCTGTCAAGGAAACATCCATAATTCGTCTACAATGATTTCGACTTACCTAAAATATTGTCGATATTTAAAACGAGTTAACTAACTTCTGCGGAGCAGATTTTCAAAGAATTTTCATGGAGAAATTAAAAATATTGACATAAAAAAATTGTTTTTTTTTCCGCACTTATTTATATTTTTTACTAAACACGTGAGTTGTTTGGAACATGAGTTATACGTCAGCTGGTTTCGTGGTTACTACCTCATCATCAGGACTGTATTTACTTAGAATTATTCCAGTCAGAAAATTAAAATGGCTCATACAAATTTGTAAACAAATAAATGTAAAACGTCATACCACAAAGCGAAAAATGTTTTTTATATTTTTAAAAAAATTCATGGAACAATGATAAATAGTTAATTGATTGAACTCAATTTTTCGACCAGCCATTCACTGTAAATAATCATTAATCAGTAGCCAAAACTGAACTAATGAACTACCGCCATCTCAATTATTTACATTTACTAATTACATACTCTATTGTTGATAATGATTTCTGGTTGACAGTAATGATAATGTGTTATATGCTTGAATATATTGTTTTGCTATTACACTCGTAAATATATTATGTACTTTGTAAAATAAAAACCAAAAAGACGCGAAATGTCAAACAAGCAATGCAAAACAAGAACCTGTCATCCACTATAAGTTACATTGATTTTATGATAACCTCGGCACCACACTGGTAAATAGTTGTGCCATGACCGTGGAGTACTTAGTTTGATTTCCGGCGGCAACATCAATTAAATCTTTAAAGCGCAACTGATAATTTTGCAGTTTCAAAATGCAAATAGTTGCCTACATGCATATGCGAAGATAAATTTCCAAGTTATGACGTATTTTTCTCTTTTCCAGTCAATGGCAACCTATGGTATAGTGGGCTGGGGAGGTTGCACGACGTCTATCATAAACTACTTAGACGATGTACAAAAAGCAATACTTACAGTGATGCTTCGATGTCCCCCCACTTTCCCATCTGTGACATTGTTTGAATTCATAAAGGTACTGGACATTAGACTTTAAGAGTCATTGACACATTTCTGGTCATGCGGTTACAAAAGTAGATCCCAGCAGAATGCTCGTACGAGGTTTTCCTGTAATTTGAATGATTTAATACCAAAAACACCTATGACTTTTACTCAGAGGAACTTTTCTTTTTTTATCCCAAGAGTGTTCAATATCCTGGATGAACATATTCAGTTAATAATAATAAGAAAGAGTGTACAAGTTTGAATTCTGTCTAAGGGAAGACTGCTGCGAGATATAGCATAGATTTATATGCTATTAAGCGTGTTATTCAGATGTTTATTGAAAGATGTGTTGATGTAATTTTAATAAAAAACGAATTGCTATTATTTAACCATGTACATGCTTCCACTTTCCATTATGTTGTGTCCCAACTCAATACTGGGCTCTTGGCGTCATAGAGTTAGGGATACGTTATTATTATTTTTTGTAATACATATGTATTTGTATGAATAAATCAAATAAATAATTAAATCATTTAATAAACTCTTCCTTCCCGGTAATGTGTAGCTAGTACTTATTGCATCTTATAACTTTTACGTACTGAATAAAACAATTTATTATTGAATAATAAATACTTATTGGATATAGAAAAAGCATTTGACATAATTCAGTTACACAACCAAAAGCTTTCCAATGTGTCGCAAGTTGCAGAGTATAAAGTAAAAAATGTACCGAATATACGATTGTCCCAGACAAAAAGTTATTTTTTGTGGGATTTCGTCCAGTATCTGGTTGTATTATCATTAATCTGCTTATTCGGGGCGCATTGCTATCTTCTTAATTTAACCCCGTTACGCTGGAGTCTAGCTGTCTGCTAATATCATGCAAGTAGCCATTTTCTCTTATCACGCAGTTGCGACCGAGAAAATTATTATCGCCAATTGAGCAGGTAACTCAAATATTCTGACATTGGAATATACTGCTTGAAAAGATTGTCTCAATTGTTATTGAGATATTTTTAACAACTAAACAATTATTATTCCCCGCAGAAAGTACTTACATTCTTATTTCAATTTTTTTTTCGTGTTTTTGTGCAAATAATATCGAGATACCAAATGTTAATGACTAGGAGAATATATAATGCATCGTTACGTGGCAGTATCTATTAACTGATTTTTCTTTTTTTAAAGTACCTACTCTTGATTTCTCATCAAGAAGAATATTTTGTTTCAAAAAAATATACTTAAATATTATTTCAAATAAAATTACGTATTTATTCTTTCATGAGAAACCATCATCAAAAGGAACACTGTTTAAATTATCTCCTTTAAAAAAAAATAGAGTCCTTTTGGTCCAAATTTTCTAACATGTAGCAGTCGGCGACAACAGTACACACGATAAAGTCATGTTTCTATCTACTTTTTTATTTGAACAATTTTTTAATTTGATAGTATTACAAGCGATTATTTTTTAGAATTAATACGTTTATATAATGGAATTCAAACGAGTGGAAATCCTTGTAAACGTGATTATTTCGGTGGTTGGCTAAACTTGTCTCTCATAGTACCCACTAGGTACTGCCTTACTCAGACATGGCTATAATAATGAATGTGTAAATAATGTTGACAGCTATCATTAGTTTACGTTGTTCTATGAACTAATAGTAATAAAAAAGAACCTTATGTATATATAATACATACTACGTGACCTTGTTTTAGCGACATTCAATCAAAACACGTCTTGGAAAGCATAAAAAATGACATGTGTCATGTGTTTATGTAGTGAATGAGACAAAAGTGCAATAAAACATTGAATACCTTACAATATGTTGAATGTTAAAAAACTTCGTATAGTGGAGTTGGTTGCATCGAGATTAAGTTCAAAATTAGTTAATCTATGCCTGTGCGATTAAAAATACAATTGTATGTGTGGATTAGGACTAGAACGAGTCTTTTTTATTTTGTCTTTAAATAGTACAAACATAATAAATGAATGTCCTAATATTAACTTATATCTAATTATTATTAAAACATATACTAATTATAAAGCTTTTTCAAACGATATACGTACACTTAAAAAGAAAACTTCTATAAAGCTAACACGAAAATTTATCTGCTAAACACATGTTTTTTTAATTGACATTTAAATGAAATAATATTTTTTTGCTCTCTTATTTACAATGGTATTTCCTTATAATATAACTGTACAGCTCGGTGCATCAATGAGTTCTGTGTACTTGTTTTCCTACAAAATGGTAGTCTTACTTCATGTTTATTTCATGTTTTATATCCGTGTTCACATTGATTACAAAAAACCTTTTGAGTGAACTCTTTTGAGGTATAACCATTAATCATTTTATGAACAAAAAACATTACATTAAAATATATTAATTGACGTACTGTCATAATTTTTGCATGTTTCAGCATCAACTTTATTCTGGTGTATTTATTTTTTTTCAAAATTACTCTCATAGCCCTATTCTGCAGAACAGTAAGTTTATTTTTTTCCCCTTCAGTTGCCAAAAACAAAATACTACTACAATAATTTATATGAGGCACAATTATGGAGTTATAAATCATCCTGCACGAATCTGCAGTTATATATCTTCTGATTCTTCCCATAAGAGAAACCTTCCTTGCTATCTTTTTTGGCACATATCTTGTATTCTGGGAAAAAGTCAATCTAGAATCTATTATAATCCCCAAATATATTATCTCTTTCACTTCCTTTAATATTTCTGCATCCATCATTATTGTTGGTGAAATAGGAATTTTTTATTTCCTATGTTCATAAACTTAGTTTCATCTGTATTTCAAGTCCATGGTAAGTCTAAGGTATTTTTTTATAAAATCCTCATTGTGTCGACGTGATATATTAGTTCTAAAGGCTGATCACCATGAAATACCAATGGAGTGTCCTATGCACTACTGGGTGTAGATATGTAAATGATGATGACGATAATGGTGCCTTTATCTTATTAAATATTTTAACTTTTTAGTAAAAATGGACAAAGTGGATTTTATGCAAAATGTTAAATAAAGCAAACTAGTATTGTACTCTTTTACAAATAATAGTTTTTAAATTAAAAGTTACCTTTAAAAGTCACTAACCTTATTAAATATTAAAAACAGTAATAAAAGTGACTTTTGTATTTACCTTACACTGTCTAATGTAGACTGTCCGCTACATACTTGAATACAAAAGTGATTTTAAACATTTGTATCGCGTGGTGACTTCTGAATTAATTTGTGTACATACTGGCTTTTATAATTTAATTCAAAAATCGTCACCAGGGTAAAATCCTTGACAAAATTTTAAGCAAAAAGTCGGTTGCATGTGTTCTGTCAAAAGTATAATATGGAATATGTTCAAATAGTCATTTCTTTGTATTTTTTAAAAATATTTTAAGTTTTGATAGGGACCGCAACTTATTTTATTATACAAAAAAATGTACACAAATAAAATTATTTCTTGTTTTTTTTATGTTCTTGTATTTTTAAATCTTTTATACATGATGCAGCATATTGTCTACGTACTTAACATATGAAAATAAACCTCATTAAAAAAAATCTACTTAAAAAAACACAAACAAATATATTGTTTCAATTAGAATTAGAAAAATTGGGCAGGGAAGGGTTTAAATTTTAACATAAATTAAAAGTTAGTTACATAATAAAATGTATTTAGGCAAAACAAAAGTTACGTTTTTACTGTTATAAATTTTACAAAAAAGAAACTTTTAGAAATATTTAATTATTTGATATTTTATTTATTCCACATTCCATTATGTTGCATCCTAACTTAATATAGGGCTCTTGACTTCATAGAGTTAGGGATACGTAATCATTCTTTTTTTATAATATGTATCTTCATATAAATAAATAATATTCATAACGATGATATAAAAATAAATAACTATCCACCATAACAAATGCAATATAAAGTCTCGCAAATTCCTGTTAAATATAAAACAGCTTGTTTTTGGATAGGTACTGCAAAAAACTAAATATGTTTATTTATAAATGCACAAGGTTGTATTTCTATGATTTTTTTTTATAATTAATAATAATTAATAGATAAACAAACGTTAATTTATACTATTTAACCACTGATCGACTTTTCTATCTCCGTTTTAAAGACGTACCCGTCTTTTCGTCAGGACCTAAGTTTGTATAATTAGAGTATTGGCGAAGAAACAGGACTCAATTTAGTATAATTAGTGTCTTGACGAAGAGACAAAACTTGAGTTAGTGTAGTTAGTGTCTTGAAGAAGAGAAAGAACTTAAGTTAATACAATTAGTGTTTTGACGAAGAGAGGGGAACTTCTCGAAACCGGTTGACATAGTGTCGGTACGTGGTAATATATTAAACATAAAACCACGATCCGGAGATGGTCAAACTATCACAAGTATACAACTTGACTTTTCATATACATATATGTTTTCATGACATATTTTTTGGTACTTTCTTTCCTACACCCAGTACTTTGATAAATACTGTTAAATCAAATTTGCAGAGCTAGTTTTCACGGTCGTGTGGTAGGGTCTGCGTGCCGGTTATGCAAAATACCTGGTTCCGATACCAGGTAAAGCAAAGTACTTAAGGTATGATATTCAAGTACAAAATATGCCGAGCCACTCCCACTTGGAAGGAGTAAGCAATGACAAGCTAAAATCACCTGTCAAAATGTCACCTCATTCATTATTCTTTTCGATTGTGATCAAATTTTATTCAATAAGACTAATATTAAGATTACAATTATTCACTTTTAAGTTGTGCTAATGGACAAATATTCAGTACACTGATATAATTAAGTACATAACTGAAGATAAATAGCGTAATTCAACTCAACCCTTTACATATTTTGGACTGGACACATATTTTGTGTTGATACGTTTATGGAGTGGGTGATTTAATATTGGTTTGAGCGAATGAGACAATCCTTTTAACTTCTACCTATATTTATTTGATTATATTGAATAACCAACTTTAAAATGGACTCAGTATTGATGTAGACATTTTTAACTGCACGTTGCATTTATACAGAAAATTTCTTCATGGGGTCGATTATTTGGGATAGTTGCTGAATGTGCATCTTGAGTGGTTTATGCTATGTATATGTGCTGCGTGTAATGTATATGTTTGTGTATGTTTTATATGTGCGTTCATGTGTGTGTGCGTGAATGGTTCAGAGTGTGCATTCGGTATTTTAATTTATTACCTCCATGGAAAACGCAAATGTTAGCAATTATTCTTTTCTCATTTGAAATTCTTATTTATTTTTTCATTTTTTGTCACATTTAATGTTTATATCTTTTGCATAATTTATGAAACCTTAATAGGTCTTTTTATGTTAAAAAATGTATGTTTTTAATACTTATTATTTATGATTGTATGTTTTCTGAATAAAATAAAATAAAATAAAACCACAAAATAAGGGCTTCAAATTTTATATTTTCATCTAATATGTTTGTTTATAATTTAATTCAAATTAATTGTAAATAATACCTTTTTCACTATATTGCTGACGACTTTTGACAGTGAACTGAAAAAGACAGTATTAGAAATCGAAATTTCTATCACAACAAAAAAAAACACCTTTTGTAATAAGTACACCAGTCTTATTACAAAAGATGTAGCGAAAACGATAAAACCGGTCACTGAGTATTCCAAATTTGTGAACATAAGTATCACTCGTCTTTTTTACCATGATAACTTTATATATCTCCCTTTTTTGTCATGTTCAGCTCGCTCTTTGTGATCGATGCATTTTTAAAAATTACATGTTTCGATCACGTTCTGACCACCAATCCAATATTCAGCTCGGAGCCGGTGGCGGCGGTACCTGAATCGAAATGTCACCTGCTTGTGATCCGCATTTAAAGTGACCTACTTATTCCGTGACCTTGATCGATTGTCACCAATGAAATTTAACAATCTTATTCAACGAGATACTATCTTGTTCCCAGAGATATTTTTTTTACGAAAACGTGCGTAGAGAAAAAGTGTATGAGTTGTACCTGCCAAGGTGTTTAAATACACCCACAATTACATTACTCTCACCGCGATGTTAACGCATTTGACTACCATGCATGACGTACCGTTCGATTCCTGACAAAATTAAAATGAAAGAATGTTTATTTTAAATGTCATTTTTCTTTATAATATATTTTCCCAACCAAAAATATTCACACCGTATTTTATTGACCATAAGACGCACTTTTTTACTCTGAAAATTCAACCAAAAATTATGGTGCGTCTTATGATCCGATGCGTCTTATCGTTAAAATTTTTTTTTTTTTTAATTGATAAATAAATTTTGGGGTGTGTCTTATCGTCCGCAAAATACGGTAAATCAAATAATATACTACAACATCCAGACAAATCGAGCAAAATCTTTCTAAGATTTTTTCGTGCAAATAAAAGGAATTAAACCCACGACGTCAGTTTTACAGTTGGTCGTCTAACCATCAGCACCACGGGGTCTTTCTAGTTTTGAAAATATTTGAGAAATAAGCACTCGATTCGGGAAAAGGTGTTTTGGTTACGTTTTCTGTATCCAGGCGGATAAATATAGAGTTCTGTTTGTGAGGTAGAACCAGACCCCCGAACGGGTGTTTTTGACTCGACCGCTGCTCTTAGGAAAGAATCCTGAATAAGGTAATCAAAGTAGTTTGCGGATTTACCTACTATTCTTGAAGTCTTAAGACTCGAAGACACGTAAGACTCCTTATTTAATTACCTTACCTTTCATGTAATAAAATTAACTAGATATTCAGTCATTCGAATAAATATACAATGCCTTCTGCACTACTTGGTACGGATATGAAAATTATGACGATGAGAGGTTTTTTTTTAAAATAAATATTTGCGTTCTTATAATTTACAGAAATATTTCATTTTGAGGGCCATTTTAAACAAGTTGTAAATAACTAACTATGAGAAAATGGAATAAAGTTGGGGTAGAGTGGGATTCGAACCACAGACCTTTAGTCCGTGAGTCTAAGACACTAGCCACAGGACTACAACCCGATAAGGTTCAGAAGTTATTTAATATTCTACGAGTTCAATTTAAAAAACGTGTTAATTTGATTATATTTACAATTCGTATCATCTCAAATTATTAAACTTAAATGCTTTTAACTTCAACACTGCTCAGTGTTTACATTTATATTCGTGAAATTAAAAAGAGAAAAAATGTTTTTCTACCAAAGGTGAGGTGATATGCAACTAAGAATATAACAAAAAAAAGATGTAAATATTGTAAGTAAGATACCTCAGCGAAATTCTTCTCGCGAAACGTAATATGTTATTCCACAAAATAACAAACAGGTTTTTTTATGAAATTAACAAAGGACGGAAAAAAGAAAGAAAACATGAAGTCATTCTTGGAACCACGTTATGTAATGTCTCAGAGATTTATAAGTCAAATAAATTATAATAATAAAATTATAGTCAGTCAGATAGATAAGCAAGGTATGTTTAAAATATAGTCAACTAAAGTTCAAAGAGTCATATAATATAGTCAACTAAAGTTCAAAAAAGTACTTTGTTTTTTTTTTTAGTTTATAATTTCCCCCAAAACATAAATGTAATTAATAAATTCCCCATTTTTAAATGAATTCGCATAACTATAATCATTGTACACGCTGAACTTACGTTCAATTAATTATTACATTAGTATCTAGAATTATATAGCTACCTTCAGTCCATTTAATCTTTACATTAATGGTCCGCATTTTTGTTTTTGCGTTTCAAAATAAAATAAACGTTAAGTAGACTCAAATCAGTGTTTGATTTCAATATTAAAATTGAAGTTCAAATATTATTTGTTATTTAGTTATTTTACATTTTACTTTCTTTTATTTGTAAAAACACCTCACCTGGCATAACCAGTGTCGAGGGATTAATTTATTTTATGCTCCAAGTTATTGTAAAATCTAAATCATGTACACACATACATATATATAAATTGTTTTAATAATAATCATATGGTACAATCAGCATTATTATAATTTTCCAATCCATTCCAGTGGTGCATAGGGCACTGCGTCAGTACTTTACTGTAAATGCAGTTTTGTTAGACACTTTCACCTTACGCTTCTGGTAAAAGTGCAGAAACAATGGAATATTGCAATGGAGAATCACCTTCAAAACCAATATTCCATACGCACATTATCCTCAAATACAATTTTTTTGTAGGTAATTTACCAAAAAATAAGCCACTCTCGTGATTACTAGAAACCTCTACATCGGCCAGCGCATAATGGCCTTTATCTGCACACATCCATACCAATATTATAAATGCGAAAGAGCATTTGCCTGTATTTTTGTGTTTTTTTCACGTCGCAACCGAGTGACTAATCGACTTGACTTTTTGCGTTGGGATAACTGGAGAACCAAAAAAACATACTTTGCTTTGCTGCCAGTGTTTAAATCTAGTAACGTCTACAGAAAAACCAAAATTACCATTTACAAAACAAATATACGTACTGTATTGGCATATGGATGTGAGGCGCTAACGCGGTCAGTAAAGATGACTGACAATAAAGAAATGCTGGACACTTTTTAAATAAATGGATCTGCGAACTAGTGAGGGAGAATAATCAGTGGCGCATTTGGTATAACGAAGAACTGTACAGTATTTATCAGGCGACCAGGCCCCTAGCATATTGGCACATATGAAGTCGCTTAGATTAAGATGGGCCGGACATGTACAGCTAATGTCTGATTCAAGTGTCTCTAAAAGATTAATGAGCGGACACCCGGGTGGAAGGAGATTGGTAGGAAGACCCAGGCTAAGATGGAAGAATAAAGTGAGAAGGGATGCAGCGCAGTTTCTCCAGGTGGCAAATTGGAAGACGGCGGCTGAGGACAGACAGAGCTGGAGGCCAAAGCTCGATATGGGCTGTAGTGCCATCGGAGAAAGAAATAGAGAGCTGGAGAGCTGGGAAGTGAAATAAGTTTCTTTTTTTTCCGAAAAAAAATATCACTCCTCTGAAAAAAATTTAATAGAAAAATCAATTAATACTGAAACATTAACGATGCTACGTCACCATAGACTAACAGATCGTATTCGTTGATACATGCCACTTTTTATCAAAAAAAATGTATCATTCTATCCAGAAAAGTCCCATTGTTAAACGATAAAATTAATATATAAATTAATTTCTCCATAGAACCATGCGAATGAAGCCGCTGGTAAAAGCTAGTACTTTTATATTATATGACAATATTATAGATTATATATTAGATAATATTAATCAAAATGGTTTAAGAATTATTACAAAATATGTTAAAGATTATTTAAGTGGGATACATTTAGTAGTAATTAAGTGGAGACCATAGGCAAACAAAAAAAGTATTCGAAGGCCGCAAAAAAGATGGGTTGATGACATTGCCCCGAGGTTTGAAAAACATGGATGATTAGATCCCGATCTAATCATCCATGTTTTTCACCCGTGATAGGAAAGACTGGAAAGGTTTGGATGTGGCATTTATCCAGCAGTGGAGAAAACAAGGCTGAAGAAATAAAAGAAGCAAAAGATGAATTTAATAGTTAAGTTCACATATTTTTTTTAAATAAATAAATAAAAATTTATTATTCACTAGGAACTTCAGCTCTACGAGAAATTGGATACAAAAAATGATTTCTTACGCGCGGTAAAAATTACAGTATTAAATTATACTTTTCTTGAAAATGTACAAAACAAAAGATTTAATAAAAAAACTTCTACTAATTTGAACAACGTCACTCGTTAATACGAATAAACCAATGACAAGAGAGTTGTGGAAGATTTCCGGTTTACCTATCGTCAACTGACCAATCGGCAAAACTGACCGAGAAGAAGCGGAAGTTAACTTGAGGCGTCACCCGCGGAGTAATTTCCTGAAAAACAAAACTTTAAAAAATTGTAGCGCTGATAATACGATACGTAACATTAAAAAAAACTATTTGGCTTAGTTTGATAATATATTAACAAATAATAAAAAATGAAAAAACCACTGAACTTTCTCAGCACGATAGTAAAATTTGTACCCAGATTAAATATGAAAATATCAAAACGCTGAAACGAGGCAGAGCCCTATGCACCATCAGATGCCGATAAGGATTTGATGATGATGACGAAGGAGAGTTACTTTTCTGTGCTTTGGAAATAATTTTCTTGCTAGGCATAGAAATAAAAATCGGAAAAAAAGACAGCCATCTAAAATTATTCATTCGTTTTCTTATTTAAAATCTACGCCGGCGTATGAGCAGTATCACGTATTCATTGCTTAGGTAGTGCTTATTTAGCATACTGTTTTAAAACCAATTTGAAAACAGAAATTGCAAATCTAGATTTGCTCTAAATTCTATTTAGATTTCTTTTTCAGCTATCTTAATGTTTTCACCCATTTCAAAAAATATTTTTTTGTGGTTTCGTTCAATTAGGAGACACCTTTCTTATTCACGCAAGAACCCACAAATATCTACTGGGACAATGATCTTGCGGTAATAATTATCATCGCTACTTTATTATTTACTACGTTAGCATTAAAAATATTAATTTGTTTTATTTCACAATGATATTAAATGAGTAACTTTTAATAGACCATCAAACTAAGCGAAAATTAAAAACACAACAAAATTGTAAATCGTATTATCAGCGCAATTATTGATTTAAGTTTTTTTTTAATTTGAAATTAATCTACGTTTAATGTCACAAGTTTTCTTCGGTGAATTCTGCTGATTAGTAAATTGGCCACCCGTAAACCAGAAAACAGTCACATCAATCAATCATTGATTGATTCTAAAGAACTATTAACATCGTTCAAAGTATTCCGTTTTTATTAAAATCAATATTATTACTTTTTTCATTCATTTCAAGAAACTTCGCCGTACAATATTATTTAAGAGTTATTTTAAGTCATTGTCCAAGAGATAGATGAGCAGGCTTTTTTCGTAAGTTTCAACGTAGCTAACGGAGCTAGGATTGGACAATATTGTCCCATCTATTATATTGTCCTTGTTTAAACTCAGCTTTGAAAAAAACACTAAAGAAAAATGAGAACCAAATAACGTAATGCTTTACGATACCTTTCAAGTATTCTTTTGTCAAAGATTATGTATCTTCAAAGAGTAATGTCACAAAAATCACGACTCATAATTAAATGGTTGATGTTATTCTCAAATTATTATTGACTTGTAAGTGTTGTAAACTATAAGCAATGAACGGCTATATATTATGAAATGATTAGTTGTTAGGACACTAATCATTCCCAATAAAAAACTAGCAGCGCCCATCACGACGCCATTTCGAAGATAAAAAAGTACCTGTCTATATTTAAGCATTGTTCTTTGAAATTAGTATGGGGTATAGCCTAATCTCGAGAATGCGAAGGTCTCTTATGGCACGAAATTAATCAAGTGTATCGAGGGATCTCTTGTATTGCTAAAACAAAGAGGAAAAAATGTTTCGTGGGAAGCATTCGCCCTTCGAATACGAATCTTTTTTCTGCATTTTTCAATGAAAATAATTTTCCTTTGAAATGCAATCTACACATTCCACGAGCTGCCTGATTTTTCTGAGTATCAGTATGGTCAATTTAACACCTTGGTATCTAAATTAATTGAATTGAGAAAAAAAAAATTCTTTTATATTGAGTGAGAAATGTTAAAAATATTTCTTGATATTTAAAAAAAAACGCTACCACTTAAAAATGCATCACTTTTTAATTTTTTTGAATAAATAAATATATTTTTCTGATTTACAATGGTTTTTGTAAAAAAAAAATACTTGCGAAACATAAAATACCTCTTAATTTCTTGCAACAAAGAGGGAAAAAAAATTTAACAAGGGAAAATGGAAGTCTAGGCATTTACAGAAGTTATGACCTGTTATTGACTGGTTAAAGTAGCCACTATAGCCACTATACACACAATGTTTTAACATCAACATTTCCTCAACTCTGCTATCTGTTAATTTTAGTGAAGAAAAACTGAAACCTTTATCATGTGGGTAAGATTTATCCTGCTGCACCAATTCACCTACTAGCTAACGCCTGACAATTTTTCAATGTAAATACAGGTGAACGTCGTTTTGCGCCGGTTTGATTTACGCCGATTTACAATTGCTTTTTTGGGATTTAATTGGGATTCCCCGGTTTGGCCGACACCAGACGACAGGAGGCGCCGCGATTTTAATAGCAGACACACTTTTACACGTTGTTTTATTATATTACCCGTATACGCGAGCAGCCTATTGTGTGTGTGAAATTGTTTCCGAGTTAGTTTTTGTTTTGTTTTTAGGAAAAATAAAAAGGCATGACTATATTCTTTATTTTATAATTATTGAAATTGAAAGAATATTCAAGATTTGTTGTTTAGGCTATGATTCAGCAAGAAAAGAAGCAACAATCAAAGCAAATGAAATTGGATGTTTTTTTCAAAAAAGTATGATAATTTAATTTAGTACTGGCGAACTGGTGAGTTAGTTTTTATTATAATAAAAAAACATTATTTATATCGAGATTATTATTTATTGTGTAAACGAATTTAAACTGTGTGTCTTAAATACATTTACAATTTGTTTAGAATATATACATAATATGATTAAATAAACATGTTATATGGTTCTTAGAATGTTGACAGGGAACCTTACCTAATATCTTTAATTATATTTGTGTTCATTTTACGCCGATTTTTTTTACGCCGATGTCTCTCGGAACGCAACTGCGGCGTAAAACGACGTTTATCTGTACTTCTTTTTATACCAATTAGTTTAATCAACAATATTTGAAGTATATCCAAACGCTTGTTGTAGACAGGCTGAATTTCCTCCCTAGGTGGGTATTTAAATCTATATTTGTTGTAACAGAGAGGAAAAAGATTTTTGAGAAGGTAATTTCTTGACTTCCATATTCCCTTCCCAAAAATGTTTTCCCTCTCTGTTGAAAAAAAATTTGATCTAAATTACTCCCTTGGGAGAAAATCTAGCCTGTTTACGAGCATTTGGATATACTCAAAACATTGTTGATAAAATGTCTCATTCAAATTATAATAAAACAATTTTTTTTTACTACTTATTTTTTTACACACCGGTTTTAAAGCTACACAAGCTTCCTTAACAAGGAATAATTTACTAAGGAATATTTATATTCAACAGACGCCAAAAATGTATGTTAATTTTCTCATTCCTGTTTACTTAAAAAATATTCTTAATGATTGTCGAGATGATCGATAAATCAAGGAACGCCTGAAACATTATTATATATCCCCAGAATCCTGAACCCTGAATCCTGCGTTTTACTGCTTTTTTCTCTTTTTCTTAAATATGTATTTTTATCCCTTTTTTCTCCTTGGTTTCTCTTTCTCTTTCCTTCCAAACAACACACTATCTGAATACACATTCCTCATCATTTAACATGTTCAACATAATGTACTTTTTAAAGTTTTATTAAATTTTATATGTACAAGCCTTATCTCCCATTTAAAAAACAGCTGTCATTTTTAATTTATTATGTTTTTTTTATTTCATGTATGTACCTATCTTTTGGTTTATACTGATGTTTTTTTTAGTACAAAATTTTGACCAGAATTTTGTTTTTGACCAATCTGTTTTTTGGTTGGCTGTAAGATATTTCTTTCAGCAATAAGTCCTCTAAAGTACTTTTTCTTTGTACTTGAAGTTTTAAATTGACAAATAAATAAATAAATTAGGTAATATTCTGTTGACGAATTAACGTACTGGAATGGCCGAAGTTGTTTCGTCAGTTGTTTACGAGGATTTAATCATACCTTAGGTACCTACCAATATACCTACCAATCAGGATGAAAAAACATAGCATGGTTTGTGAAGCTCTTCAAACACGCATTCACGTATAAGGCACTGGATTGGTAAAGTAAATGCAGCGTATCTCGGAAAGCCAGGGTAATCAGTGATACGCTTCAGGTGCCAGGGCAGTAAAATATTTCAGGAGAAAATCAATTTTAGAACCAATATTATATGTCGACCTTGGCAGAAATCAAATTCGAGGTGTCAACCATGGTAAGGTTTAGTGAACTAGTATAAGAACAATTTAAAGATATCGTCAATTCAAAGCAAATGAAAACTCGGTAAGAAAGGGTTGAGATAAATATCAAAAATCATATTTTGCATATTTGACTCTCAACGTCTTAGTTGAAAAGATACTGGATATTACCTCGGTGGTTTTATTGTGTTTTCTGTTTTATTAGTCGAAAAAATTGTTTTAAATCTACTAGGGCTTTATAGTTCATTATGGAATGGTCAAATTTTACGCGATCAATGTTTTATCTATTATTCATTAATATTTCATAGTCCCTGAACTCGTACCCGAAGCGCAAGACTCTCTCATCTTACCTCCATACTTGATTGGTGAACCAATACAGTGCCTTATGTACCATCAGGTGCGATAATAGAATGACGATGATGATGAATGTCATCTATTTTGGAAGGAATGAGCTCTCTCACACATACCACACAGAATGATGACAGACATAATCTCGACCAAAACGAAAGGGATAAATATTATGAATTTCACATGATATGTCCACATTATGTCCAGTTAAAAAAATACGGATCATATAAGATGAAGAAGAACGCGTAAATGTTGGCTTCAAACATATCTATATGGGATTTTAACTAGAAGAAATGAACGGAATGTATTTATTTATTTATATATACGCCCAATTGGAATGTTTAGGACATATTTATACATAGAAAAATATTATAAAGAAAAGTAGAAAGACACAATAGTATTTAGTAGACTTTGTGGGAATGGAAGCGAGAGAGAGGTGTTTATAATCAAATTTGATTTAGTGATTGTTTGAAAGAAGACAACTTGTTATCAAAGAAATCAATACTGGTATGTTTGTTGGTAGACATAAGAATTCTGGGCATAGGGGTATGAAAACCACAGTTAGTTCTATGGTTATCGGTATGAAAGAGTATGTTTTGTCTGAGGTTTCTAGTTGGAATATTTAATTTTATTGAGCTCAGTAGTTCGGGCGCATAAAAAAATAACTGTGATTTTATCAATTTTTAGGAAAAAGATAAATTTACGGGAAAAATAAATAAAGTTTTTCATGTGTTCTAACAGTCGAGACAGCCTTCCGTGAACCAATTTACATCGACATTTGTCCGAAGGTTAAAACATTACTACGTATGTATGTACAATATACTGTATCTACAAACAAGTTGTTTGACGAATTTGCATTAAAAATTAACTAACTCATTTCCTTGTGCAAATTTAACAAATCAGAAACAAACGCTAAATCGCAGTAATTATTATTCATTACATTTCGTTAGGGAAAGTTCTCGGTAGAAGATCAATGTAAGGTCTCGGTTAAATATCTCGGATGCGCTAAATAATTTATCCATAATAAAAATTCATTTAATCACTTTGTAAGGCGCCCTTACGAAAATTGCGCTATTGTGAGTACTTACTTTATATGACGAAATAAATCGTTTAACTAAAATTTTAAGTCAAATTAAAATCAATATTCATGAATCACTTTGTAAAGTGCCATTGAGATATAACATGTTACCCATAATAATGATAATAAAAAATAATAAATTAAATATATTTGCAATGTTATTATTAGAACACATATGTATGATATGTGTGCCCTACTTTAAGATTTAAATAAATAAATAAATATTAAAAAGACATAATATTATATTTTTTACGATAGATAATTATTATTTTTATTTTTAATGTAAAAAAACATATTTTAAATATGTTAATAACACACATTACAACAGAGATGAAGAACATTTTAGAGAAGGGAATGTAGAAGTCTAGGCATTCACAAGGCTTATGATCTGTCATTGGCTGGTTTGATTGTTAATGAATCGAATCGAGTTGTGGTCCCGTGGCTAGTGTTACGGACTCGCGGATCAGAGGTCCGAGGATCGAACCCCTTTCTCCCCCAACTTGATTCCCATTTTCTAATACTGAATTTTTTACCACTCGTTGGAAATGCAACCCGAAAGTTGAAATATTTGGGTTATTCATAAGAACGTAGATATTTATTTTCATTTAAAAAAAGAAATAAATAAAAAATCTACTGAAAATATGAGTTAAAATTTTAAGAGAATTCAAATATATTCTAATGAAAATAAAACTTGTCTGAAAATAAAAAAAATATTTTCTTGCGAGAGATAATATCATAATGATTTGGGTTCCGACATTGATTAGTGATCACTCGCGTGGGTAGATAGGTACATATTTTTTTTGAAAGGCAAATTAGTACAAATGGTCAACACGTATCGCAAGAAAATTTTAACGGCTTTCTAACTTTTCGACTTGTTATTTTATATTACCATCACTTTAGCTTAAAGGTGTCGAATCAGCAAATGAAAGCTGGAAGATACTGAAAGAATGAAAGTTGAATCGGGTTGTGGTCCCGTGGCTAGTATTGCGGACTCACGGATCAGAGGTCCGAGGTTCGGACCCCACTCTACCCAACTTGATTTACATTTTCTAATAGTGAGTTATTTATAATATGGTCACCAAATTATTTGGTATTAATGGTTAGCAAAATTCAAATATTTGGGTAAATTGTAAGAATGCTGACATTTCTTTTTTATTAAAAAAAATAAATCAATCACTAAAAAAAATATCTTATTCATTATTCGTGTAAAACAGCGACATTAGACAGATCTCAAATTCACGCATTTTAGATAAAAAAAATTGTTCGTAACATTAATATTAACTACTGTAGCAGCATATTATGTTTCATCAAACCATGAAAATTACAAAACAAAGATTTAAGGAAATATTTTAAATAAAAACCGACACACAAGTGTAAATTTGATGTTAAATTAATTTAAAAAATCAGCATATAAACACATAATATTTTACAATACGATGATATTTGTAAGTAATTATTTATTCAAACACTTTATACACATATACAGTTTACATTCATACATGTGCATAAGGGCGGGCATATTGCGTTTAGGAAATTACTTCCTACCTACCCAATATTTTTTTATTTTTTAAAACCCAGAATTTTGGAAAAAAAGATCACAGCCAGCATGAACATGATCAAAATACTAGAGAAAGGGTAAAAATCAGACTCCTGTTTGAAAAAAGTTACAAAATTCAATTTTATATGAGGCAGAAAAAAAATTTATGATGTGGGACAAAACATTAATATATTTTTTTTTATCCAAATTCAACCAGAAGGTTAAGAAATATGTGTTGAAAAAAATATAAATAAAATATATGTGTATAGTTTTTATAAGAGCACACATAAGAATATGTTTATGTATGCCCTATTTCAAGATTCAAAATAAATAAATGAAATGAATGATATTATCGCAATATTTTAATATTCTTGGACTGGTACTTGAAGCGTAAGACTGATGACAACGTTCCCTTCATATAGTTGACGATCTACAATCCAGTACCTTACCAACGGATGAAGATCGAACCAGATAAGTTATTTATAATAGCTTAATACATTTACCACTACACTACGAAGTAAAAGTATAATATGATTACTCAGTAATTATGTTTTCTCACTTTTTTTTAACTCGTTATACAGTTGTTTACGCGGGGGATTTTTTGCAATGCAATAATATTTGTAAAAACAAGTTGCAAGTTTATTACTTATTATTTATATTATTGATGTGACGTGGCCTTGAAATTTCCAAGTCACGCCGCGTCTGCAGAGGTGACCTTGGTAGGGCTTCGGTCTTTTAATTAGTTGAGAACATGCAATGAATTAAGCTAAGTAGGCTGAATGCTGTTGAAATTCGATCTCTCTGGCGAGTGTGTGGTAAAATTTTGTAAAATTAGTGCAAAAATGTCTTGATCTGAGGCTGAGATAAGCTTAGAATATAAATAATGAAATTGAGATAATAATTTTTTTTCTCCCCTAAAACTTGCAAGGTTCTTACATGTGTTGTTTTTTATATCAGTCCTTCAATTTTCTTTAGTACGGAACTATGAAGAAAAATATTTAAATCTTATTGAGATTGAAATGTCCATTACCTAGAGCGTTTGGAATTTCTGACATCTATATACTCATTAAAATATAAATATTCAAGTATATCTGCAACAATAATTTATAAATTATCAATTATTCCGTATTAAACAGACTTCATGAACACGGCAATAGTTGTGATATATTTAGTGTAGGGTATTGTTCCTATAGAACAAATCTTTTGAACTTTTTCAAAGATGGTGAATGGTAATTATATTTATTTATTCATGCATTCATAATATATAGAGTTTTTTGTTCACTTTGCCCAGCTGTATGAAACAGTACTTATGATTTTCTTGTTGTATTACAGTAGAATGTTGTATTAACATTTTACAACAGAGATGAAGAACATTTAAGAGAAGGTAATATAGAAGTCTAGGCATCTACAGGGCTTATGACCTGTCAATGGCTGGTTTAAGTGGCCACTTTACACACTGTGTAACATTCACCATTCTGCCTATATTTGAACATCTATATTCCTTCAATTCTTTCATCTGTTGATGTTTGTGAAGTTAAAGAGCTCCCCGGGGAGTTGAATCCAGTCCTTGTCTACAAAAATTTGGACAAACTCAAAATATTGTTGATAAATTACCTGGTCCGTGAAGAAGTATAGAAATTGAAAAAATAACATTTTCAGGCGTTGCCTAGTATGTAAGTGAAATAATTCAAGTAGATGAATCTCACCCGCATAAATAAAGATTTCAGCTCTTTAACTTCACAAAAATCAACAGATGAAAGAATTGAAGGAATATAGATGTTCAAATATAGGCAGAATGGTGAATGTTACACAGTGTGTAAAGTGGCCACTTAAACCAGCCATTGACAGGTCATAAGCCCTGTAGATGCCTAGACTTCTATATTACCTTCTCTTAAATGTTTTTATTTTATTTTATTTATTTATTTCGAATACAAACAGATGTACAGGTTAAATGAATATTTTTTTTAAAAAAAATTAAATAAAATGTATACATAGTAGGGCCTGCCATCCAATTATATGTATTCACTAAATACTACTGTAATAAAGCGACGACGGCTTGAAGTTTAAACTATATAAATAATAAATATACTATATATTAAAATAAGATAAATATGGACAAAACAAGGAGATAGTGGAAAGGAAAAGAAGGACATTGATAAGGAGTGGTAAAGGATGATTGAAGGAAAGTGAGAGTGGAAAATTGCATTTGATTTAATGATTAAACGAATTATGAATGAAGAGCATGAATCAAGCCTATTAATTCTCTTCTGTACATATTGTATGGAGTGTTAAATATATCAAGACTATTAAATTTTTTTTTAAATGTTTCACATATACGAGGGATTGTAGAATGTTTCCGATGATTAGTTTTAAAGTTACGAATATAGAAAATATCAGAGAGTCTAGTTGGCCTGGAGGGGACACGGTAAGCAAGTAGATTAATGAGTTCCGGGGAATCGAATTTATTATTGACAATTTTATAAAGCAGGATCTGATAAAACATATCTCTTCTGTGTGCTAATGAAACAAGGTTATAAAATTTTAATGAAGCTAAATAATTTGGAAAATGCAAATGAAATTTGTATTCTAGTTTTTTCAGGAATTTTTTTTGAACATTCTCGATTCTATTGATATTTAATTTATAAACAGGAGACCAGATAGCAGTGCAATATTCAAGATGGGGGCGTACGTATGTTATGTAAAGCAATATAAATGAACCTAAATTTTTAAAAGATTTACACAGCCGCATGATAAATCCAGTCATTTTGTATGCCTTGTTAATTATAGTTTCTATATGACTATTGTAATTTAAGTTTGAGTCCAAAATAATTCCCAAGTCACGTATTTCGTTTACTTCTCTAATTGTATTTTCATTTATCATATAGTCATATTTTATTTTATTTTTATTACGAGTGAAAGATATTTTGTAACATTTAGACACATTGATATAAAGTTTGTTTACAACACAGTAATTCGATAATGCATGTAAATCTTGTTGTAACTTTGCACAATCATCTCCACACTTGACTTTAAGGTAAAATTTTTTTATGTTCTTCATCTCTGTTGTAAAATGTTAATATAAATAGCTCCCCAGGGAGTTGAATCCAGTCCTTGTCTACAAAAATTTGGACAAACTCAAAATATTGTTGAATGTTGTATTATTTAATTTCGTTTTTTACATTTATTCTTGAATTATTTAAACTTTCTACTGAATATGCCGTATAATTTTTTTAATATCTTAAAAAAATATTTATATATATATTAAGCCAAATATGTTAGTATTATAATTTTTTGTAAAAGGCAGATTTGCCGTTTATGTTTTGTAAAATAAAATAATAAATGTGAATAACATGAATAAGTTAATAGACATGCAATATAAAAATGACACATTTAGTGCAGCGGTCACTCACATTAACACTTTGCGGAAGAGTTATATTATGTGTTGGCATACTTTTCCTATTAAACCTTTATAGTTGTTAGTTCATTCTAAGATCTCAGTTATCTTATTCGTATGAGATCTGTATTTTAAACCCAGGTTACTCATTAAACAAAACCTTAAAACGAATACGTTTGTTAAAGTTTACGTTAACTAAAACTTATAAGTTACGAATAAGAAATTTTGATGTTGTATTGGTGTTTTATTAGTCAAATGTTGAATCCCCAACAGCAAGTCGTATCCAGTTGTTGAATATCAATTTATCGCTACCTGTAAATAGCTCCAACTGAACGTTTATGGTTAATCCGAGTCGGAAAATTCAGCATGTGCAAGCGGTCGCTAAAGGCGTTACGATATTAAATTTCAATTGAGGTCATAAATATCGTTGATTTCAATTTCAGAAGTACTGATTTCAAAATCAATAAGTCAAGTTGCACACTAAATGTGTTGATATTCACAATTATCTGTTTTACATTATTTTCACATAAATGTAATTTTATTTATGGCCCAATTCACCCTAAATGCGGACCTGCGTGATTTTGAAAGCTCGTGGCGGCAATTTTATTGGCTAACATTTATGTTATTTTATTTATTTGTATAAGCGCCTATTGGGCATTTACGACGATGTACATTACATGATGGAAAATATACTACACTAGCTGACCCGACAGACGTCCTGCCCGAACGTTAGCTTGCCTTGGGAAAAGACTTTTTATTTATAATCAAGTACCTAGGTACTTGTTGGTGATTAAATTCCAAAATTAAAAATTGTCAATATTAAAAAAATATTGAATTTAAGTAGGTACCTTTTTTTGTTGAATTCCAAAACATAAAATATATATTTTTTCAAATATGGCATTCTTTTTGCAAACGTCAAACTCCGGTCGTCTCACCAACAAAGGGGTGTACTTATGTAGAAATACGATTTTTTTTAATGTATTAAATTTAATATTTTTTGAGTGTTACCAAAAATCCAATAAAAAGAAATAAATGGGTATAAATTATAAAAAATTTAAGGAAATAATCTGATTGAGATCCATAAAAAACAAATCCTGTTTGTAAACATTCAAAAACAAACTTTTTTTATAGATAAAAAAAACAATATCATTCCATTTTTTGCAAATGCATTCTCCTCGAATGCAACCCTTGTAGATCGACGAATAAAACATTTATGGTCCTAACATATTCGATTGAAGATTTAAATATCTACGAACACGCGCAGCGCAAAGATCTATATTTTTTCTGAAAACCGCACGTAAATCGGTTCATCCGTTAAGGAGGAGTACAGTGACATTACACGTACAGTGGAATTATATTTATAAAGATTATTATAATTACAAGGATATAGGTATAAACAAAACCATTGATCCATAGCATTAAGGAAAAGAGGGGGCAAGATTGGACTAGATGGGAATACAAGTAAAGGGAGAATAGACAAATCTATTGTTTTTATTCGGTGATCGCATGAAAGAAGACAACTTGCTATCGAGAAATCAAGACTGTGATGAAGAATTCTAACACAAGTGCAATGAAAACCATAAGAAGTTTTACGTTTTTCCGTAAGATGCGGTATGTTTAAAATTGCGTCTCTGTTATCAACGACAATTTTTATTCATATAAAATGGCTAAATGATGCAGACCCAATTCTACCATATAAAACAAAAATTTATTTTATTATCATATAACAATGGGGAGATACATACCTTTAAAAATATGTGTAAAAAATATATTTAAAAAAAAAAATTACCTAAAATTTCCTAGAAAATGCAAACACCAAACCAAAAATGAATAATAATACAACCTCTTACGAAAGAAATAAAATAAAAAAATAATTAGTTTGTTTAAAAAATAAAATAACTTAACAATGTTTTGAACATGTCCAAATGATTTGACAGGAGTCGTGCGCAGTTGGTTAGACGACCGACTGTGAAACTGGCGTCGCGGGTTCAATTCCCGCCAGTTGCAAGAAAAAAATCCATGAAAGATTTATTTCTCAATTGGTCAGGGTGCTGTGATGAATTTTTAATTACCTCCTGCCATCTCCCTTCTTTCTCACCTGCTGACAAGCCTCTAAAAAAGAGGCTTACCGGGTTATTCCTTTAAAAAAAAACATATTTAAATTTGTTGAAACAGAGAGGGAAAACATTTTTAACAAGGAAATATGGAAGTCTAGGTATTTACAGAGCTTATGAACTGTCATTGGCTGGTTTAAGTAGCGACCTCACACATTGTATAACATTCACCATTCTGCTTATGTTTGAACATCCACATTTCTTCAACTCTTCCATCTGTTAACTTTTGTGAAGTAAAAGAGCTGAAACATTTATCACGTGGGTGAAATTCATCTGGCTGAACTAATTCACCTACTAGGCAACGCCTGGAAACAATTTTTCAATTTTTATACTTCTTCTTTTACCAGGTAGTATTGAACAGTGGTTTGAGTATGTAGTGGCCACTTAAACCAGCCAATGACAGGTCATATATTAAATTTAAATAAAATAAATTATCTTATATTATGTCCTCATGGTGGTCTCAGCATTTGTCACCATCGCTCAAATAGGGGAATGGATCCACCTTGCAGTGGCTTGGAGTGTTTCAGGCTCATCATTCAGGCTTTTCCCATAGGCTCTTTGGCAAAGAAGGGCAGCAAAAGAGCCCCGAAGGTTTCAGCCGTTGTTTTAATATTTCTCGTCTTTTTTATTTCAACCCTCTATCGTTGCTAACTTCAGGGTAAACTATGTGTTTAGGTACTCGTGGTTTGTATCGTGTCGCAGTAGACAGTAGGTTGTCCCTGTAGCATTCAGTACCATTTTTGTCGTGTGTACGTTGAGCTTAATTTAAGTCCGTCGACATTGTTTTGTTACTCGGGTGCCTGTTTATTTTAATTCCTTCTTTTATTATTCGTGCTCTGTAGTGTTTTGGTTTATTCTGGATTTCTAGCTCAAAGGCGAAAAAATTACCTGTTTCTATGAAGTGTTCAGCTATAGTTGATTTTTCAGGGTGCCCAAATTTACACGCTCTTTTGTGCTCGTCAATTATTTTCAAACATTCTTTTAAACGTGCATTTTTGCTGTCATTATTTTTATTTATCCGTAAAAATGAACGACACAGTACATTTACATCAATGGGTCCAATATTCACTTCATAATTTATTATAAAAAACATTGTTTCTTAATAATCTTTTGCTTAGAGTACCTAAGTATTTTTTATAAAATTTGAATTTGAAAAACAATCCTTAAAATAGTTATTACCGTTTTTAATTAAGCTACCTATAGCAAATATTTATTAGATTACCAGCTCTGATATCAAAAGTAAACGTATGCTTCAAGTGAATTTTAAATAAACTTTTTTCAATTTTTATCATTATTCAATTAAACAAATCACTAAAGAAGCGGATAAAAACAAAACACCGAATGCAAAAAAATTAGCACATTTTGGATCTTACCATGACATTGTTTTTAACACAAAGCAACTGAATAATTCAATATATTACTTTGAAACAACTTCTAGTTATATTTCCAACAGACCTGATGACGAGCGTCCCATGTTTGCGGCACGGTACAATTCGCGGAAACGTATTCAAATAATTACTTAACTGATTCACATAATATTGCATGCGATGATTTTCGTTTGATCCTTGGCCGGCAGAGCAGAGTGGCCTTGTGGATTCAGGGAAATCAGATTTTGTTCAAAAACGTATTGTTTAATATCGAAACATCACTAGGGCGGAAACGGTTTGAAAATTCTAATGTCCATTGGACAATGCTAAGTTGGCGGTGTCAAGTAGTATAATTAAAATCCGTTTTTGCAAGATTTAGAGACGGGTTTGAATTACGCTATTATTAAAGAAAGTATGTTTTCTGGCATCAATAACTAATTTTTTGTTTTTGGTGGAGATTTCGAAGTTTGCTTCTGTTATACCCTATGGTGGTATGTGAAGTTCAATAATAAGACTTTTTGCAGTTGACTGTGGTTTATTCTGAATGCTTATTATTGTGGTAAGAGAGCGACTGTTTGCTAGGAGAGACCAATCTAGAATGACTTGGCAAGCTGTGTGGGTATGCAGACGACTGAAGATATATTGTTGTCACCAACAATATACCTACATTCCTTACAGCTTCTTATACCCTCATATTGATATCTGTCTTTATGATCTCAATAGGCTACTCAATGTAACGTTCATTTTTATCGATATGACTTATTTTACGTTTAACAATCTGTCCAGAAAAATTTGTGAATAAAAAACATTATTTATCTTGTAAATTATTTTCCTGGTTTATCATTATTATTTATTGTGTTAGAGTGGCGAGTTTGATAAATTCCATCTACATGTATAAAACGTCACGCGTTATTATTTATGTAATAATTAAAAGTTTTATAACAAATATTGTGTATTCTTGTTACATTATAATACAATTAAATGTTAATCTTACCTTACAATAAAAATGAAAACTTCTAAAATTTAGTAAAATGTGTTATCTAATAACTTTTTTTTCACAAGTAAAATTAGCATTTTCATAATTTCCACATATTAAGATAACAAATTTAGAATATTTCATAGGATTTTGTTTTAATTAAAACAAATAAGAACGCGTAATGCTACGCTATTATTTACAGTTTGTATAATTTATTTGTGTTGAAAGTAATTAATATTTCATTAATTTGTGTTTCATTTATATTCGCAACATTAAAACGCAAAGACCCTGACTTTAACAAGTGCAGAAGCGTGTTTATTGTAATAAATTAGACTAATTATATAATAATTTACGTAAAAATAATAAATCACTATCTATGTTCATTGGATAGAACTATACTTCACGTTATTCTGTGAATGCTTGAATTTTGTTTAAATAGAAGTAAAATTAAATATAATTCCAATTAAGTTTTTAAATGGGAACTTACTGATATTTCTGTTTTTGAGTATATTTTTAATTTCATAATTAAGTTCTAAATTTGTTGTAATAGGGAGGGAAAACACTTTTGAGAAAATTGAGATTTTTGCGTTTACCGGGCTTATGACCTATCATTGGCTGGTTTAAGTGGCCACTTTACACACTGTGTTACATTCACCATTCTGTCTATGTTTAAACATCCACAATTCTTCAATCTGTTGATTTTTGTGAAATAAAATAGCTGAAACTTTTATCATGTGGGTTGTACCCCTTTCATATTCCCTTCTCAAAAGTTTTTTTCCTCTCTATCGCAACAAACTTACATCTAAATAACTCCCCTGGGAAGAAATTTAACCTGTCTTCAAACAAAACATAATATTTAAGTATTTAATTTAATTTAAATTACTCGTACAAAAGCTTATTATACAAAACAATGTATGATAGGTGCCCTAATGTCGAAATTAGAGCAGAATGCAAGGCTGAGTTAAGCATTATCGGCAAAATTAAGAAAGGTCTTTTGCGATGGTTCGGTCATGTGGAGCGAATGAATGATGAAAGAACGGCTAAAAAGATTTATGATGCGAATGTGTCTGGTTGTAGAAGTCGAGGAAGGCCGAGAAAGACATGGCATGATCAAGTACAACAAATTCTTGAAAGTGGTCATGTGAAAAGTCGGAATAATCGACGTGCGTGCATGAGAAGATGTATGAATGTGAAGGAAGCAAAGGAAGTTTGCCAGGACAGAGTGGTGTGGCGTTCTATCCTCTCTGCCTACCCCTCCGGGGAAATGGCGTGATGGTTAGTTAGTTTAGTTAGTACAAAAGCTTTCTCGTAAAACAAACTGCATAAATTATGTAAGTTTGAATACACGGTATTTTTATCTTCCGCCATTATTTATTTTCAATATTTGTATTCTTACATTCAATTGAAATATTTCCGTTCGGGGCCATTGTCAACTAGTCGCAAATAACTATAATAAAATGTGGGTTTGAAATTTAGACCTCACCGTAAGACACAACCACGGGACCACATCCCGGCTCTGAAAACTTCTATTCTAAGAGCATCGGTACGCAGAGTGTCTTGATCCTTTGATACGTGAAGGCAAGGTATTATAATATTATCTAGTATTTATTCGATTTGATAATATCATGTCTTTCTGAATCCTTCAAAATTCGCGTCGTTAAACTCTTTGGCCGTTCTTTCACTGTTCTTTCGCTCTACATAAACTAACTAATTTGTCAATAATGCTTTTCTCAGCTTCACATTCTGCACGGATCACGAAATTTTATGTGTCTAATTAGAAAACCTTTCTCAGCGTTTTACGATTTAAATTGTGTGATTTGTTCGTTTAATCCAAATCGAATAACAAATGCGTCACGATATCCATTGATTGTGACCATTAATATGGCCACAGCATCCATAAAACTTAGATTCGTAAACAAGATTATCCAGTCACAGTTCAGTGATCCGTAAGTAGCAATATCCTCACGGCGCTCGAATATTAGGACAGTGCCATCCATAAATTTAATAATGGACACATTTTCTTTTCTACAAGTGGGTGGAACGTTTTATTACTGTATAGAAAGTTTACAATGTGATCAGTTTCAGTACCGTAGTTCAATTTTATATCAAGTAATTAAAATTTGTTTTAATTTGTTCAATTTAGGGTCGATGACAAATACATAAAGAGCCGAAACCTTTATTTATGCGGGTGAGATTCATCTAATTATTAAATAATTCAACTAGATGAATCTCACTCGCATAAATAAAGGTTTCAGCTCTTCAACTTCACAAACATCAACAGATGAAAGAATTAAGGGAATATAGATGTTCCAATATAGGCAGAATGGTGAATGTTACACAGTGTGTAAAGTGGCCACTTAAACCAGCCATTGACAGGTCATAAGCCCTATAGATGCCTAGACTTTCATATTACCTTCTCTTAAATGTTCTTCATCTCTGTTGTAATATGTTAATATTTAATTTGAGAAAATCAGTGGTAAATGAACATAATCATTTTTTCATTATTCCCTTTTCGCACATATCCTTTCGCACACATCCTTACTATGAGAAGGTAAGATGATCAGACTCACCATTCAGGTGTCAGTCCGGAAACTAAGACATATTCTAGTTTAAAAACACCTTTTTAAATAAATGTTTTTCTTTATTTTTAAGATAACAAATACTTCTATTTTTATGATTTACCCAAATATTTCATTTTCAAAAACTATTTTTTTTACGAATTGTAAATAACACACTATTAGAAAATGGGAATCAAGTTGGGGCAGAGTGGGGTTCGTACCTCGGACCTCTGATCCGTGAGGCCGCAACACTAGCCACGAGACCACAACCCATTTCAACCATGTCGGGAATCGAACCCGAGACCTCTTGCATGGTAGATAAACATGCTCACCACTACACCCTGAGGCCGACAAGACAATGAACATATTGTTGGTATATTATAATATTTTCATTATTGAACAAAATATTAAAAACATATATTTTTTATTTAAGAAATAAAAAATGACTAAATATCTACACTATACCACGAAGAGAGGAGGGAGTAAAGAGAGAAGGAAGGAGGAAGGAGAAAGGTTAAACTCAAATATTCAGGAAGTGACATATCATACATGATTTGAATGTAAATGTCTCCGACATTGGTGAGTGGATTATTATATAACCGAGCAGCTACTACTGTGAAAGAGGAGGCAAAAAATTAGAGTGGTGAATGAGTATTGAAAGGGTTCTCTCATTACTAGAACGAAGAGTTAGCCCATGTTTAGATTGAGGTTGGAAGAGTTTTCTCATATAAATAGGCAAAGGTTGAAGAAATTATGAAATATGAATGTTTTTTAAATATGGTGAAGAAATGATGAAATGTGAATGTTTTTGCAATGTTTGATACTGAGCCAGCATGGTTGCGCGCGATATTCGGTTATGTGGTTAAATACCCGGTTAGTTTTATTCAATACCACTTCCAGAGTACCTACATAATTGCGATATTTTTATGTTATTTTTCTCTTTCTTACAACTGTAGTCAAAGAACAATACGTAGAAAGCCTCCTCTATTTACCTGGATCCGCCTTAGAGATCTTGTGGCCCCTTTTCAAATCCGCACATTGTAAAAACAATTATAATTATTTTTTATAAAAGATTCTGGTTATTTAGAAATAACATTTACTGCTTTTAATGCTCCTATTGACATCAATGCACCTCTTTATATATAGTAAGAGTCGTCGCCACCCCTTCACTGATCATTCTATTTCAGTTTATGCAGAGGAACATTTTCGCAGTATTTTTCAGTTCTAAAGAAACCCTAATACAGACGTCTATCAAAACCTATTTATTCCAAGATAAAATTATAGATCATATATGTACTATTTTATTTCCAGAATTTCCTTTTTTAAAAAAAGCGTAGAACAATACACAAGTCTGTATAAGTAGCTTTTTATGAACACATTAAAATTTATGAAATTGAAGCATGTATTTTCCCAGCCAGTTTAGCAACGCGAGTATTCGAGCATTAATTTTAATTATACTATTTTAGTGTACTAATATTTAAGAAATTTATATAAAGCCACAAAAGTGAATGGGTAGTTTTAGGAATGTAAAATTGGTATTGTCACTGACTCGCGGATCAAAGGTATTTACAACTAATTAAAAAAGGCCCTGAATTGAACAATTAGGACAAATCGTTAGAACTCAAATATTTATTCTAAAAAAAAACAGGAGGCAAATTTTGACATTTAGATTTGTAAAATGGAGACTTCTACATAAACATTTTCTTTTATGAATTTAGAGCAGGACAAAATGTTTTATTTTTATGAAATTTAATTTTACGTAATTCAAATATTCATGAAAAACAAATGTTTGTAAACCTATTATATATACACGAAAACACAAATTTTTAAATATCTGCACTAACATACTTAAGTTTGTAGAAAATGTTTTTATTTTTAAAATGTTTTGTAGTATAAATTATATTTATATAGGTATACCGAGAAAAAATTAAAATGTAATATTCTTATATTACGTTAAAAAAAAAGTCTATTGTAAAGTGTTCTTGGTTCGGGTAACCTTTTCAAATATTTGTTTAATCTTTCATATTTTATCAAATACAACAATTAAATAATTAATTAATAATAAGTAAAAATATCATGAATCATTATTTTCCTAAAAACATTTAATATATATTATTGGAGAAATCAATACACTTTTAAATATCACTGCAATTTTTTTTATAATTCCCACCAAATAAAAATTTGATTCATAATCTCTAAAAAAAATCAAATCGAAATGATTTTTTTAAAAAGGAATAATCATCTCAGGCTCTATTATAGTGGCTTATCAATAGGTGGAAAAGAGATAGTGTCTAAGGAAGTTATGAAAAATTGATTTTTTTCTTCAAACTGGCAGGAATCGAACCCACGACGCCAGTTTCACAGTTAGCCGTCCAACCGTTCACGTAACGACGCCGACGCCTGACGATTATTCATATTCATATTATTTGAAGCATTAATTCTGTGGTCAAAAATTTCAATGAATATTAGTAAATTACTACTCAGGATATAAATATCCTGAAGAAGAACCTAGTAAGAATAATCGAAGAATCAATAAGTTATTATTTCCAAACATTTTCTCCTATTTATTCGAATATAATTAATTAGTCTAAAATAACGATTTGTTAAACATTCCATTAGAAACGGTGCTAATTCAGTGTAGAATATTGAAGTCATGTCACGAATTCTAATTCGCAAATTGGTTATCAATTTCTCTCTTTAGTAAGCGCAAACAAATTAATATTCGTAATAATAATAATAATATTTAATTATTCCGGCATTGGCGGAGGGTGCAATTCTTAGACAACCGTATTATTTTTTATGCATTTTATACCTACATTATTTCTTACTTATTTATTTATTTATTTTATTTATGAATTTACTGCAAAAAAATAATATGCATACTTAATAAAGGGGAATCTACATAAAACCAATTAATGTAAAATGAAAACGGAGTCTTCTCTGTTTATGATAATCTCCATCTAACATGGCACAGCCTGTTTTAAGATGGAGTTTTTCTATCTTTAGATCTCAAGTAGTCCTATACTAATAAAACAATAACATACAAAAGAAAAAATAAAACTACTTCATTATAAATATTTGCACATTATTTTATGTTTTTAATAAATTACAGCAGACCGGAGGCACGACCAATTTTTTTTTATGCGGTGCTTTCTACAAAGTTAATACTCGTAATACACGTTTTCTCCCATGAGTCAAATGAAATAATTTTAACCAAAAACTGATTGGAAAACATTTTTTAATATGAATTATACAAGGATTGGTAAATATAATAAATTGACATATTACAACAGAGATGAAGAACATTTAAGAGAAGGTAATATAGAAGTCCAAGCATCTACAGGGCTTATGACCTGTCAATGGCTGGTTTAAGTGGCCACTTTACACACTGTGTAACATTCGCCATTCTGCCTATATTTGAACATCTATATTCCATCAATTCTTTCATCTGTTGATGTTTGTGAAGTTAAAGAGGTAAAACCTTTATTTATGCGGGTGAGATTCATCTAATTGAATTATTTCACCTACAAACTAGGCAAGGCCTGAAAATATTATTTGTTCATAAGTCATAAGCCCTGTAGATGCCTGGACTTCTATATTACCTTCTCTTAAATGTTCTTCATCTCTGTTGTAATATGTTAATATAAACAGCTCCCCAGGGAATTGAATCCAGTCCTTGTCTACAAAAATTTGGACAAACTCAAAATATTGTTAATATAATAAATGCTGTAAGGAAATGATATAAAATTAGTTTTTGAAATACATCTACGTATTTAAAAAAATACCTTTTGGGTATAAATACGTATATAAATAATACGTAGCATATATATACGTAGCATATATACAAAAACCAAAAATGTTACCTGGTGTGGATATTCGCTAAATAAGCGTAATGGGGAATGTTGTAGTACCTACATAAAGTGGCCACTTAACCCAGCCAATGACAGGTCATAAGCCCTGTAAACGCTCGAATATCCATAATCCTGAATCTTGAATTTAAAAAATTCTACCTCATCTCTGTAGGGATATAAATAAAAATACGTATATTTTCAGCCATAATTAGTTAAATCAATATATTTTTTAATTGTTTATTATTTCATATAAATTGTCGATGTTTTGTGTAACTGTTTACGGCTGGTTTTAAGTAACATTTTTATTCACACAATATTGCCAAATTTGTATGTTGTAAGCACGTTGTATGAGATTAAGAGATAGGTCATATTTGAAATAATAAGAGCAATGTATAAGAAGCTAACAAACAATTATTAATATTATTGTATTTATTTGCGGCACAACATGCCAGAAAGCCCTGAATTACAGCACAGAAAACCCAGGATAGAGAAAAATCACATTTATTTTTTAGTGTTCTCAGTGGTAATCGAACGCAAAACCTTCCGTGTGAAAGTCGAGCGTATTAATCACTACACCGCGAAGGCCGCCGTTAGAAAATAAAAAATCAAGATGAAATGCAAATTCACATTTATTTTATTCATGAACAATGCGGTGCGTACGTCAAAAGAAAAATAACCAAATATTACCAAAGCAATAACTGTGATTAGATCGTAGATAATACACTGTCATTTTATATAATATAATCATGACTGTTTTTTTTCTATTGCCACTGCCTTGATCCAAAATATTCACATTGTTAATTGACCACGTTTTTTTCTTATGAATTTAAATAGCTGAAAATAGGCCAGGCCAATTGGTAGGCGGTAGGAAAAGGCCTCAGGCTCTCTTATGGGGCGTCTAAACTGCACTTTTTATCGTTACTAAAAACTATGACAGTGACCTTTAAAAGAAAACGTTTGATAGTTAATCGAATCCAAGGCAGTTGGTTTAAAAACGCCTTTTTAAGTTCGACTTGAATTTTTTTAATGTATTATTATGGTATGTTTGAATTAATTATATCAGTGATATATTTACACATGTGTCAATTAAATTGTTCATGTTAAACTTTCGGTCAATCGGCAACTTGCGGAAATATGCGTGATGTCTTATTTTGAGAACGAAAAAGGAAGATATGGTCATCTACAAGTCTTCTCATCGTCCATCATCACATAAACATTTTGTTTTCCACTTTATGTTAAATCGTCTTATTTCAATACCACTGAATAAAAATAATTTTGACTTAGAATTAAACACTATAAAAAACATTTTTTTCAATAATGGTTATGAATCAGAATTGATTGATAATATTTTTTTAAATTTTATATTTGAAGCACTAACTTTGTTAATAAAATTAATGAAATAACTTCGTTTTTAACCACTATTTTTTAAGTTACGTAAACCTTGACGAAGAATCTTGTTTGCTTGAAACCGGTTGGTGAAAAAAAAATGTTGTTAAAAACAAATGATAATATTTTTTAATTTATTTCAACAGAGGGAAAACGTTTTTCGAAGGGAATATGGCAGTCTAGGCATTTACAGGGCTTATGACCTGTCATTTGGATATACTCAAACATTGTTGATAATATTTTTAATTAATAGCTCAAAATATACTATAAAAATAAATATTTATACTGTTTACAATTTATTTTATTTTTTTAATTCCTTAAATTTCTGTACTTGAAAACTTCACGTTTAAAAATTTAAAATTAGAATCAAAGAACATTTTGAATGTATCAGCAATAATAATTTCACAGAATTTGCAAATCATCAATTTACAATTTAAAAACCATAATTTTAATCAAGAAACGGGTGTAGAAATTTTACAAATTTAATATGGTCTTCGTTAAGACAATCTGAAAAAAATATAAATTAGTTAAGCCTAAACTAAAAACTTCTCATAATAAGTAATCAATCAATTTTAACTTTGAGTCCACTTTTAAAAATATTCCCGTTATAATTCATATTTTCCTTTTTCTCTCTTCTTGTTCCATTCTATTGTTTTTTTCGTACAATATTTTATAATATAAATAGCAACGGGAGTAATTTAAAGTTAGTTTAAGTCCTAAGGATGAGGAAGTAACCTTGAAACCGGTAGATTTATAATTCATTGTCATAAGTTATTGTGGTTTATACAAAATTTATTAATAAATAAGTAGAAAATTAGTATGGTAACCCAAAAGGACTAAAAATAAATTTATCTTATATTAAAAAAATAAAAAAATAACATTGAAAATAACATTTTTATATGTATAAATTGTTTGTATTTATTTGATATGTAATATATATATTCTTTACTAACTTTGTATACTATGTGGAAATCTGTTATTGGTTCTGAGTTTATACACTATATCTGTTTGTTTACTAAAAATATGTATGTAGAACTGTTGATTTCCCTAATAAAATAAAAATTAAAATTAAAATTAAAAATTAAAATTAAGTATACAGCTTTCAGCAATACTGAACAGGAGACAAATAATATGCATCTAAAAATGAAAATGATGGAAATAGAAAGAGAGTAGATATAGTATATAAATATAAAAGTATAAATATTTGGAATGCTGGCTCAATGATCAGTAGAACCACTCTGAGGAAATTAAAGGTAGGATGGCAAGGAACTGCTTTTTCAAAATGTGTGACCTCCTTAGTAATAGAGACATCAACCTAAATCTGCTATATTAGATGCTATGCACTTTCAGTATTTCTCTACGGCGTCCGAAGCTGGACTCTCATCCTCGTCATTTTATCTCCATCTAGGTTAGAAGCTACCACAAAGAGTATTAAAACATTTTAAATGTAGTGCTAAAAAATATTTAGACGCATGAAAAAATATAAATTGAAAATTTAAATAAGAAATGAAAGCTATAACACTTTGGACATTTTATGCGGGATAGTGACTTTTTGTTTGAGAACTTTTTACAGTTCAATCAATAAAAAAATTCTAAAAATGTCTTATAAATACAAAAAAACTAATTATAGCACAATGTTTATCATTGCAGTTGAATTAAAGTTGATTTTTACTGTATAACAATAACTAATTTAAATGCACTTTAAAAAAAATAAGATAACAAGGTTCTTTAATAGCAAATCAGTGCTAGAAATTATGATTTAAAAATGTGGTAGTTTCTACACGAGATGAAGAGTAGTAGTTTCTTATATGAAAAATTACTTTTTAATATTTATATAATAATGAACGATCACTATGTTTTCTAATGTTTTACTGCTTGATATTATCTGAGTTAAATTATTGTTTTAGATTAGTATAATTTAGATTGTGTACTCGTACATATGACCGAACTTAGTACTGCATAAAGATCCTAAGCACGTAACTTTAGTATTGGAAATGAAAAAAAAATGTACCTATACGATTATACCAAATATTGAAGTTTTTTTAAGCAAATATAAATTATCGATGTTTTACTTAGAACAAGTCTATTAAAATGTTTTTTTACTTCCATTTGCAACTTGAGAGTCAATCAATTATCACTTAATTTATGACTAATTTGATAATTGATATCGACATTTAGAATCAAATGCCTTTTAATCCCGTCACGAATGCGCCTCTCCTTTAACGCTTGCTGACCTCTGAGAGCTGATCTATGTGTGGCTAAAAATAAAAGAGAATGCAAGAAATACAAAAATCTAACAAATAAAAGCGACTGACGGTCAATGCCACGTGATATTACGAGCCTCGTAAGCAATTGAACATTTGAATGCAAACCATTTAACATAGAACAAACTAGAATATTGATTTGACATTTACATACCGTCGGCGTCGTGACGTTAATACTAACACATTCAACTAGAAAAATCTATTTGTATATATTGTAACAAGTCCCTTGACTTGCAAATAATTTATTTAAATATAAGTATAACACTAGAAACTACCGGAATGACGTCATAATTGACACATTTTTATGTACATATCGGCAGGTTAGCACAATCTCCTTTCTACAACAACAACAACAACAACAAACCATCACGCCGTTTCCCCGTAGGGGTAGGCAGAGAGGATAGAACGCCATAACACTCTATCTTGGCATACAGACCTCGCTTCCTCTACATTCATACATCTTCTCATGCACGCACGCCGATTATTCCTACTTTTGACATGTCCATCTTCAAGTATTTGATGGACTTGATCGTGCCATGTCTTTCTCGGTCTTCCTCGTTTTCTGCATCCATCAACATTTGCATCGTAGATCCATTTAGCCGTTCTTTCGCTGTCCATTCGCTCTACATGTCCAAACCAACGCAGCACCCCTTTCTTGATCCTGTCAATAATGCGTGTCTCAGGCTTACACACTTCACGGATCTCGACATTTGTGCACCTATCATACATCGTTTCACCACACATTCGCCTGTGGGATCGCATTTCGACAGCATTCAACCTACTTTCATCATTATTTTTCCAATTCCATACTTCGCTCCCACACATTAGAGTTGGAACTAGAACTCCGTTGTGAACTGATAGTTTAGCCTCCTGCGATAAACATTTGTTTGCCAAAGTAGATTTTGGTGCACCGTTCACCCTGTTCCCGGCACTCACCCTCCTTTCAATATCTTTCTCGGCCTTTCCGTCCCTAGTAAACATACTTCCCAGGTACGCAAATTCTTCTACCTGATTCAGAATATCTCCGTTCACGCTGATCTCACATTTAGTTATATTTTCATCCCTTTCAAAAACCATCACTTTCGATTTATCAACATTCATAAGCAAATCGCTTTTCTTTCATACGTCGTAGACTTTTGTTACCAATAATTGAAGGTCTTCTTTGCTGCTGGCAAGAAGCACGGTATCATCCGCATCCTTTATATTCATTAACAATCAAGCCTAAGATGCACTTGTTATGTTATTCTTTATGAGATTAACTGTCTACATTACGTCATGGGTTAAATAACCTGAAAAGAAATGCTCACTTCAATAAAACTCTCCTGTAATTTTACCAGAAAAACAGAACTCTAAAAACAAGATACACAGTGCATCCATTGTAATATGTTTCTGCAGAATAAATAATAAAGTTTTGTAAGTGAAAGAGGATCAAGATCCTGGACGAGTCTTTTCAACTCGAAAGCTTCTGTGTCCGAAAATAGGTCTAAACCAAAACATTCCACTCCGTCACAAGCGTCATTTTTGTAAAAATCACCTCGAAGGCTCTGTACAATAAGTATTCCAATGCTCTTATTTGCATATGTATAAATAAAACTCAGAGAATTAGGTTTTTCTTCGGAAGTTAATTTAGAAGAGTTTTTTTTATTAGTCGGCATCGCGGTTTACTGGTTAGAGCTATCGCACATATGCCTGAGGTCTTAAGTTCAATTACTGGCAAATACGATATAAAATAATTTCAATCCATTAAGGTGAACATTATCGTTATATTATATAGCCCCTGGACTGGATCTAAACCGTAAGACTGATTATCTTGTCTACGCGTACGAATAATCGAGATGTACTGTTCAATTATATTATATTTCAACTGGGTTGTGATCCCGTGGAAGTGTAGTGGACTCACATATCAAAGGTACAAGGTTCAAATCTCACTTCAGCACGACTTGACTGATGACTTTCACGAAATTGAAATATTTCGGTCAAATATTAGAACCAAAACATATGTTTACAGTATACAAAAACTTTTGTCCGTATTTTTGTTTTTTAGCAATTATATTGTAGTAATTTATAATCTTTTAAACTCTTTGGTTATTTATTTATTTTACATTTATTTTACATAAACGGCATAAATTGCCTTTAACATACATTGAACATAAATATGAAAAAAAAAAAAAAAAACATAGAAATATATATAAAAACATAACAAAAAATTATAAAATTGCATAACTATAACAATAGTAACAAGCAGGTAAATACATATAAGCAACCAAAAATATTAACGAAAGAAATACATAAATATGAAAAAACAAAAAAGGGAAAAACATTTTTAAATATAAAGAAAAGTTTAAGAATAATATTGCGAGAGAAAAAAAGAAATCAGACTCGTTTTATAACTATCAAGTCCAGAACCAAATATATCAGCCTTGTCCTCATACTGATTGCCATATCTATGGAGCCTAGGGATAGGCGAGTGCATGTGATAGTTAATTCTAGAACTTGTATATCCGGGCTTCAAATGTTTTTTATTTACATTAAACCCCTTTTTACAAAATTCACATTTATTATATAATAATATGGAAAGAGTTCAAGGAAAAATTTCGAGATTCATTAATTTCAAATTGCGTATTCCTATAGAAGAAATTCTTTAAATTTACCTACTCTGGAGGATCGCAGGATAATAACAGACTTAATATTTTTAGATATGATCATTAATTTTTAATTCGATTTTTGCGAACTCCCGGATTTAATAATTAATAACTTACCAAAACTTAGAACTTGACAAAATACTCTATATTATTATCACTCTTCTCAAACCAACTATATTTGTCACTCACCTACAATAATATACTGCGTATAAGTACGCATTAATTAACTCGAGCTTCGGTGAATTCAAATAATCTCTTTACACCCAAAGAGTTTATGATGTTCTACAGTAACAATTAACGATTAATTTGCAAAAGCTACTTATGCTAATGATCAGCTGTTAACTAATTTTATGTTCATAATATACCGTCTTTTGTATATCTTGTGTACGCTGACATACATTATATTGTATATTTTTCTTTTGCTTTTTATATATCCATGTTTTAATATTGTTTTTTATTTTTGCAGAACTGAACTCATTATAATGTTTTATTTTTTATTGTAAAAGGCGCCTGTGCCGTATAATAAATAAATAAACTAGAGGCTTTATGTATGTTATTTGTAGAGATTACAGTTCACTATAGTTACCCGAACTACGGGTTCGTAAAAACTTGATTCAATATTTACTCAGAAAGTGTGAATTATTTTCAAAGTTTACTTTCTAATTTGAGAAGTAAGTTTTTCGTCGGTACTTCGTCGTTAAATTAACTTTCGATTATCTGCATAATAATTTTACTAACGAGGAATTTAATTTGTTTCATATATAAAGTACAATATTCTAATTCTATCAATCCTTTTTCATTATTTTTTTTCATTTATACACGATAAATAGCCATTACTATCTTGTGGTAGTATTAACCAGGGGCGCGATAGCAACGGGAAGCTGAGGATGACGTTCACCATGACGGTATAGTTAAAGCTAAATTCTCCCGAGCGATTACGAAGATACACTAGCGACTCCTCACCTTCAAGTTTTGGGTAGGTACATCGATATGTAACAGGGGGAAGCGGACGCCACGGTACACATGTCTACGCACTAAAGTGACATACCTCCATTATGATGTCATAGTTAAGGTTAAATTATCCCGAGCTATTACGAAGATACACTAGCGACCCCCCACTTTAAAATTTTCAGGTAAGTCCGACGGGTCTAGTACCTCACAGTCCACATATCTACTCATTAAAAGTGACAAAAATTTTATTTCGCAGGGCAGTTTTTGCTTTATTTAAAATTGATTTCATTTTTTTATCGTTCATGAGTTGCTAGTTTTTTTTAAGAGCCTATTTAAAATATGAGAGAGAAATAAAAATATTTTGAAATCGAACAAATGATGTGGCTAGATTCTGCTCTATTAATTTATGAGAGCTTCTAGCCGTAAAAATGTTGCCGCGATAAAAAAATAATTTAGTCATTGTATTTGTTTTATCTGTTTTACTATCTTCTTGAGTATACGTATTGAAACTTTAAAAGATCCGGTTTTGTAATCGCTCAGTAGATAAATACAGACGAAAGTTAAGCACACTGTCTTGGTAATGAGGAAATTCAGTGTCTTTTTAAATTTTTTATTTGTTAATATAATATTAAGCTAAGCCGGTTTTTTTTTTAAATGTTTATATATCGTATTGTCAGCGCTATGATTTTTGTTTTTCTGAAATAACTCCGCGTGTGACGTCAAAGGTTGTTCTATGACAGTTCTTCCGATTGGTTATTTTACGGTGACCAAACCGGATATCCTTCAGCGCTCTCATATCATTAGATGGTCCATATGAACCAGTGACGTCATTCAAAGTAGGGCGTTTTTCTTTAAATATTTTTTTTCGTACATTTTTGAGAAGTTTTACAGTACAATTTGATGATCTAATTTTTACCGCGCGCATGAAAACATTTTTTGTGTCCAATTTCCCGTAGGGCTGAAGTTCCTCATTGTCAAAAGTCATATTCAAATCACTTTCAAGCGAGTATTTTTGCTTGATTTAAGATTGATTGTAGTTTATAATCGCTTTGGAGTGGGCGCTTTTTATCACAGAATCCTATTCAAAATATAAATAAGAACAATTTTTTTTTTAAATAAGTAACAAACGTTGACTTAATTTTTGAGGTCATTCGTTGGTTAGATTCGATCATATGACGTCGAAATGACAAGTCAGTAAAATATACCGATGTTGATATACATAGATAGTACAGAAGTCAAGTATACCGTCTCGGTATGCACCGATGAAGATAGCCATAATAATCGCGGCCTAGAAACTATATATAATATACCTATACAAATGTTAGAAGGGAGCAAAATAACATTACTAAAAACTAAAAAAAATATGTATAGGATGAAAATCAGATGAAACCTTATTCAAAAGTAGAATAATAGAACATAGAACGGATGCAGCAGTTTCCTATAACCAGCATTTTGAGGATGCGGTGGTGGACCTGGCTTAGACGATCGAGGACGGCGATCACACAATCTTTTGGCTGTATTCTGTGGAACTAAAGGACGAGGCATTGACTTTGGAGGAGGCGAGAGTACTGGCTGGGGATAAAGCCTTCTCTCTATGCCTCTGCATTCAGTGAAAACGTAAATAAAGAAAAAATAATATAAGATCATCGGCTATATTTCACTTTGCTTATGTTCGTATGGTTCTTATTCTTATTAACAATTCTCACATGCAATCTTTTTTTACAATACTTATTTGATACTTATTCACAAACACACACCCTTACCCTCCCTTTTACATACAAATGCACACCCTTAAACGTATATAGGTATTTATAGTTATATGTTTATATATTTATAGTTATAGGGATGTTATAGTGATAGGTTTCATTTAATGTTTTTTTCTTTAAACTATTTTGATTTTTTAAATGTTGATATCCTTAAAAAAAAAAAAAAAACAGCACAAAATAAAACAGAAATCATAAGAAAATATAGTTATCACAAAGAAAAAAGTTTTTGGCCTCGTGGTGTAGTGGTCTCGGGTTCGATTCCCGACATGGTTGATATGAAACATTTAGTAAAAAAAGTTTTTTACACAACAATATTTCATAGTCCCTGGACTGGTACCTAAAGCGTATGACTGATCATCTTACTTTCATGTAACAAAAATGATCAAGATACGCTGCGATTGATGAACCAATGCAGTGCCCTATGTACCATTAGGTGCAGAAAGGGAATGATAATACAGAAAAACGCCCAAACCCTTAATAGTATAATAATTATATTTAACAATAAAAATAATGGAAACTTATTTTACGTATTATGCATTATAATAGAGATAGATAAAATATAAAAAGGTTTTTTCATTATTTATTTTCTGCACCTAATTTCAGGGACAATACAATAGTACTGTTTAAAACCTCTTAAACTTATATATCATTTTGACTTTGCCGGGAATCGAACACGGAGCCTCAAGTATGGTAAGCAAACCCAACCACTAAGCTATGAGGCTGAGAAATCTGCCCATGACTATCTATTTCATGATTTTCACCTGAAAGTAGCCTGGTCTGTGATCTGTGTTCAGGAATACAGTTCTGTATGTGTAAAAGAATTACAACCCTGGACGTATGTTATCAACTCGATGACCGCTCTCTAAACCAACTGATCCAAGAAAAAATATAAAAATTAAAACATGTTTTTTGACGTTGCCTAGTACGTAAAATAATTAATTCGGATGAATCTCACACACGTAAAAAAAACGTTTTTTTACGTCACAACAGTAAACAAATGGAAGAGTTGAGGAAATGTGAACATGGGCAGAATAGTGCATGGTAAATATTACACAGTGTTGAAAGTGACCATTCAAACCAGCCATTGACAGGTCCCGAGCCTTGTAAATGCCTAGATTACCTGTATATCATAGAATTAAGAATATAATTCTATGCCATATACCTTCCTTAAATTTTTGTCATTCGCTGAAGCAATAGATTTCAATCAATTTGACACTCGTATTAATTGTCAACGTTTTATCTTTTGTTAAATACATTTGTCATCTGCTTTCATTATTTTTTTACTTATATAAACAGAAAATCTCAACTCGTACCTACAATAATAAGAAAGTCAATAAAATTAGATATACATAAAATACCACATGATATAACATAACCATAAGATCATGTCTCTGAAAATTCAACCAAAAATGTGGATGCTTTTTATGGTCCGATACGTCTGTTCATGCAGATTTTAATTTATTTTTTTAATTGTTAGATTTATAATTTTGGTGCGCGTCTTATAGTCCGATGCGTCATACGATCCGCAAAATACGGTACATTATATCATATTTTGAGAATATGTTAAAAAAGTAAGAGAATCTTGTTACGAAAAACTCCCTCAGAGCCGTAAAAAATATCAATGCCCAAAGCGATATTGTTCAACATAGAAATAGCATTTCCAACAGGCATAACCATTAGCAGGTTGGTCCTGTATATTGGAGTGTAAAACAGTCTTTGTTGACGATCTCTAAGATAATTATTATATTTAAGGGTTGTCAACAGTACCGCGGCATAATTAATATAACTGCCTAGTTAGATACACATCCCATCTAGTCTTTTGAGTGCTGTAACCAAGCAGACCCTGGAGAAGCTCAGTGGAATAAAACCATGAATAATATCCGCATTGCCTCATGTAGAGAAATCGAAGAAATTTATTTGCATCTTCATATTTCTTTTATTATAGTCCGGCGTTAAATAAATCAACCTATAAAAGTTTACTTCTGCTTTTAGGAATAAAAAAATCAATTTACCGTTTTTCCATGCGTAGTTTATAACTGTTGGTCTCTCCCTTTTAGGTAGCAAGCAATTAAAAACGTGACTTTGGCATTGACAATCATCAGACGGGCGGACGTGCGGCGGCGGCGGCGTTAGTTGGGGGCACTGCCCGCGCTGCCCTGCGTCGCACTACAAGGGACACCATGACACTTCGGAATTTCAAATTTAAAAAGAGAACAGAACGACACAGGGCCATTTTAAACAACTGTCAAACTTTTTCTCCGGTGGTTTGGGGCCCAGAAACGAATAATAATATATCAAGCGGTTATTGTGTAGTAAATTTCAATGTCCATTTAATGTATGGCATTATTTTTAAGAGTTAACGATATTCATTTTCGTATTATTCAACTGTTCCTACCATTTTCTTAATAGGGTTCGGTGTAAACACAAGATTTGTCTGTTTTTTTTTCAAACGGAGAGAACAAGAAGACAAAGGACAAAAAATTGCCGAATGGGTTTCTGTCTTAGAAGTATCTTGGGTGTGCGATGGTTTGAATATGTGAGGAATGACGTAATAAGATAACGGACGCAGCAAACTCCGGTGACAACTGTCATGGCAGGGCCACAAACTGCGGATGTCTCCTGAGAGCCTTAACCACACTTGCCTACTTTACAGGGCAATAGGTTCTCGACGTCCTGGACGTCCACTGCTGAATTCATCGGCAGTTTATGTCAGAACTACGGGACGCGAACCTGACTTGGGAGATGCATGGAGGGTCTTTGTGGACAATATAAAAAATAAAAATAATATGTATATATGCTCCAACTAGGGGGTGGGCATGGAATGATGATGATGAAAAACAAACACAACATCCTTTAAAGCAGAAAATTTTCTTTCAAATGACGTATGATCTTTACCATTTTTTTTTCTTTTGGTGCTCATTGTTAAATTTGGAAAAAAACAGACACCAATTATATCAACTCCTAATACAGAGTGGGTAAAGCACTGAGTTATTATGCACGTCTCGTTCCCCTATAAAGTTGAATTTTCTGTGTCCTGGCGAAAGAAGAATACAGTTCTGTGTGTGAAATGGAACCAGAACCCTGGACGAGCATTTTCGACTCCATAGCTGCTCTCGAGTATAAGTCATCAAGGAAATCAAATGGAGATAAGTCCAGGTGGACGTGAAATATTGGCTTGATTTTTTTTCAATCCAACACTTTATTGTTCCTGGACTGGCACCTGAAGCGTAGACTGATCACCTTACCTTTACGTACCAGATGATCAAATTTAGCTGCATTTTGTTTTTGATTGCAGTGTCCTATGTACTTCTGGGTGTAAAAGGAGGATAGTGAAAAAGTTAATACCTAATTGTAGTATTCCAGGACGTAAGAGTAATCATCTTGCATTTAGGTCAAACGTATATAATGATATAATTAAATTTAAGTTAATGCAAGTGTCATTTACGCCATTTTCTGTGAAAAAATATGCATTTTTTCCGTATTTAGGATAATCATTATCAAATCTTATTATTGTTATATATAAGGTAAAGTAATCAGTCTTACACTTAAATACTACTCCAAAAACGATGAAATATTTTATTGTAGAAACAACTTCAAAATTAGCATTTTACGTCCACCCTTCCAAAAATCGAACCTAGAACTTCAAGAATGGTGGGTGAACACGTCAACCACTACACTACGAGCTGGGATTTTTCCCAATCGAGATCCTGTTTAAGGATTTTTACATGAGTATAGCCATCGAATTTTGACTCTGTGAGGAATGAAGAAATAACAAAACGGACGCAGAAAACTCCGGTGACAACTGTCACCAAGAAGAGGCGAAATGGATGGCTGGGCCATATTCTGCGGGTGGCTCCTGAAAGCCTTAAATGGCATGACAAGGCATCAGGTTCTCGACATTCTGGACGTCCGCTGCTGACTGTTCGTTGGCAGTTTATGTCAGAACTACGGGACGTGAATCTGACTTGGGAGAATGCACAGGAGCTGGCAGCTGACAGAGATGCCTAGAGGCTCTTTTTTCTTCCCGTAATTTTCTTTGTTTTTTCAAAGCTTTGAAAAAGTCATCTTTATTCTAGACATATAAAAAAATTTAAAATCAACATTTTGCACCTATATTTAAAAATGTTTGAAATATATGAAGAATGTTGACTTAATGCATTATGTCAGCATAGCCTCGATACATTTTAAATATAAGTGCTGATGTTGACTAAAAATTTTATTCTTTGCCTTTAATAAAGGTTACTCTTTTAAAGTTTTAAAAAAATTGTTGGAGAAATAATGCGTTGAAAGAATAAAAAAGCTTTAAATGCGATTATCCCGCAACTTGTTTTGATGACGTAATGCATTATTTTTTTTTTTTTTTTACTATTTTTTTTTTTTTATTTTATTCAAGAAACATACATTACGGTTAAATAATTTTAAATTTTACACACAGTTAGACTTAACTCTAATGGACCAGTGAAGGTTTCATATTATAAAATAATTATATTCTGTAAGGTTATTAATGAAAATACCAAAAAAGAAGGAAATAAAACATAAATGGAAGTTGTTTAAAAATTAAAATTAAAGTTTTAAAAAAAAAATTAAAGTTTGTAGTTAGTATTTACAAATGGAAATAATATTAAAAATGAAGAAATTTTTTTTGTAAAAGTAATTAAAAGAAAAGAATTAAAATGAAGAGTGAAAAACATGCTCAGATATATTTTTTTTTTTAAAAACATTTAAAAAGGAAAAACATAAATATACACATACATATTTTATGGGATTTAAAGAAACGATGAGAAGAATCTTTAAATAAAATAATACAAGATAATAAATTTAAGTAAATTTAAAAAAACATCTTTAAAATTAATGACACATTAAAGTAAGAGCAACAATATATAGATTTTATATACATATACAATATAAGTAATTAAAAGAAGTTTTAAAGTATAAAAACATAAATGCAGCAGAGACAAAAGAAAAAATAACAGGTATAGCAAGTAATCTTTAAAATTTGAAAAAGCAATATAAGGAGAAGATTTTAAACCAAATTAATTATATCAGTCAAGCCTCGAATATGATCCAACTAAGGAGCGGATATTGAAATAATGGTTTAGTCATTGAATTAAAAACATTTGTCTAGGTTTCTGGTTCTATTTTACCCTCAAAACTGTATTTACGTCCACCCGGACACTGAATATAATGTATTTTTATGATATTTATGTCTTTTATATATTTAAGACCTTCAATAATAAATCATTCACGTTGTTAAATAACCTCACAAATTAACAAGCGTCCATGTTAGAATTTTTGCAAACATAACAAAAAATGTTGTTTCACTGTCAATATTAACAGATAGAGACTCCTAAAATATGTTTTTGTATAGTAACGGTGAATCTATAATTATCACCTTCTCCTTGAATGCAATAACAATATTTTTAATTAAATTTATAAGTGACGTATACAATGGCTTATAATAATATAAAACATTTAGAATATTGTGTTCGTTTGTATTACAATGGTTTGCCGCCTACAGTGTGATGCTTCCAAGGCTTAGAAGTCTGCTTTACGGTTATCAACAAATTACTCAACACTTATTTCATAAATTATTTACAATAAGGAAGCGGTTTCGTATTTGTCTAATTAAATTAGTCAGAAACATAATAGCAGCCTAAACCCGTTATATGTTATTCATTATCTATGATTATTTTCGATTTGGACTGTTTACTTCTGGTCTATAAATTGATGACAAATTGTTTGAGAAAGTACCTATTTCATTGAAAATTACACACAACTTAATTAAATTCACACTCGAAATTTTTTCCTATTTTCATGTTTTGTAGGAGTTAATACATTTTCTTGAATTTTTTTTCCAGGTTAATATAACCTATATCATCATTCCTTTTCCGCACTGATGGTGCATGGGGCACTGCATTGCAATTGCAGCGTATATAAATCATATTTTTTGTTACATGAAAGTAATATGATCATTCTACGCTTCAGATATTTCATATCAACCTCGCCGGGAATCGAATCAAAGACCTCTCGCATGGTAGGAAAACGCACTGACCGCTACACCACGAGGCCTTACATATATAAATAATTATTGTTTTGAGAAAAAAGGCTTCTGTGTTATTTATTTGCATGGTATAAATTAAAGTATTGGCGGCCTTCGTGGTGTAGTGGTCAAGACGCTTGACTCATACATGAAAGGTTTCGGGTTCGATTCCCGGTGAGAACACAAAAATTAAATGGAATTTTTCTCAAGCTTAGGACTTCTGTGATGTAATTCACCACTGTAATTGGGCCTCCAGGCCTGTTGTGGTGCAAAAAAAACGGTAATGATATTCCAGAGCCCTTCAAAATACCCATTTGAACAGTTGTTCCAATACATGAAAAAGCTGGATATTTATTTATTCATTTTTTTTCCATTATAAACAATTATTAAAAATATAAGACAAGTGTTCCTAACAGGAGTACTAACACTCTTCTGGTCGAACAATAAAGAGATATCTCAGCAAAATGTACGTACGAGGTTTTCCCAAAGCACGATTTATGTCATACCCAAAACCCTTACGACTTTTGCTCAGAGACATCTCTCCTTTACCGCAACGAGAGTGTTCAATATTTTGAAAGGCGTATGAAGCTCTCAAGGACAAAAACCATTTTCAAGCAAGGAGTTAAGGACTGGAATTTCATTGGTGGGCGGGGTTTGAGTGGGAAACTCCTTGATGATTTTCCGAATGTCCCATATATATGTTTTTTTGAATTTTTTCTTGTGTTTCTGATCCTTTATTTGTGGTAATATACTCATGTGTCTGTGTCAACTAGTTGCTCGTCCCATCTCAACACAGGACTTTTAGTCCCATGGAGTTGGGACTCATGTCTCAAATAATGTGCAATAAACTAATGTATGTAAATAAATAAAAAATATTTAATAATGCGAAAATCACGGCTAGCAAAGTTGTATTGTTTTTAATAATAAAAATAATCACGATAACAATCATGGTCAAATTAAAGCTGACTACTTTCACTATAAGTTAATAATTGTTATGGCGCTTTGCTTCACATTATTTATTTTTAACTTCAAGTTCAAAAATAAAGGCACTTTGACAGGTTTATTACTAAAAGTAATGTTTTTCGGACAACCGAAAATGTACCTTCACGTAACTTGACATAACACATCAAAATATTGTTCCGTTGGTATTACGCGCACCGTTACGTTGGGTCTTCGGATATTTTCTCCCAGTAGAATTTATTTTATATATACAACACACAGTGCAAAAAAAATGTTTACAAGTGTATAACACAGTAGTTTTTTAATCAATAAAGTGTATGAATTAATAAATTAATCCTTAGTGTTCCACAAATTCGTATTAAAACTAATTTGATAAAAGGTAAAGAAATCATGTTACTATTTGGCTATTTAAAAACGCCGTTCTATCAATATTACGTTTATATAACACAATCTTTTACCCGCGGCGCGGCGTAGCTCGCATAAGTTAGGTGATTGATTAGTTTTTTTCGTTTATCAATAAGAATTTTCCGTCTGTAATACCATATTTTTTCGAGATAGAAAGTAGCTTGATCTATTGCTGGTCCTCTTACTGTCACAATGAAAAAAACATGACGATCTGTTAGGTTATGGCCACGTAGCATCAATATCCTGTTCACAAAATCAAAATCCTACTACAAGGTCAAAACAAAAAGTAAACTAAACTAACCATAGATTTTAGAAATTTAAATAATTAATTTCAAATTGAATCTTTCTGACATTCCACCTTACCGCCTACTTATTTTCAAATAATTTTGCTCATTGTTAATATATAGTACATTTTCTCATTGTAATTTTTTTTATTCGGGATGAAAAATAAGTACTTTATTTTACTTCTCACTTCTCCGACTATTCCTTTGCAAAAAATTACGTCAATTGGTTGCTCCGTTAAGACGCGAAGGAAACACAAACAAACTTACAAATACACTTTCGCAGTTATAATATTAGTATGAATTATAACATACAACTTTTCGGGTCGCAGTGAGTCACATCTTGCTGGAGGATGTGATTTTATAAAATGCTGCGAACGCCCAGTTGCATTCCACGGGCAACACTTTTGACTAGTCCAACTCGTTAGCGTCCACATCGCGAATCCTGAACAATGAGATCACACTCATAGCGGTGTGATCACAGCAGATAACGAGAGGATGAAAGGATGAAAGGCGAGTTTTTGGCGCCTCAAAACCAAAAGCAACCAGTTAAGGGAAGGTAACCCCGACAAAAATCCACCAGAGGAGGCAACGGGAAACCACTCTGGTCATCTTTTCCCAGGAATCACTACGGCGAGTACATAAATAAGCAGTCGTCCTGGATGCGAAACGTAAAATTAGCGCAGAACAGATACATATGCTTTCGCTATAGTGATCGCCAACGTCGGGGGGATCCGGCAAGGCACCACAAGAAGATAACATACAAACATACTAATCTTTATATTTATGATCTAAATCAGTGAATATTTTATATCGAGAGATTTAATACGTTCATTAATCCAAATTTCTCTCCTCCACATACCAATATCTTGTTTTTGCCAATATGCGGCACAGACACCATTAAATGGAATAGCTCATTGTATAATGAATGTAATTAATTAAACGAGCCTGTAAACAAGCATGTTCGCGAAATTCTTGGACTAGACCGAAATAAAAAAACATTTGCGAATCAAAAATATTATTACCACACGCATTATCCGAGACAACAAATAATTTAAACTGATCAACCGTGTTGTAACTTACCCAGAAAGCCATTATAGGCTTGTTATTACATAACTACTGTGCTACAAAGTCACCTAGATTCACTTAGATCTAATGTTAGTTTTATACCCAGCTACAATAACACTGATAAAGGTAAATTTAATAAAATACATAAAATTAGAATCAATGACAATCAGATATGCATAAAAAAGACTGATCAATATTTCATTAATAAAATATTTTTCGAAAAAATCAAAATATTATACGAGTCTTTTTTCTGTTTCCGGTCGGATGAACAATGCAGTTCTTTAAAATTTAGTCATGTATCCAAAATAAAACACTTTTATTGGGTTTAATTCGACTTTTGTATTTTAATTTTTTTTTAAATCATAGCATTGATAATACGACAAACCAATGCTTATCATAAATTTAAAATTATCGACCACACCGCGCAACAATCGCAACAATCGATAAAAATGTGTAGCCAAATGGGTACACATTTCTTTTAATCCCTAAACTGTTGTAGCCAAGCATACCCCGGAGAAACTCTGTAGAGATATCTTAGATTTTTTTAATTTTTTTAAAAGGAATAACCCGCTAAGCCTCTATTTTGAGGCTTGTCAGCAGGTGGGATAGAGGGGATATGGAAGAAGGTAATGAAAAATACACTACAACACCCAGACCAATTGAGAAAAAAATCTTGCTTGGATCTTTTTCTTGCAACTGGCGGGAATCGAACCCGCGACGCCAGTTTCACAGATAGCCGTCTAACCAACTGCGCCACGGCGCCTGTCTCTCCAGATTATGAATAAACTTATTTTTTTAACCATGTGTGTATACGATAATACATGTACATCAGCCAGTGTGAAACTTGATAAGACCACTAATCAGTTTTCAATATAAAATTATGTAAGCCAAGGAGATACAACATCCCTAAAATTGTTCACTGCTGTTTTTCAAAATGTATTTGAAAACATTGAATGTGGATGATATCAATAAAACAAACTTATGATTCCCAGATGACATCATATTGATATCAAAATTATATGAATGAAGCGTATGTCATATTAAAAGAGCTTAAAGAAGGAACAAAAAAAGTGGGACTTCTTATTAATACAAGCAAGACCAAATTAATGACCAATCTGATCCTCTATGGTGCTGTAGATATTGACAATAATCTAAGAGAAGAAGTCAGTGAATATAAATATCGCAGCCACAACATTTTACTCTTCAGAAATAACCAGACCGCTGAGCTACAGAGGAGAATCGGTCTTGGGTGGGCAACATATGGCAATCTGAAGAAGTTCTTCGACAGCAACATTCCCTAAAGTCTGGAACGCAGAATGTATCACTAATGTGGTCTTCCAGTATTGACACATGGAGCGGAAACACTTACACTCACCAAATTAACCATGAAGAATCTCCAAGTAGCACAGAGAAAACATGAAAAAGACATATTACATATAAAACTCTCTGACCGGATAAGAAACACCAATATTCGGAAAAGGTAGGGAGTAACGGACGAAATCGAAAGATTGGCTAAGTCTAAATGGTCATTTGCGAGACATGTTACCATATTAAAAGACCAAAGATGGACTAAAAAGGTAGATGAATGGAGATCTCGTGAAGACAAAAGAAGAAAGGGGAAACTCTCCACACGATGGTCAGATGATATACAGAGAATCGCGGGTGATTGGATGCAGAAAGTGCAAGTCAGGGACGTATGGAGGAGTATGGTAGAGACTTATGTTCAGTAGTGGACCGAAATGGCTGTGTAATGATGATGATGATAATTATTAGTCCATTAACAATTTTTTTTTTTTTAAAAAAAACGTCTGAACTTTCGCATTTAAAAAATAGTGCCATACTTACTTTAGTGATTTAGATATTAATAATAATATGTTTTTAATGTAAATTTTATTTTGTGTACCCTGTAATATAAACAACCTTAAGAAATAATTAAAATAATTATTAATGTGTAAAATTAACAAAGATTTTTAATCAACATCTTATGTAACTTTTCTCATTTTGGTACTCGTATCATAATAATAATTAACCTTAGTTATTTAAAGGCAGAAAAATCTCTACTAGAAAGGTCACGTGTCGGAAATACATACATACTTAGTCGTTTTCTCTACAAAGGGTGTGTAGAGTGTAGATTGTGTAGGTATAATATGAAACCAACAAAGCCTTCAGTACAAAGCCTCCGCCCAGAGCCTACTATTCTTTAGCTAATGCATATTCACTGATGCAATCGGTTCCTTTGTCAGCGCAGTTGGTTCAATGACTAATGACACCTTCACGTTTTTCAAACCTTCATTTAATTTATAGGTTTTAAAAAGTCATTGACATTTTTTTAAAACCTCTAATAAGTCATAAAACGTATATACGGACCACAGCGCTATGTCTCTCTGCAAATTTTAATGTTTTTTATTTGACAACAGTATTCTGCCTTGAACTGTAGTTCATACTGACCGAAATTAAATTTATCTTATGTTATAATACAGGTGGTGACATTTTTTTATAGTTTCATTGATACGAACGTGCTCATATTTTCAAAGGTGGAATTTTGTTTTTCGTTTGGTGACCTTTTGTTTTCAAAATTGCCATTGAAACATATTTTTTTTAAATATCACAATCATGATCATAATTTTCTTATCCACACATTGGGCACTGCATTAGTAGCTACAGTTCGCATCAAAACAATAGGCCGTACTCAGGTCGAGAATTTCCAAATGGATATTAACTTGCATTGTAAATATTTTTAAATATCTACCTGTGTATTTATTATTGCAGGGCTATTCCAATTAATTTTCTATAATTCGCCTTAATTTATTTTATAAATCTGAAAATACATGATTGTGTTATTTTTTTTATTTATTTATTCATTTTACTTACAACATAATATTTATGTTACATTTATTGAGACATAAATGTCAACTCTATGGAACCAAAGTCCCGCGTTGAGTTTGTTTGTTTGTCCGTCACATCTCCAAAACGGCGAGGCGTAGCGGCCTGAAATTTAGACACGTCATTGTAAATGTGAGTTTAAGGTTAACGCTGCTATTTTAGAGTAAAATTTGAATCAACATCTACTCGATAAAGACTCAAACTTTATATGGATGCCTAGTGCGACCCCGACATATTGCCCGTAATCAACTATCATTATCAATAGTAAACATACTTATATTCACAAATCAACTCCCCTAAATTGAGAAAAAACAATATCTCAAGTAAATATGTTGATATAAATAAAGTTTTTAAGCAACATTATACACATGTTGTGGCAATAAATACCAAAAATCAATGTAAATCATGGAAAAATATTTTAAATCAATTGCCTGTGAAAATTGACTCCTTTAACAACTTTGATGCTCCTACTGCTGCAATCAAACGTATTGCAATTCACCATAGTCGAATTTTATTTATGGTAACGTAAATATATATTTATATATATTCAAGTTATTTACAAACAAAGCCAAGCTCAGCGACAAAAGCATCCGATAGAACCGTTATGCGTATGTTGTCAAACAAAACAAAATGGCCGCCAATTTGTTGCTAACCAACATCGCTTGCGTTCTATAAAACATGGTGATAGGGCTTCTCAATAGGTTGGCGCATTATTACCCTGAGATTAGAACCAATAAATCGGATACTTAAACTGTACAACACTTTACTTTCGCTACTACAAACAAGAAAAAGTCAATATTTGCCCTTTGGAGTAAAACAGCATCTAATCAGTCAAAGAAATTAGTGTACATTTAATAAACAAATCATATAATTTAATAATGAAATACGTAAAGGTTTTTGTAAAATTTTCAAACATTTTCAGACATAAGAAAGGAATAAAAGTTTATTCAAGATAACAGACAAAAATATTTGTTTCAATATCAATACCTATAATTGGTGTGAATTCAAATACATTTATTTTTATTACAAACTGTGTATGAAATCAAGTATCAACTAATTTGTCCATAAACATTTAGACTTCCTCAAAATATTGTTTGTTGAAAGAAGTATCTAATGATGACCACACGCTCACCGTAGGAACAAATGTGGTAAATAAGAAAACATAATATAACATCAACTCAATTATCATCCTAGGATGTTTTCGATCTCTGATGGAAGTATTTAACAATAGCGGATAGTAAAGTTGTTATTTAATTTTAAAAATTCTCAATTATCCAAGTGGATGCAGGCCTTAAGAGCGAATCGTGTTTGATACACTGGCTCACATAAAAAAGCACTTATGTTTTCGACCTGGCAACATACATTTTCACTACCGCATCCTTGAGCTTATGTAAATGTTGTTTAAAAGGTTCATCAAAAGCAATTTACATTCCGTTCCAATGGATTCTGCTATGATTTGGCATTTGGAATCTATTTAAGACTACTTTATCGCATTGACAAACAACAGTATCCACTTTCATCATTTAATATGCATATGATTTAATTACAAAACACGGTAAATCGCATTTTAACGACTATAATGTATTTGTTTCGCCAAAAGCGCATTTCCACAAAATGACCAGTTGGAAGAATTGAAAAAATATGGAAATTAAAATATAGTCTTCTTCTTCTTCTTATAATGTAACTTTCATGAATGTTAGTTAACATTGCGGGAATTTTTATTTTGTCCGCAGCCGCTCTGAATATAGGAGTTATAGTGGAACCACTTTCCTCGGTTCTGAAGTCAGGAGATACGTCGTCTTCCACTGCGTTTTTCATCAATTTCTTCTTGTAACATGATAACAATCTAGACTATTTCATACTTTTCTCCCCGCATAAAATGTCCAAAGTACTCTCTTTTTTTTTCTTAATTGTATTTATTATTTATCTTTCTTTATTCGTACGTCTTGATACTTCTTCATCGTGAACTCTGACTACCAATGATTTTTAAAACATTATTCTAAATCACTACGTTTCGAACAAATATAAGTATAGGCAGAATGGTAAATATACCTAACACCATATGCAGGTAAAGCGCCAGCCATAAGCTAATGCCAATGCTCAGACCATATTTATTTATTTAGTTCTTCAAGTACAAAGAATAAGTACTTTGGCGGACTTATTTCTAAAGCAATATCTTCCAGCCAAGAAAAAACAGGCTGGCCATAATTTTTTACTAAAAATTAAAATACATATTAAAAGGTACGTCCATAAAAAAATACGATCAACTAAAAATAACATGTATTTTTAGTGGGGAGATAAGACTTGCAGCTATTCCCTCTATAAATAAGTTCTCCATCTCTGTAAATGATGATTTTCACAAAATGTAAATAATACTGATACGGGTTGTGATCCCGTGGTAGTGTTGCGAATCAGAAGGTCCGAGGTTCGAATCCCGCACTACCACAACTTATTTTCCGTTTATATAACACAATTATTTACGATTAAGACGGAAAAATGGTCAAATTTGAGAAAATCAGAAGAACGCAAGTACTTTTATGTTTTTTAAATAAATATCAACAAATAAATTTTGCACCTCAGAGGCAGACGGATGTTAGGCTCTTGTTGAACATTTGACGTTTGTATTTGCATCCGTCTGCATCTGAGGTACAGAATTATATATCTTATTTTGATGGCTGCAAATAACAAAAATAGTCTCAACGCTATACAATCGACAGGTTGTGGTGCATTATTCATATCCTTTCTTTCCCAACTGCTGATAAGCCTCTACGATAGATGCTTAGCGGGTTGTTCCTTCAAAAAATATTTTTAAAATAAAAACACATGCTAATTGAAAGTACAAAAAAACTTCTAATCACTTGTTGCGGTCCGGTCCTATGGCCATGTCACGGACTCCAAATTAGAGGTCCGAGATTCGTTTCTCTTTCTGTTGTTTGACTCCATTTTTTTACTACAATTGCTTACATTTTGTTTAAAATGGTTTTACAATAGACTACATAACGAAAATTCTGGTTACATAACCTACATACAGAATAAATATGTTGGAAATGATTAATCATTTAAATAGGTGCGAAGGTTTTCACGGTCACTGTTATCAATATTATATATCTTTTTTGGGTGAAACCGTGTATGTTGGATTTGATCCGACGTTTCGGCTACCATTGCAGGAGCCATCTTCAGGGAAAACTGTGTGTTTTATAGAGAAATGTATGTGTCAGAAATGTGCCTACTGCTGACTGTGACACGGTACAAATTACTAGTACATAAACACATACATTTCTCTATAAAACACACAGTTTTCCCTGAAGATGGCTCCTGCAATGGTAGCCGAAACGTCGGATCAAATCCAACATACACGGTATCACCCAAAAAAGATACATAAGATTAATCATTTTATTATTTAAAACGCAATAAATAATAATAGGTATAATGCTTTATAACACTGTTTTTTTTTGCAGATGATAAAATTTAATAGTCATCATCATTCCATGTCCGCTCCCTAGTTGGAGCATATGGTGTCCACAAAAAGGCTCCAGGCATCTCTGTCAGCTGACAACTCCTTGACATCCGCCCGAGTCAGGTTCGCCTCTCGTAGTTTTGCCATGAGCTGGCGACGATCTGTCAGCAGCGGACGTTCAGGACATGCTAAGGCTCTCAGGAGGCATCCGCACTATATGTATTAGTTAATTAATTTGAATGGCTCAGCCAACCGTATCGGCTCCTTTTCTTTAATAGTATCTAAATTAAATTCATCTTCAAAGCTCAATCACCTGAATATATTACGGCTTTCTGTAAGGTAGTATTGCTTAAAATGCGTTATCATCGTTAAAAAATCATCAAGTTTAATTCGAATGAATAAAATAATAAGATGTAACAAATTGTTTAAATATAAAAACTAAATAAAAAACAATTCAAAATAATAGTTGAAAGTGCTTACAGTGTTTTGGGTTTGACATGTTTATTGTTGCACGGGATATAAACGCTGCTTGACACACATAACTCTGCATTTTTTATATTCTTTCACGCTCAATTAATCTGCATTATACTATCCAGTCTATGTAATTATGTTAATTCGCTGACCGCGCGATAAAACGATCATTACATCAACCGTAGATTAATTTGAAAAAGATGTCAAATCATTAGTACATCTTAGGAACTTTTTTTTGCTTTTCAGTTCATAGTTTATCTCTTGGTTCTTATTTTTAAAGCATCCCATTAATTCCCATCAGTCAACCATGTGGAATCATTTCTAATACACAATCATAGATATTTCTACACTGTGATGGTTTAAATCACGCCTGAAGAAACCACTCCGTTCTCTTCCTTATTCTCTCCCCTTTTCATATATCTTTATTCCCTTTTCCCATTGAATACTAGAATCGATTTTCATCAAGTTTTAATACCTATCTCTTTTTTGTATCTTTTTGTATTTAATATATTTGTTTTGAAACTCAAATTAAATAAATAACACCATTCATTTTATTGGTTGGTTGTAAGAAATTTCTATTTGAAAACAAGCCCCCCAATATACAATATGTATGAGTATCTTAGCTAAACGCTAAGTCTAAATAGCGAAGGTGACATAGTATCTATAATATTAATACTCTATAATTATTAGATTGCGTCTATTCTTTATACCCGCGCACGGAAATGTGTACCTTATTATCGTGGTACGACTATCAACGCTAAATTTGGCGTTAAATTCGAAATCAAACGCATTTTCATTTGTTCAAATTTAATATTTGAACGGAATAATAATTATCTCTAATAAATCATAAGAATATTTTTCAAAAACTATTATTATCACAATAACATTTACCCCCGTAGGGCCAATTTCATAAGGCTAAAAGGACAGATTAATTAAAGCCAACCGAATGAGGCCCAAATGGCTGAATAAACCACCATGTAACAGTCTACTACAGCACACTATTATATTTTTTAATTACTTACTATTTTCTTTTAAATTACAAACCAATATTTTTTGGTAGATATAAAATATTTTCGTAAATTTTGTGTGGTTTTTGTAACATTATTTAAAATGACATTTATTCTTTATTACATTAAGATTACTCCGATCAACAAAAAAAAAGTGAGGCCTATACGGACGATACTTCCAGGTGACTGAAATTCTAATCAACCGAGGCGCGAAGAGCCAAACACTAAGGCACATAGGACCGACGAAACGAATCCCCGGGTTCAATTATGTGAGGCCCGAAGGGCCAAATTCTCCACGATGTAACAGTCAGCGATAGCCGACTGTTGCTTTCTAGTGTAAATTACTTATTTAAACTAGTCAATGACATATCATAAGCCTTGTTAGTGCAAAGGCTTACGTATTCCTTTCTTAACAATGTTCTTTGTTTGTTGTACCTATCAATGTTGTATTTTTTTTACATATAAAATCAATGAATCACATACAATTACTGTAAAACTATAATCGTAATATATCACGTTATGGGAACGAGGCGCGAGGGTGAGCAATAATATGTATGAAGTCTTTCTACTTTGGCATTGGTTATCCAAAACAAGAATATAATTATGTTTAATGTTTCTAGGAACAAAGGCGACGCTCAAAGTTGTTAAAACCCACCATCGAAGGACGAAAACGTCATCGTTCGATATTTATTTTAAAAAAGCAATTCTTATTATTTTATACTAGGGTATTATTATTCAATGTCAATACTCGTACTAGTTTTTACCCGCGGCTTTACTCACGTGGTATTAGGAAGAAATTAGTAACGTAATTAATTAGTTTTGTCGTTTAGTAATAAGAATTTTCCCGATGGAATAATAAAAAAAATTCGGGACAAAAAGTAGCTTATACCGGTCCTTCTAACTATCGTCACAAAAAAAATATGACAATCCATTTGTTCGTGGCGACGTTGCATCGTTATTTCGTTCACAAATCCAAAATCCTACTATAAAACCAAAACAAAACGCAAACCAAACTAACCATAGATAAAACAAGTAAATTATATTAATTGAAACAATTGCTTTCAAATAGATTTTTCTCGACATCCTAACTTACCACCTAATGATTTTCAAATAATCTTGCTCATTGTTGGTATATTATATTCTTTTTTCATTGAATTTATTTCATTCGGGATCAAAAATAAGCATCCTATTTTACCTCTCGCCTCTCCGGCTATCTTTATGCAAAAAATTATGTCAATCGATTGCTCAGTTGAGACGTGAAGTAAACACAAATGAACAAACAAACAAACGCACATTCGCATTTTTAATATTAGTATGAATAGTAAGTTAAATAAATTTATTTAATTAAACACTATGTTACCCGGTGAATTTATATTGTTTCAGGAAGCACAGATTTTTTAATTTACAGGTATGGTTATGAAATAAGATTTACAGAAATAAATCACATCCATCCATCTGCTAAACAAAAATTACGAAAGAGAGCACCTTCAAACCTTTACATTCAATACCTTTTCAAAATTCGCCAATCACATAATAGAATCGAACCATTTCTTTTATACTTATCAAATCAAACTCCTTCGTTCTATAACAAATAAAAGTCAAATTTATCATGAATAGATATTATTTGTTTAGTAAAATTTATATCTGAATCACCAACTCAGTGTTTATTAATTACAATAAAATAAATAATAACAACTTTGATTTTAACAACTTTTTTTTTACCAACCGATTTCAAAGCTATACAAGCTTTTTTATCAAGGTATACTTAACTAATGAATTCTAACCTATTTTATTTTATCAGTGTTTTAGCAAACACTGATATCACATATGGAGCTAATAAATCAAGTTTTTTTTGTCTTGTAAGGATGAGAAGCGTAATGTAAAATAGATACGATTTTTAAAAGACGGTAAAAAACAAAGTTCTTTTAATTTATTTGATTTTAATAATATAAATCTATAAAAACAAGAAAAAAAAAAAAAAACACTACTTAATTATTAGGTGTTAACGTAAGCCGTGTCCGTTTTTTCTCCAAATTTAATTTAATAATTTTATTGCTCTACGAGGTATTGTGTTTGCTTTTACGTTACATGTTTTATTTAATACAAGCCTTCAAAATATCATTTCAAGAAGACGACAGTAAAATTATTCGACACCCCCTTTTCTTCGCCTTCAATCGATGAAATAAAGCTGCCAAAGTTGCTTTGCATCAATTTAGAACAATTTAATAGTAATACTTTCAAAACTCCTTTCAAACATAACCATAATACACGCTTCACGCATAATGATGGTTGGGTAGTAAGTACCAAAAGTATGTAATAAGTGTGGTCATAGAACTCTCAAATATGTAGTACCTAACATTTTTATTTTACTACCGAAAGAACTTAAATTTAACACACAATGTAACAAGAGTAAAATAATAGTGTTGCTACTCGATCAAAAGATTATATATGAATGTGTAATCACTGATCTTTCCAGCTGTTAATAATATCTGTAAGTTCATTGCTTTTTATGAATTTAATTAATATTATATAAGTAAGCATTAGTCTAAATCTCCACCAGCAAGCTAAAGAAAGTGGCTTGGTGGGATTATAGTTTGAGTAAAAATAAGATAGTTGAAATGTTGGGAGTGTAAAAATGAATATTATCATTTTTTTATCCTAAAAAAGGCTGCTCCTTATATATGCGCAGTGTATGCTGAAGATGCTATAAATTACTGACTAATTTGTTGTAAAATAATAAATTGTAAGTTAATATAAGTTTTGTCTGTTTTCTGAAAATAAAGAAAAAAAGAGGACACAAAAAAAAATACAACGTTATTTTACTAATAATATTATATTTAAAAATCCCTCACCATAATTCAAAATATTCCCTTTATATAAACCACCCCCTCTTTGATTAGTTCCTCCCACCCCTTCCAGCGTCTAGGTATTTAATTTTTTTATAGTCATGTTAAGTTTACAACTACACCTTTAGATGAAATGATTAGTGCTTTCCGAAACTATAGGGTAGCGCTCCAAAAAAATTCTAGTGGTTACCCACAAAGTTAATGCTGGTTCAATAAATAGTTAACAATAAAATATTTTTTACTCCACTGTAATCCAACCTATGCAGACCTCTAAATAGGTACTATTACTTACAAATCTGGCCGTGTCGCGACTAAATGAGAATATTTTGTAATAGCAAAGGGTCAGTTTTTCGTGTTTGCTTTAATAGCACAAACTATGCAGAACATTCTTTCCTCTATCGTTCTTGCTCTAACTATAATGCTTTTTTTATCTATTGATATATTTTACACGCCCCTTAATTAATTAAAAAATAAATTAAGACAGATTCTTTTTGGCTGCAATACGATTCCACTTGGTATTTAATGATGCTCACACTTACACACACCTGAACACTTACTTCCACATACACACAAACACACATATACACTTACTCTCATACAAATACACATAAATACACCATTCTGCTGTGCCACAATTTAGTATGTATGATTTTTATTTAGAAACTTCGCTGGTCTGCCATTAAGCCGTATCTTTTTTTATGTTATTATATCATTGTCGACTGTTTGTTTCTGTAAAATAAATAGTAATGTCGGCTCTAAATACAAATTATTTTTCAAAATATTGTGAGTATATCATAATGCTTGTATTATTAAATATGTAATAAACATAGGCAGTATGGAGGTTATTACGCAAAATGTAAATTAATTACTTAAACCAGCCAATTACAGGTTATAATAATTGTATGTAAACTCTATGCTTAGACTTAGCTAGCATATTCAGTTTCAGTGCTGTAGAACAGCGTTTATTTGATAGTTTTCAAATACACATTACAATTTGTTACCCATTAAGTCTAAAGACTTTTCGGTGGGACACATTTTTTTTAACCTAGGTTTATTTTTACATTATTTTATTAATACTATACATATTTGGAATAAATTTGGATCCCATGGTCAAGCTTAAACAAGATGCTCGTCAGTTTCAGGCTGGAAGAAACGAGATTCAATCTAAATCCACGGAAGCATTTTCTGAACAATATTGTTGTTGATGGTTGGAATAAGCTGCCACAATAGCTGATTTCAATGGGTTTAAAAATGGACTAGATTTGCTTCGGAAAAATTAAAGTGCGCCAACCGCTAATTTTATTAAAATAGGTTTCAGCATATTAGCTTTAAGCCGCTCGCTTAAATTAATATAATAATTAAAATAATAATATGTATTTATTACTGTTTAACAAGTATTTAGAAAATATTTCAGATACAAAAAAGTATTTAGAAGACATTTTTTCAGTCCTTTTTTTTCAATTGAAGATCTTTCATGTTAATGATGGTTTGTGGGAGATCATTGAACAACCTTGGAACAACGCAATTTAATGTTCGTTCTCCGAAATAATTTGCTATTCGGGGAATGACCAGGAAACCTTTAGTTTTTAATCTAGTTTTTTGAGTGTAGGAAACTCTTTTTTTTATACTCCGGATCAACAAAGTGATCTACAAACAATTTGTAGTTACAAAGTCGTTTTACCGGCAGGACATTGCAGAATTAAAAAATATACACTTTCGCCCATTTGCACACCTTCACACCTTGTCAAAAACGTTATTTGTCTCTGTTAATATTAATAATTTGTTTACTTACTGTCCAACGAACCTTTTACAAAATTATAAAAAGAGCAGAAAAAAAATTGTAACAAAAATTAACGTAATAATTTATTAATAAAAAAAAACACCAAAAAAATATTTATAAGTAGAAAAATCTAAAAAAATATATGAACTGTAAAATATACAAGCGCTCGTATTTACCTGTGTAATTTAAAAGTACCGAAATCAAACAAAATGACAATTGCGAAGGATTGGAGGGAATGTTTTGAATGTTGGGTTTTACTATAAAACAACCCTGATAAAAACTTTTTAAGGAAAGCTTAAATAATTATAATAACAAAACAAAAAATAGAAATAAAATAAATATCATTAATAGTCGTTTATTTTTATTTATGTAAGTAGAGCACTTTCTATAGGTCTTAGCAAAGCAAACTCTGTAAGATTCGAGAATACCTTAATAAACTAACAGAACATAATATGGTTTCCAAGTAGGGCCAGGCATAGGGATAGAAATCCACATCGCTCAATTTTTGTATACAACCTGGATTCCATTACATCCATACAAATGCACGCACGCCTTTTTCCGAATTTTGAATTGTCCATTTTTAATTAATGGATTTGGTTATACTGTCCCTATAAGAAAGAAGCGCGTTTCTACATAAAACAAAAAACGGAAAAAATTGGTATTTTATAATACGGAAATTGAAAAATTCGCTTTGTGGAAAACACTACAAAAATTAATTATAATATTATGCGACAGTATGTATTATGGTTTGCTCTAACGGAATATATACTTTAATTTTAATAAATTTTACGTTATTTAAATATAAAAATTAACATTTTCTTTTTAGTAAAAAAAATACAAGAAAATATGTTATACTGCAATGAAAAGACGTTTCTGGCTAGAAACGCTCTTTTTATTTAGTAATTTAGTAAAAATCTTTCTTTATTAGTGTTAATAGGCCAATTGATTCTATTAAACTAAATAAAATAGACGTTACTGGCCATTTACTGCTTTTCAAACTAGTAACGCCGACCTAATAATCAATTAACTTCGAAAATACCAGCAGATCTTAAATTTAATTGAATACAAGTAGGTACCTACATTCATTTCAGATGTTTTATATAACGGAATAGAAGAAAAAATAAGTCTTTTAATCAGTCTTTAATAATTATGTAAGTTAGAACAGCCTTTTATATTAATTAATCTTTAAGACTTTTTGCAGTTAAGTCTCATTTATTAGTGGAAATAATAGGGTTGTGGTTATTTTAGGAAGATAATTCAAGTACCAGTAGATGCGTATTTTTTTCTTGATTCCGAATATGTATTTAACTAATTTTCAAAAAAAAAAATAGACGCGTCCTTTTTTCTTATGACGGCAGTATACCATGTCTGTGATTTTCCTACATTTCTGCATCCATACAATAAAAAAAACCTCAAATGCTCTCGGAATCCTGTTGGTAAAAAAATAAAAAAACCAGCCTCATGTTCTACCTGCCATAAAGTGCAAAGTAGTTAGTACCAACTTGTACCACTTAAAGATGGATGCCTTTCACCATTTGAACGAACGAGGATCATCTTATTAAGGTTAGTTCGTGCGACATCTTGACATTTAATGCAATTCTTGAACCATCGGCATCGATAGCGTCGGATACTTCGGTGACACGCGGTAAGTACCGTCGGGTAATTTGCAGTCGGTACCTGCTTACTTGTGCATGAGATAAAGAGGATTCATTGCTTCGGGAAATTGAATATAAAAATGTTTTCTAACACGCGGTAAAAATTAAAGCATTTAATTGTAGCGAAGATTCTCGAAAATGTACAAAAAAATTAGTAAAAATGAACCGCTTTGAACTACGCCACAAGTTCTTCCGCATCCAACAATGATAAAATGTTGTGATTGATCTCCGGTTTTTGGGAAGCTGACTCGCCAATCAGCAAAATGCACCGATTAAAACTAGTGACGTCACGTTCGGAGTAATTTCTAAATTAGAAAACTAAAAATTCATTGTGCTGATAATACGATATATTAAAAAAAAATCTTGCTTAGGTTGATAACCTATTAACAAATAAAAAAAAATCCACTGAACTACCTCATTCTATATCCTAAAAAAATAAACATATATATTTTGTTTAACTATTAGTGCTGCAGAACAGTGTTTAATAACTATGTTTAGTTTTTTTTTTTTTTAATATTTGCGTTCTTATGATTTACCCAAATATTTTATTTTAAGGGCCATTTTCAACGAGTTGTAAATAACTCACTATTAGAAAATGGAATCGAGTTGGGGTAGAGTGGGATTCGATCCACAGACCTTTGGTCCGTGAGTCCGAGACACTAGCCACAGGACCACAGCCCGATTAACATGTGACAATTTTAATTACCTACTAGAATTAAGTCTAGAGACTTTTCTGTAGGACACATTATTTTTTAATAGTTTGTTTTTCACACATTTAAAATTTATTATTAGAGTTTTTTTGTATATATTTTTATTTAAGAAGGTAAACATGAACAGAAAAAAAATTATAAAAGGAAAAATAATGAAACCCACTTAACCGCGAAAACTGCTGATAAGCTGGTTTCTTATTTTTCCTTTACAAAGAAAAACGTTAGAGAAATTATATAAATTTAAAAAGTAATATAAACATTATCAAGAAAAATAAATTATTAAAATTTATTTTTCAATTCAATATTTGAAAATAAATGTCAAAAAATCTTTTGTGAAAAATTGTTACTGTACAATATTTTAAATCATTTATTGTTTCAGCATTTACTTTGTGGAAAAACATTTAGAATTTATTTCAAATAAAACACTTTGTAAATTTACCACATAAGAGATACATTAAAACACGACTCGTTTCGGGTAATCAGTACTACCTATCCTCAGGTGTAAATATAAACTAAACTAAAATACAAATATAAATGTATTGTCGTGTCGTGTTTTAATGTATTAAACTCCTGTGTGGTAATTTAAAATTTACAAAGTGTTTTATTTTAAATAAGTACTTTAAGTCATCATAATCATTTCCCTTTCGGCACCCAGAGGTGCATATGGCACTGAATTGGTGCGACAAAACAGCTTATTTCTATCAGTGACGAAAGGATTATTTATAAAAAATATGTTTTTATTGCTAGAATATCAAATCACGTTAATACAACATGTATGTTCTGTACAAAAATCGTTCTGTACATTATTATAAAATGTAATAATAAACGGTATTAAACAGCAATGTCCCTTGAAATAACATCTAATAAAATACATTGATAACCGCTTTTATGAACTTTTCCGAGAAAATATGAAAGTGATGATATTTTATAATATAATGTCAAGGATTCTGTATGCAGCATTCAAACAGACCCAATTGTTGCTTCACGCCTATTATATAATATTTCTCTCCATCTTCCTTGTCACAGTAATATATGCAAGTCTTATTGGATCTTTACCGCGTTAGGTTACCACTGTTACGTATTAAAAGTTGCCTGATGTCATTTTGTACAATATTTTAGATATGTTTAATCGCACAATAGATAGTAAGAAAAAATAATTAACGTTTTTTATTATTATCAAATATCTTTTCATATGTCTATATTCAAACATGCGTATTTCTTCCATTTTTCATTTGTTGTACTTTAGTGTCATAAAGTTTATTTTAAGCCAGTCAAAATTGCCATCAAGCTCATATTTGCATTATTAACCACAGTGTTTTGTTTATTTATTTATTTATACAATTACATACATATTACAAAAAAATATAATAACAACGTATTCCAAACTGTATGAGGCCAAGGGCCCAGTGTTGTGTTGGGATACAACATAATGGAAAGTGGAAGCACGTACATAAATAAATGTGTAATTGTGTAAAACAAATTATATTCTCAAAAAAATTGGGGATTTAATGAATAATTTCAAACCAGCAATTGTGTTTCTTATTTTTGTATAATATTTTGTATTTGTATAAAATATATTCTTTGTTTATAAAATATATATTTTTTGATGATGTAATAACTTATATTTACATATAAGTTATTAATTAAAAATACTAAGTATTTGTTTGACCAATTAGCGCTTTTACCCTCTAATGAGCATCTTCAGACTGGTGACTTAATAATTTATACGTAATCATAAGTTATAACATCATAACAATAAAATTCCATCAAGAATTGACAATAAGTAATTTAAATCTATTTTATTTTTTTTACATTTACAATGAAAATTATTATGTGAAAAACAAAAAAAATAAAAAAAATATTCATTTATTGAAGATGTCAACAGTACTTTCGTAATACAAGTTTAAAAAGTAAAATAAACAAATTATACGGTGAACAAAACCATTTAGAGATATCCACAGAAATACTTGAAATATACGTAAATCGGTTTCTTTGAGTGTGTAAATATGTTTTAGAGATTGGTTGTGAGGGTGAATGTGTTTATGTGAGAATTTAAGTGTGTGAAGGTGAGGGCGAGTTGGTCTTTTAATGGTATAAGGCTGGGCGTATATGTGTATATTATTGCACAAGTGTCAAAAAAATATAAAATATGAGATATAAAATATAGCGTATGAAACATAAGACATGAGAAAAAAAAAAGATTTTTTCTCGGAAGCATTATTCTTCTTGCGGTGCCTTGTCAAGTCCCCCCGTCGTGACCTTGGCGATCACTACAGCGAAAATTTATTGGATGCACTCGCCATAGAAAAGGGGAAAGATGACCAGATGATCAGGGCCTCGATTATGATGGGTAGATAAAGACGTCATACCTTTACCTTGACCGTATAGTTAAAGATAAATTCACTCTAGCGATTATAAAGATATACTACCAACCCCCTTCAAGTTTTGGGTATGTACATCGATAAGAAAAAAGTGTCAAAAATTTAGTTCCACCTAGAAATTTTTCCTTTTATTATGATTTATTAAAAATTTTAATCGTTTGGAGGTTGGCACTTTTTTTCTTAAAAGCCTTTGAAAAATATGAGAGAGAAATAAGTAAGTTTTGAAGTCGAATTAAATTCCGACATAACTGTCACTTTAATAAAACGAACGCCTAGATATGAAAATAATGTCGCTAGGTTCTGTCATATTAACAAATAAGAGTATCTAGGCGTCAGACACAGATTATATGCGTCAGAAAGTTACCACTCTAAAAAAATAATTTAGTTATTATATTTTTTCCATCTGTTTTACTATCTTTCCGAGTGTATGTCTTGAGACGTTATAGGAGCCGGCTTTTTAGTCGATCGGTAGATACATACAGACGATCGTTAAGCGTACCGTCTAGGTGATTTCAAAAAGTCATGCAAAATTCATGTTCAAGCGAGCATTTTTTGCTTGAATTGGGATTTATTGGAGATTATAATCGCTTTGAACTGAGTACTTTTTATTACAGAAGCCTATTTAAAATATTAATAAGAACTATTTTTCATGTTAATGACGTAAGGAACGCGAACTAATTGTTTGCGGTCATTCCGTTGGCTTGTTTCGATCATATGATGTCGATATGACAAGTAGATAGAACATACCGAGGTAAGATACAGATAGTACAGAAGTTAAGTATACCGTCTCGACATATACAGATGAAGAAAGCGTTCATAATCTAGGCACAGGGTGGTTTCCCGTTGCCTTCTTTGGTGGATTTTTATGTCCGGATAACCTTCCCTTAGCTGGTTAATTCTGGTTTGAAACATTATTGCACCAATTTTTTTTTTATTCTCTTTCCGTAACTAACAGTGCATAGGACACTGCATTGGTATACCAATCGCAGCGTATCTTGAAAAAAAAATACGCTTTACGTTTTCAATAAATATTTTACATCAACCATGTCGGAAATCGAACCCGATACCTCTTGCAAGGCAGGCAAACGCGCTGACTACTACACCACAAAATCGACACCAGATTATAGCAACAGTCAATATTTTTTATTAAAATTTAAAAATTATTTAAAAAGTCAACTGAATATTTTTTCTCTATTTTTTTTCAGTGACTTTCTTTCTAACTTCCGAAAATTCTAGAACATAAAAGTGAATGAAATCGCTAAAAGCCTGTGAATCAATAAACAAGGCCAAACGCGTACAGACAATAAAAACAATAGAAACATCTACTTGAAATGTAAAACACACACTGTATTATTTACGTAGTCTGAAACAATTATAATTTGCATTGGAGAAACGAATTCATGTGACCCCAATTTTCGGGTCATCAATTTGCTAAAAAACTACCACCAGCATATCACATCAAGGAACAGGAGTTAGAATGAAACAGGCAGGGAGTTGAATCCAGTCCTTGTCTACAAAAATTTGGACAAACTCAAAATATTGTTGGTAATAAAAGAAATAAAAATTTTTGGACTCATAAAATATGCATGTCTCTGTGCGAGCCTCGTTTTACAATGTGGTATTTCTAACACACGATTCCTTCTTTGACTTGATCTATTTGAATTACTTGTAAATTATTTTTTTTAACCCGAATTCATTATATATAATATTTTCATTCAAATACATATTTTTTTGAAGTAGTAAAGTAAGAATCTGTTTTTTTAAATACAAAATATCTCCTATTTCGTACTTATCCTTGTAAATCATTAAACATAGTCTTATATTTAATTTCATGGTTCAGTCATTAAAAACAGTGGGTACAGTTATCCATTCGCACATTATTTTAGGGAATTCGATCATTTTCTTAATTTCAAGGCTACCTAAAAAAGGTACCCGATAAATGGACACTTTCCACTTAAAAACATAAAATAGATACCCAACTACAAAGCTATCAAACGAATGGTCAAGCAAGCAACCCGAAATATTCTCTTTGGTAACTCGTATATAATTTTATTATTATAAAAAAACTGTTACCTAGTTAAAACTATTGGTTTACTGATTGCTTCTTGATTTTAATTTTAATGTAAACGTTGTTGCGGTTATCATCATTTTATAGTTTTCTAGTTTTATAATTATGGTGTGCTGCTTTCTGATATTCTAGAAGGTTTTCGACTTTTCGTTTGAATAATTTGTGACTGCCACAAAAAAAATTATAAATCCTACTTATTTGTAAATCTACTGTTTTCCTGCAATTACCTTTAATTTGTATGTACCAGCAAGTTTAGTCTTCGAATATGTTTCAATTCTATGTATGAATCTATTTGTAACAACTTCAGCGTTCTTTTAATTTATTTTACAACATGCGTATTTCTTTTATTATTATTTCGAATACATATTTTACAAATATAACATCATAACCAACTATTTTAAACAATCTACAATACCTAGAATTTGCGACCAATATAACAATATATTTACCGAGGCTGATATTTTTTGTGACAATGTATGTAAATTTAGGTCAAAAATTATAGAAATTTTGAGAGAAACAGATATTTAACATTATTTTTATATACATAATTTTCATTTCGTTTCTTTTACATTTATTATATTGAACATAATTCAAATTATTGTATAAAGTGTAAACAAGCAATAAACAAATAAATTGGCAATATTTGTGTACATACTGTTTGTTTACATAATAAAATGAATAAATATAATTTTTATTTAAGCACATTTATTCGCTCAATTTACCTAAAAAGCTAAAATGCACTCAACACAATAAAAATGTAGGCAGGTACTTTTCCTATTGAAATAAATTCCTAACTACAACTTGCATCTTCAATAAACTCCCAGTACACATAAATAGATTATGTCCATGTACGCGTAGATGAAAAATATAATCCTGAGTGTGAAATAGAACCAATATTCATTCTAGACAGGTGTTTTCGACTTGATGGCTAATTTCAAGTAAAAATTATGAAAAAAATAAACAGTGTGATAAGTCCATCGAGTATTTTGCCGTGATAATCAGAAGGGCAGTTTTTTTGTCGAAGATCACAAAATAAGCTGAGGTAATGTTCTACAAGAAATTTATTACAAGAAAATATGGCAATGAGCAGTAAAAAAAATATTTCAGTACGAAAACGATGCAATGTTTAAGAGTTCTTTAAGCAATAACACAATATCGAGAGATTCGTAATCAAAAACTCAGTGTAGATATGACACATACAGCTTTTATGCTTTGGAAACAAAAAAATTATATACTGTGTTCTTACTAATGATTATTTACAGTTTTTTTTTCAAATTTACATAAAGTTAAATACAAAAAAGTAATGTTTCAAATTGTGACTTTTGTAAATAACTGCCTGTTTGCTGAAGATGGCAGTACAGTAGTTTTGAGATGATGGCAGTACTTGAGGTTCTGCGTTCGATTTATAGTAAGATCGACATTAAACAGTAGTCTAAAAGGTGATTTTACTCAGCAATTTTTTTTTCTGGGCTGGAACCTAAAGCTTTGAACCAATCATTCTACCGTTACATATCCAAGAGAGGAGTTAAGGACTGGATTTTCCTTGGTGGGGGGATTTGTGTTGGAAACTTCTCTATGATTTTCCGAATGTTTGAGTTTACTGTTTACCATATACACATTTTTTAAAATTATTTTATGGTTTCTGATCCTAGATTTGTGGTGATATACTCATGTGTCTGTGTCAACTAATTATTGCTCGTCCCATCTCAACGCAGGACTTTTGGTCCCATGGAGTTGGGACTTATGTATCAAATAATGTGCAATAAACTAATGTATGTAAATAAATAAATAAATGAATCAATTCTCATGATGTATATTTACTGTTTTTATTTCGCATTATACACCTACAATATGGATTAAACATAAATAATGTGTCCTTACCGGGGTAACCCGTCCCAATTATTGCTGCAGTTGTAGCATCTAGGTACTAATGCTGCACTAATACTCCGATTGCAACGAATCTTGATGATGTTTGTTACATGCAAGGTAAGGTGATCAGTCTCACGCTTCGGATGCCAGTCCAGGAACACTGAAATATTGCATTGAAAGCCCCACCCACTTACCCGGATCCGTTTGAAAGGTCTTGTGGCCTGGTTCTACTCTTATTTTACAAAAAGAAAAAAACGAAACCTATAGCAATGCTAAAAAAAAATCATTATCATAAAATAAATACAACAAGTTTGTTTTTAACCACTAATTTTTTATTTTGTTTCCACCCACCGGTTTCAAAGTTTCTGCGTCAAGGTTTACGTAACTAATTAATTAATTCCTATTTTATTTTTATCATGTTCACTAAATACTACACGTGGACCCAATAAATCAAGTTTTTTTCCTTACAAGTGTGGTAATTTGATATCAATATTTTCGAAGCTAGACAGGAGAGGACTAAAAGAAATATTGTTTTTTGGTTATTAATTATTTTTTCTTATTATAAATCGCCTTTTTTTCATGTTGTTTTATTTGTTTTATTATAATGAATAACCACAAAGTTAGTACTTCAAATAAAAACTTTATAAATTATTATCGTTTACGATTGTCTCAATCTTTAAAATCGATGTCCCAATCAGTAAATAATATATATGAGTATGTAACATACACGCACCTAACATAATACGTAGGTACATTGGGCATTTAGTGGGTATGATATCGCCTACTTTTAGGTAACTCTAAATTCTAACACGACATACATTATATGTAAATGAACCGAACCTCGTTCATTAGTTGTATTTTGTCGCTTTCCACTCCGTAGGCCAAAGATTGTGTCGAGCGGGAGAGGCGGTCGCGGTGGACCGCAGACCGCAACTAGTAGACAGCGGTTGCAGATGCGGCCCGCGCCTCAATAATATAGTGATGAAAATTATTGCTATTTTCAATTCAATTCGTCGTGTGAAATCAACTGGTTTAGCAAGCAAAATGCTATAAACGTTGCTGTGTCTGTCCGTATCTGAGCGAGAAACAGAACGAGAATCGTGAACGAGTGTTTTTGGCTCGATAGCTACTCCCAGGTAAAAAAAAAAAAGAGGACAGCCCCCAATTTCATTGATTTCCCGCTCAGTTTTGCCAAAAGAAAAATAAAAAGCGGGACTCTTTAACTCTGCAACGATCGTTATTTGTGTGAACCTACCGGAAGTATAACTAAAATGTTTTTCTCTACCATTTTCCATGCCTATGATTTCAGGAGAATACAGAATGCTGGCTACGAGCTCGCCCAGATGCTTACGTGTCATGGTGGGTTCATGAGCTACCTGCATCGCTTCAAGCTCTCCGAGATCGACAGCTCCCCATGCGACGATGAAACTCCTCAAGGTGTCCCTCACCTATTGATGCATTGCTCCCTTTTCAGCTTTCAAAGACAACAGCTGGAGGCGCGATGCAGAAGCTTAGGTGAAGATCTATGCAACATCCCATCGGTGATAGGTAATAAAGAACTCACACGAGAGGTAGTATCATACATGGTCAATATAGTGCAGGCAATTGGTAAAATAAACCAAAGTAGGGAACAATAGAACTCCTCTAGTGGAGCGGAAGGCCTCTTGACCACTGCCAACAGGCCGGCTTCTCCTGAAGAGTTTTAAGTGGTTTCCTCTCCACATGAGCAAATGCTGAAAAGTTCCTGATTGCCCTACATTAGTACTATATATATACCTCGTATATACCTCCTGATCCCAACAGTTTCGAAAAATTTAAAGAAATTTAATTGCAGAAAAATCCTTAATAATCCAGAATAAACCTTGTATATTTTAAGCAAGGTAAATAATAAAGCAACTAGAGTGGAGTTTTATCCACTCCTCTGATTCACTTCCCATGCTTGAGGTCCCAGGTTAAATTCTTGGCAAGTCCAACACAAAATATTGGTTTTAAAAATGATTTTACTCTGTAGTTTTTCATTGTCTCTGGGGTGACGCCTAAAACGTAAGACTTATCGACTTCTCTTTACGTAACAGATGATCAAGATACAGTGCATTTTTAGTACTCTATAAACCATAGTGTTCATATTTGTGTATGATGTTGCCACACGATTTTTTTTTTACTTTATGTTTTTTTGTAAATTCATAAAAAAGAAAAATGAACACTAGGTATATTATAACCTAAATTTTTTGCAACAGAGGGAAAACATTTTTAAGATGAAAATATGTATGTCTAGGCACTTACAGGGCTTATGACTTGTCATTGGCTGGTTTAAGTGGCCACTTTACACACTGTGTAACATTCACAACCCTGCCTATGTTTAAACATCAAAATTTCCACTATTCTTCCATCTGTTGACTTTTATGAAGTAAAAGAGCTGAAACCTTGATCGTATCGATAAGATTTATCCGGCTGAATCAATTCACCTACTAGGCAACGCCTGAAAACAATTTACCAATTTTTATACTTCTTCTTTTACCAGTTACTGTATTATAATTAGCTCATTGTATTTTTTCATAAATTATTCATCGTTATCATTCCTTTTCCACAACAAATGGTGCATAGGAGACTGATTGGTTGGTCGGTAAGAATATCAATCTAACGCTTCAGATGCCAATCTATTGATAATGAAGTATTCCGATTTCAAAACAAATTTGAAAATCCTTTTTTATTTTAACCTTGTTAGGAATCGAATCCAAGACCTCTCAAACGAAAGGAAAACTCGCTGACTACTAGATCGCAAGGCGGACAAAATGTGATTGTAAATTCACAGTGCTAATGCTAATGCTAATTATAGCGTTAGTAGTGTCAATACCGCCGCCACCGCCCGCCTTCGTCCCTGCGTAATGCCCCCCACGCCACTCCGTGAAAGTAACATTGTGTCCTCACGCCTGATTGGCCAGAAGCTCGGCGCATGCGCACTTCTCGTGAGGAAATATACCACTTAAGTGGTGCGGGGTGTCCGGTCTGCCGCGCTCTCAGTACGTCTTCTGCAGCCATGACGCGAGCCGCACTCTGCCTGAGTCTCTCCCTGCTGTTGTTCAGCGCCGCCCTCGGTAAGTACCCACTGCCAATATAATATTTACCGTATTAATAAAACGGGGTAAATGCGAGACTTTTGCGTTCCTCTTTCGAGTCTTCCCTGCCATGGACACCCGAAAAAAAACAGGAAAATTCGCGAATTGTTTTGGATAACATAAAAACCGCAAACAAACAACGCTCAGTTTTTTAAAGATTTTTTGCAACTGAACATTAGAAAATAATTGTGTTTTTATAAATTATATTCAAATCGGTAACGTGTTTCTTTGATTATCAGTAAATTAAAATGCATCATAGACCTATATTATTATTCTAATCCTGTAACTTATTCTGACTTCAAATAAATATAAATTAACCTGTAACTTAATCTAAGTATTTTTTGTACTGCATACTTGATTGACGTAATTATCCGTTTTAAACGTCTGCAAATAATGATTAATTATGCATATTGGTAATAAAAGCTCTCTAACCAGGCCAGTGTTGATTTATCTTATTCCAATAATGCAGAAATGAGTGGTCGGTCTATAGTCGTGAATTTTATCGACGTATGTATAGGTAATGTGCATTACATAATTGCAATTACAAGATAGACTGAACGTAATATAAAATGCACAGAAATTATATTTCGTAATGAAAGTGCACATTAGAAATACTTGATTGAGTTGTAATAATCATGTTTATTCTCCTAATTACAATATTTCACTCACATCACAACCGCGTTTCAATTAAATAGAATTTTTAATTCTAGAATTAATTGCAACATGTTTGGTTGACATTATAACACGTTATTTCTTACTTAAGTTCATTTAACACTATGCACAAACTTATGAACCTATGAAATACACAATTGCCGTTTTTTTTCTATGATTATTTTTGTTGAATTAAATTCGTAATGTTTTTGTTTACGTTTTTCAGTCGTTCCGCTATGCCGGTCTTAACCGCATATAAAAAATGACATTTACAATCTAAAACCCCGATAACAATAGTCATAAAATTGTTGAAATTTCTAATTTTTGCAGTTCGCGTTTATGTACAAATCGCGAGCGAAAGTGTTCTTTATAGTGGGAAAATATCGAGATAAATAAAAGTTTATCGATTCAAGTCAAGGTACTTCCTTGTGTAAACAGTACAATGAAATAAACTATTTATATCTACTGAATGTAGACCTCAGGAGACTGGCATAGCATGGCAAGATGGTAAATCACGGCGTCCAAAGTAATCTCTGAAACCAGCCAGTTTATAAATTTCCATATTTATTTATCACTGTTTAACTTTTAGCTTTCAGGAAACAGGTTACGATAGAAATTTATTTCTGTTTCAGGACGAAGGATTTTTCTCTATCTTTCTTTCGTTTGTAATGGTATTATACCTTCCAAATCAAGATATTTCTAGTATCGGCTGCACGTTGGCCTCGATTTCCTCATCGCCTCGGATTGTGTTTAAATAATAGCAACCGTTAACTGTACTTGTGTAGAACCGACGGCGATTCGTGTTTTTCAGCACTGCTGGCATTTCTCTTTCGCCGGGTCGAACTAGAACCTGTTTGGTGCGAAGCGAAGGAAAGCGAAATGTGACCTTACATCAGAGGAGGTGGAAAGTGGTACCTGTGCAGCGTCATTACGGCTACTGAATTTCAACTCTGATCTCTGAGAAAATTAATGCGAAATATGACATTTCCCTGGATCCGCATTCCCGAACGCACCAAACTAAGTTTAAAATTCAGCTTATGTTTTATTTTTCCGCGATTGGAACCTATTTTCAAAGTCAAATTTTAAAGCAAAAAAATATTACTCAGTAATTGGACATGTTTACATATATACAATAATAATATATCCACATTGTAGAGCACCGTAATCGATTGCTATTAAATTGGTAGGTACCTAATTAACATAAATAATAAATCATAAAAAAGGTAATTGTTTGGTCACAATTCATAATATTTCATAAGACTGGTTAATAATAGTTATGAGATAACTGATATAATTATAACGGTTGACAGTTTTCAATTTTTTATTAACTTTAAGAATGTTACGTATAAAATAATATATTGCAGTTTATGACGATGCGTATTTACTTTTCAGGTTTGGGCGAGCGCGTGAAGAGACAGGAGGATGACACTGATGGTCCCGACCAGAGTCCCGAGGAACTCTGCCAAGACAGACCTGCTGATGAATACTTTCGCCTCACCACAGATGGCGATTGCAGAGACGTCGTTAGGTAACATTGGCAAAAAACATCGCTGCCAGTAAAACCTTTCATAAACCCGTTCATAAGTGTATATACACTTTTTCCAAATCAAATATGCTTGCTAAGAGTTTAAAAAGTTATTTTGACACTTCGAATGGAAGACATGATAAGTGCATGCAAATTGAGCTCCTCATTCAATAGTTGAATTTCAAAACAAAAAATTATTTTTTTTCGGGAATTTTTCAGGATTGTTCAGGCATAGATGACACTAATTTATTGTTCAAATAATACTCTTATATATTTTTTAATTCTAGCGATTCGATGGATAATCTATTTTGTTTAGTTGAACTATGTAATGAATTACTCGTCTGTAAGTACGACGGGTAACTTAAACTAACCTTTATACAATGAGGAGCTTGGTGTTGTGCGCAGGTGTGATGCTGGTTCTGAGAATGGTGTGACCCGTTTGGCGCGTGTGCGCTGCCCCGGAGGCCTGGCCTTCGATATTGATCGCCAAACTTGCGACTGGAAAACTAATGTTAAAAATTGCGACCAAATCGAAAGTAAGTGAAAAGTCTCCCTATTTGGAACGCCGGCGGCCGACGATGCTCCCAGCCCGCGCCGAGGTCCGCCTTCGTCGGCCGCGGTCGTTCCTCGTCATCTGTCTGTCTATACTTACCGTTCCTTTTCTTTCTACCCAGGTGTACTAGGTCAGGTCTAAAAGAAATCACTTGCCCCTCTGGGTTGGCGTTTGACGTCGATAAACAAACTTGCGATTGGAAGGGTAAAGTGACCAACTGTGACAAACTGGAGAGTAAGTGCAACCCTCTCGAACCTGGTGGACCGTAGTGGTAATTCAAGGGTCGGGCAGTAGCTCGTAGCTCGACGCTACAGTAGTTGTTGATTGCATGAAATATTCAAGTTCCGGCGTTAAAACAGTTTGGTTTAGCAAAGCAGGCACATTTCTCTCAACCTCTCCTTAACTGCACTCACGAATCCTCTAATCATCCTATCTCTGGCAATATTTATCAATTCTTATGATGTTCACACTTTGCATGCATCTTTAAGAAAATACACAATTTCCTTCACGCAACGCTTACTAACATCATCTTACGGGCTTCAATTCTTTTTATGAACAAAACATTTTTACGCTTATAAAATTCTAATTCAATACAATATCTAAGCGCACTAACTGCATTCCGATGGTATACTTTTACCTGTTTGTCTTGTATGTATATTTTTCTCTGTTTTATGTACATATTTATACTCTTCAATTTTATAATTCGATTTAATTCATCAAGATAAAAAATGAGACAGCAAAAATTTTTTCATACATGTCTCTAAATCCATAAATGTTGGCATCTTTAATAATATTTACTTATTATACTTACACCGTAGCAATTTTATTATCTGTTTTGATTTTAGAACCTTTGTGTGCTAACAATCGAATCTGTGTTTTTTCTTTCTGCATATTATAATAATTATTTTTCTTCAAGTTTTCATGACTATCTTGTGTTTAACAATCTCCTTATTCGACACTCTTCACTCCTTTGTTATCTTGCTGTAACCAAACTCGAGCCAACGTTCCCAACTACGTAAATGAATTTGTCGATCGAGAAATTTTAAAGTATGAATGTATTTCAGAACCTCGCAAGGTGCTCCCAATCCTGAAGACAGATGAACCTGTCTGCCCCGAAGGAAAATTATCTTGTGGTAATGGAGAGTGTATTGAAAAAGATTTATTCTGTAACGGCAAACCTGACTGCAAGGATGAGTCTGATGAAAATGCTTGCAGTGAGTATATTTTTTATGTTTCTTTTTCGTTATTTTCATTATTTCTAACGGTCAGCAAATATTTACGTACATTTTTTATGTCATCAACAAATATCTCATAATGCTCTTGCCTAATTCGTTTAGTGACAAATAGGTACATTTAAAAATTCGATAATTTTATTTTACTAATTTATGTATTTGTATTTCAGCTGTTGAAACCGACCCTAACAGAGCTCCAGATTGTGATCCTAATCAATGCATCCTCCCTGACTGTTTTTGCTCAGCTGACGGTACGAGAATTCCCGGTCAAATTGAACCCAATCAAGTTCCACAGATGATCACCATTACCTTCAACGGTGCCGTCAACATTGACAACATCGATCTTTATGAAGAAATCTTCAGCGGAAATAGACAAAACCCCAACGGCTGCCAGATTCGCGGTACATTCTTCGTTTCTCACAAATACACTAACTACTCCGCCGTCCAAGATCTTCACCGCAAAGGACACGAAATTTCAGTATTTTCACTTACCCACAAAGACGACCCACAGTATTGGAGTCAAGGGTCTTACGACGATTGGCTAGCAGAAATGGCCGGCGGTCGACTTATCATCGAAAGGTTCTCCAACATCAGCGATGGATCTATCATCGGGATGCGCGCTCCTTACCTTCGTGTCGGTGGAAACAAGCAATTCGAAATGATGGCCGATCAGTTCTTCGTATACGATGCTTCTATCACCGCTTCCTTGGGTCGCGTTCCTATCTGGCCATACACACTCTACTTCCGTATGCCCCACAAGTGTAACGGAAATGCGCACAACTGTCCTTCTCGTTCTCACCCAGTCTGGGAAATGGTCATGAACGAATTAGATCGCAGAGACGATCCCACATTCGACGAGTCTCTTCCCGGTTGCCACATGGTCGACTCTTGCTCCAACATTCAGAGTGGAGAACAGTTTGCTCGTCTTCTGCGTCATAACTTCAACCGTCACTTCAGCACCAACAGGGCGCCCTTAGGACTTCACTTCCACGCTTCTTGGCTTAAGTCCAAGAAAGAATTCAAAGAAGAACTCATCAAGTTCATCGAAGAGATGTTGGACAGGAATGACGTTTACTTTACAACAATGCTTCAAGTAATCCAATGGATGCAGAACCCGACAGAGTTGACAGCCCTGAGAGATTTCCAAGAATGGAAAGAGAAGTGTGACGTCAAAGGACAGGCCTATTGCTCCCTGCCCAACGCTTGTCCCCTGACAACGAGGGAACTGCCAGGAGAAACTCTCCGCCTCTTTACGTGTATGGAATGCCCCAACAACTACCCCTGGATATTAGATCCCACGGGTGAAGGGTTTACTGTTAAGAAATAATTAATAAATTAATTGTGTAATTTATACTATGTTGAAAGACTGTAAAAATTGGATTTTGTAAATATTTGTTATTATCCATGCTACTACTTCATCCTGTTCAGATAAAGTAATGCAATGATGAGCTATGTGTCTAGTCTTAACTAAAGCAAACCCATGGCTACGCATATATACCTTGCCGAACAAACACCTTCATTCGGATGATACAATCAGTATTTCCCTTCTAAGAAACCCATAAAACAATATGAAAAAAATAATAAAATATAATAAACAAATTAAGCGTTTTATTTTTAACGAGATTAATAGTAAAGAGCTTTTATTTTTCCTATCACCTAAACCCTAAATATACGAGAACCTGTGTTATAACTAATATGCTACATTGACTAGAGTTTATCTTATCCTTGTGTAATTACTTTATTTTATTTATTTAGAGTAATAGAGAACTCTTTATTACATAAGTTTCCAAAAACTCTGTACTACCATAAAGCTTGTATACTTTGATAACGTCTTAGATCGTTTACGAAAATTTTAAACACAACTAGGACAAAAAAGCATATTTTTTTATTTTGTTTAAGAATTTGTTAATTTTATAATTTATATTCATTCCATAAAAACAAATTACTTTTTAAAGGCTAATTATGTGTGCCAAATAAAGCTAGCGACGAAAACACAGTATTATTTTACAAAACGGTAAAAAAATGTACCATCAATAACACTAATGATGCGGCACTTGCTCACAAAAAACATTGTATTCTTTAAAAAGCAGCAGACATTGCGCCCTTTTCAATATGCCCACTCTGCATACCTACCGCATTTTCAATTTTACATTTCAACACTGCATATAAATCTTAATCTGCGTAAGATATTATCTGCAAGGGTTTGTTCAGATAACAAAATATTTTTTAAGTAGGTAGCTTACAACTTGATTCAAAAATATTTTGTATAAAAACAGAAATAATGTTCTGAATAATATCGGTGTTGGCAAAACATTCAATAATATTTCTAACAAAATGCTATCCGCTTGAAACAGAAAAAATATATATTGAGTAATCATAATTCTCAAACCCTTATCAGCACTTGTTGGACAGACAACGCATTGCATTGGTAAGTTAAATCTCAAGGAACTATGAAATACTACGGTGAAAACCCTTACCAAATTAATGAATGTGTCGGGAATCAAACCTAGGATTACTATTACAAAATAATTCCATGTTGAAAAGAGGGTTAGTGCCACTAACAGAATGAGAGAAAAAATCAAAGACAAATTAATTGCATGTATGGTTATTATTCAATAATGGAGAAAAAAAACATTTTAAAGACACCTTAAGCAACGAAATAAATAAAAAAGGGGATACGAGCGTTGCAAACCGATAAATGTTTTTCATTATTTTAAAACACACTACATAGGTATAGGTATTTCATTAAACATAAATGATCAAATTAGTAAAAGATTATGTAGGGACATTGAGTATTATATTTTATTTATTTCATTATTTTGTCATCTGAGTACAATTTTTATTTTATTTATTTCGAATACAAACAGATATACAGGATAAATTAATATAAATAAAAACTACAAAAAATGTAAACATAGAAGAGCCCGCCATCCAATTAAATGTATTCACTTAATTATATTGCAATAAAGCGACGACGATTTAAAGTTCAAACTATATAAATAATAATATACTATATATTAAAATAGAAGAAATATGGACAAAACAAGGAGATAGTGGGAAGGAAAAGGAGAAAATTGATAAGGAGTGGTGAAGGATGATTGAAAGAAAGTAGGAGTGGAAAATTGCATTTGATTTAATGATTAAGCGCAAAAAAAGAAACAAAATGTCTATTCTTTTTTATTCTAAATCAAGCATATTTGTTCTCTTCTTTACCTTTTATATGGAGTGTTAAATATATCAAGATTATACATTTTGGATGGGAAAACAGCACACGCATCTTCTAAAAACGGCGATGAGCAGAATAAAACACCGAAAAAATATTGTTAATTTTTGTAATGCCATACTCGTCACTTTATTTGGCAGATTCTGTAACCATAGATATTCACGGTTTAATTCTTAAGGCAACACTGGTAATTATGTTGACGACGTTGACGTTTCATGTGTCAAACGTCATTTCAACAAGTAATTCAGCTTTTCCGGTAAAATATTTTACAAACATAAAAGAAAATGAGTGAATTATTTAATAAACTACGTCGGTTTGACGCTTACCCCAAAACCGCTGACGATTGCAAAGTAAAAACATTTTCAGGAGCCGCAAGTAAATATTTTTACCTATTTCAATTAATATTTATATGTTGAATGTACTTAAGTAAATGTGCTACAAAATTGTTTTTCTTTTTATTTTAGTTACAATCGCTAGTGCATTGATTATAGTCATTTTATTCCTATCAGAATTGAATGCATATATGTCACCAAATATATTAGAAGAGTTGTTTGTTGACACATCGAGAGGTCCGAAGTTAAAAATTAACCTAGACATTATTGTCCCTACTATATCCTGCGACTGTAAGTGAATATATTCATTGTTTAACCGCATTAGCGGGTTTTCTGTCCAATTTATCATTTATGTTACTCGAGACTGGTCTAATATATCCAAATAAGTATAAATTTTGAACTTATTAACTGCAATCAAAATTTGGCCATTTAATATTTTATGTGTAATATTTTGCTGTACATTTTTAATACCATTGACACATTATTAAATAGGCATGCCTTTCCCAAACGCTCAGTCATGTCCAACGCGTATTTATTCGTTCTTCGACCGCCAGCCAGGTGTGACGTTTAGAATCGAAACTAAAATGCCTACTTGTGACATGAAAGCGTTTAAAAACCTTTTGGATAAACATTTTTAAAAGGAATGTATGACATTTCATAGGTAAATATTTGTTTATGAGTCATTAACAAAGCTTAAAACAATTAATATTCAAATATAAATACTATTTTTTGTAAACGCCAAACTACGTCTGGCGGCACAATTGCGAAGCTCTTTTTAGTTACAGTTATGCACTGATAGGAATCCGTTTTTAAAATGTAATAAACGTGAGTTTATATTATCTTTGCATTCCTAAAGATTCAGTGAAAAGATATAAATGAGTCGAAATTATAAGGAATTTATGGAAAGAACCTGATTGGGATCCACCAAAAATGAATATTGATTGTTAACGTTAAAATACAAACTTTTTTATGTACCAAAAATTAAAGGATACTCCATATGCATGCTCGTTGAATGCAGCCCTGATTAAATAACAAACATAGTAACAATGGGTACTTTTTCCTTTTTTTTAAAAAATATTTTACTCTATAGCGCGTGCCTATGTATTACATGTCAATAATTAATACTATTTATATTAAAAAGCCTACTAATTTCACGCATTTATTTATCTTTGCAACAATGGTTTTTAGTATTAAGTTTTTCTCAAATGAATAGTCACATTGTACTTATATTTTAAAGTATCTCCATTCTCAAAGGATTTGCATACTTATTCAGATACGGAGATTTATTTTTTCGTTCAAAAGCAGAATTTAATCATAAATATATTAAACATTTAGAAGGAGAATTTTTTTTCTTCTTGTGTGCGCTAAAAAAGTTCTTATTTTGTACAGATCTTGTTCTCGATGCTATGGATACCACAGGGGAGCAGCATTTAGAAATAGATCATAATATTTATAAGAGAAGACTGAATTTAGAAGGACATCCAATAGAGGAACCAAAAAAAGAAGAACTTGTGACTACGACAACTACCGTAGTAAGATAATTACCGCGCTTTCAAATTATTGAAGGAAATTTGTGCAAAATATTAAAAATTATTTGATTATGTTAATGATATTTAATGTCATCTTATTCAATTTTTCACTATCAATCTGCCCTGAATATTTCTCATAAAACAAAACTCGTTTCAAGCCAATCAGTATTTTATTTTGTTAGCTTTATTAAAACTTTGAGGATTGTAAATTAAAATAACAAATTTTTCAGTATTCACAATTTTTTTGTGCACAAATACTAGATTTAAAATTTAAAGTCGCAGAATAGAGATTTGTTTTGGTTTTTATTAACACGTTTTTTGCTGTCCTTGACTTATTTCTGATTCAATAATTATTTATACATTTAAATTTCTGTTATTAATTAAACATTATAATTTTTTTTTAAGAAACCCGAAAATGTGACATCAACAGAAGTCAAATGCGGAAGCTGTTATGGTGCAGCACCTGGGTAAAAAAAATAATTAAAATATTAATTTTATATATCAGTTACAATAGATCTTCACAGGTCGCAGTGACGTCAGGAGCTTGCATAGCACTGACCCCCACCTCTAAGAATAAGAATTGATATTTAAGTTCTCCACCAACTAAATAAAAGTCTATTTTCCTGTTTTAGGTTTAAGAAATGGAATTCTAGAAACTAAAAACTGTTAACTTTTCGAAGTTTGTAATAAAGTATTGTTGTATGTTTTTTGCAACATAATATATTTGTAAGACGTACGTTTATCTGAAATATTTACACTAAGCTATATTGTAAGCTTGTTGGACTACTATATGTGGCTCAATTTTCAACCAAATCAACCTGAAGTGTGGACGTCTTATAATTACGTATGTAATCAATTTTTGAAATATACGTAAGGTAACGTAGGCATGAAAAGATGCGCGTTTTAGTCTGTTTTTTAAATCAGTGAAAATGTTGAGGTAAACTTAATGAATGACCTGAATTAGTAGGTACCACACCAAAAAAAGGAATGTTTATGAAAACAAATAAAAAATGAAAATATTTTTATCAATCTTTTCTTTCCGGCAGCTGCTGCAATACTTGTGAAGAGGTGAAAGAAGCTTATCGAGCCAAACGTTGGAGTTTACCTGATCTGGAAACCTTCGAACAATGCAAAGGGGAAGTTGATAAGGACAAGCTAAAGAGTGCTTTTCTTGAAGGATGTCAAATATACGGTTCCATGGAAGTAAATAGGGTACAAAATTCAAATATAAAATTTTAAACTATAAAAACCAATGTCTACTGACCAATAAAGAATACAACTAAAATGAAGAATTGTCATAAATAATGTTTTATTCAGGAGTTCACTTACCTGCATAGACTAAATTTTTTAAAAATTTATTTAAAACATCTATTCCGCTGCCTTTGCCTTTGTTTTATTTATTTATTTATATAAACGCCCAATGGGCATTTTTAAGGACATATTTATGCATAGAAAATTATTATAAAGGAAAGTAGAAAGACACAATGGTATGTAGTAGACTTGGTGTGGAAGCGCGAGAGAGGTGTTTATAATTGAATTAGATTCAGTGATTGTTTGAAAGAAGACAACTTGTTATCAAAGAAATTAAGACTGGTATGTTTGTTGGCAGACCTAATAATTCTGGGCATAGGGGAATGAAAACCATAGTTAGTTCTATGGTTATCGGTATGAAAGAGTAAGTTTTGTCTGAGGTTTCTTGCTGGGATATTTAATTTTATTGAGCTCAGTAGTTTAGGCGCATCAAAGAGTGAGTTGAGAATTTTAAATAGGACTAGAAGGTCGGATTTATTTCGACGGTCTTGAAGAGAAGATATATTTAAGCTAGTTTCAAACTCATTATACGTATATTGGTATCTGCCTCCAGCCTATCTTTCTTAAAAATCGATGTTGAACTGATTCAATATTTTTGATGTGAACATCATAATATGGAGACCAGATAACAGAGGAATACTCTAGGTGCGGGCGAACTAGGGAACAGAAGAGAGGTTTAAGGGTATTGATATTTTTTAAGTCAGTTGTGCTTCTGTTAATAAATCCAAAGAGTTTTAAGGCTTTATTGATAACATTTTCAAAATGAATGTTTTGCGTGATAAATCAATTGTTGATTTCTGGCCGCTCAATACTATTAAAATAACACTATTTATTCATAGTGCTTATTTGTACACAATTATTTAACTATATTCTGTTGATATTTAGAAGAAAACAAAACTCGAATTGTACTAGAAATCGAAATATCGATCACGCGCATAAAAGCAGCACACTAACGGCAATGGCCCATCGGATGTGAGATGCAGGAGTTTCTACCCTGCCAGCACTTCTTACCGCGAACATCATAAACGTAGACCCCGTCTATATTTGCATTTTTACAAAACAAAATATAAAATGATTTTAAAATTGAATTAATAACTAAAATACCAAGTACTTTATATTTTTTAGGTTGAAGGAAGTTTTCACATTGCTCCAGGACGAAGCTTCTCAATAAATCATGTGCACGTTCATGATGTCCAACCATACTCTTCCGCTTCTTTTAATACAACACACAATATCAGACATTTATCCTTTGGAGCTAAAATACTGAATAGTGAAAGTCCACTCGATGGTACATCGGGAATTGCTTTAGAAGGTAACAACACAAAACATATTTTTATTTTCTAATGCGGAGATTAGTTCTATTCAAAGTTTTATGTTTTTAAATGTTTTGTAGGTCATAGTAATGAAATAATAATCTAATTTTACCATAAAATGTATAATACAATAAAAAATAGTTTAAAAGTATACATATTTTAATGAGGAAGTTCAGTGGTTTTTTTATTTTTTTTATATTTGTTAATAGAGTATTAAACTAAGCAAAATAAATGTTTTTTTTTATTTTTGTCTTTCGTATTATCAGTGCTATGATTTTTTAATGTTTTCAATTTTTAAAATTACTTCGCATGTGACGTCTCAAGTTCTCTTCCCTTTCTTCTTGATGAATTCTGCTGATTCGACAATTGACTTACCACAAACCGAAAACCTATCACAACTCTCTTATCGTTGGTTAATTTAGAAGAATTAGTGACGTCATGCAAAGTAGTCCGCTTTTTTTTTTTTTTATTCATTTTCAATAAACTTTAATCACAAAATGTAATGCTCTAATTTTTACCGCACGTAGGAATACATTTTTTTTATCCAATTTCTCGTAGGGCTGAACTTCCTCGCTAAAAACAAATTACATGAGTTTTGCCATAGTACAAAAAACTCACAGATTTCATGAAACAACTAAGAAAAAATAATTAAATGTTAGTAAATTACTGTCACCATAGTAGCACAAAAATATTGAACTGACAAAGAGACAGGTACATCTGAAAACCAGTAGAAATAGAAAAGTCATTGTGATTACATACAATTATTTACTAATGTTCAGTAAAATGCTTGACCACAAAGTTGATACTTAAAATATTCATTTTTAAAAAGATAGGCGCCGTTGCACAATTAGTTAGATAGCCAACTGTGAAACTGGCATTGCGAGTTTGATTCCCGCCAGTCGCAAAATCCAAGAAAGATTATTTTCTCAATTGGTCTGTGGTTTGTGGTGTATTTTCATAACCTCCTAACATATCCTTTATTTCCCACCCGCTGACAAGCCTCTAAAATAGGGGCTTAGCGGGTTATTCCTAATAATAAAAAAATGTCAAAAAAATTTTTTTTTTAAAAAGGCTTAAAAATATTTCAATCTTCAAAGAGGCATCAAAATAATTAGACTTTTTAATATAAAATTGTTTTGGCTTAGCTTCTCAACCTTTCCCTTACTGTCCCAAAAACATCCGCTCGTTACGGTGCTGTGTAGTCATTACACATGCAAATAATGAGAGACTTTAAATCTGAAAAATGTAATATTCATGGGCAATTGCTTAAATTATTTATATTTAAAGTCAAAAGTGATAATATTTTTTGTCTAATTGCTATAAACATGAAAAAATCATTAGCTTAAGCTCACAGCGCGGGCTAAACAACCACCCGTGACGAAAGTCAGGGAGCTACTAATGGGCGTCTGGGAGAAGAATCAGAAACTTTGCTGTTCACGCGTGTGATGTGTGAAATTGTCTCTCTCGCTCCAAAATATACCTGTATTATCGAGAGTGAGACGTTAAGAGTGCGTGAGACAATTATATATTAGGATAACTATTTTGCTTCATACACAACATGCAACACATTGGTAAACTTTCTAATGTATTGGTGATTTATCTCTGATTTTTGATAAAATGCTTTTTCTGTCCCAATAAGCATTTATTATTTAATAAAAATATATTTTAACAGAAAACAGAATTTCACTAAAGAAAATTGATTCTTGCATCCTTATGATGCATTTTTTTTTCAAATCGTGTAGGTAGGAACTATTTTGTAACGGTTGGAAATTAAATGGATCCCGTTATAAGCAACTTGTAGAAAATATTCAAATATTTTCTTTACTTGATTCTTTTAATTTGTTTAACCAAGTGTTCAAATGATTTAGGGCCAGTTGCACAAAAAATGTAAGTTTGTAAAAGTAACATATTTTTTATGTTTTCATCAAAGTGGGAAAAACATTTTTTTTATCGTACTTTTTTCGTGCACCCCATTTCGACGAAAATGCGACAATTTAAAAATGTTATCTTTTTATAACTTAACTTTTTTTGTAGCACTCTTATTGGGCCCAAAATATATTTTTTTTATAAAAAGGAAAACACTAATTGATTTAGGGTAGTAAAAGATATGTATTACGAGATTATAATTTATTAACAGGTTCTTCGAATTATTTAAACATTTTTTTATTTATTTCATCCTACTATTGAATAAATAAATTTTATAAATGCAAAATGTTACAACCGTTAAATTAAAATTCAACAAAGTAGCTTAAAACATTAGATATAAAACATTGGTTGGTATATACACTAGACAAAAGTTTAATAGATTTAGCATCTCACTCCGGTTCCAATAGCCATGAAAGTTCCAAATGTTCCACCTCCTTGTACCATAGTCTTGCCGACAGAATGTATGAGTTCTCGCCCTCTCGCTCCGTACCTGAATACCAAAATAAGTTAATAGATAGTAAAGATGATTTCAATAAAGAAATCTAAATTTGGCCGAAGCATATTAAGAAAAAAAAATGATAATGTAAATGAAAAAAAATATATATATATTCCTACATCAATATGTTTCTTTTGTAAGTAATAACGTGTGTGTTGGATTTGTTCCGACGTTTTGGCTACCATTGCAGAAGCCATCTTCAGGGTAAACTCATTTTCTGAAGATGGCTTCTGCAATTCTAGCCGAAACGTTGGAACAAATCCAACACACACGGTATCACCTAAAAAAGAAACATATTGATTACAGTGACCGTGAAAACCTTCGCACCTATATATACCTACAATCTTCAGATCAGAAGTGCTATTCTGAACGCTCTCTGGGAGGTAGAGAAAGCATTACTAGCACATAATTAGTACGTAAATTACATGCCAGCAACGCTTCCTCCACCGCCTAGAGCTTTAGAATCGCAGTGCGGGTTATCCTAGTGAGTTAAATAAATCAATTTTGTACACAATATTTCATGAAGTAAAATAAAAGAGAAGAAACCATTGTTTATCTACAAAGGTGGCTTGGACTATTAAGAAAAGCCCTGAGACAAATCAATTTTAATTTTATTTATTATGTGAAAATATTGATATTGATAGATTGAGAAGTCTATGGATTTAATTAAACTCACCGTAATGCTGTGAATCCGCCGAAAAGAGCACCGCTCGCCATACCGACGCAAAAGCCGATAACAAAGCCCATTTTCATCTTGTCAAAGCAGCTAGGGCCTTGGCTTTGATACATACCTCCGGGAACAGGCATTCTGGATTCAGAAGATTACTTTGTGGGTTAATTTTATTTATTGCGCTTGAATGTAGGTATTCTAATATATTTTTTACGCAAGTTACGTCAAATACCTTGTATACGTCAAATTTTAACCATAGATAAACTCCAAGGGGTGCGTTCAGAATAAATGTACATAGAGTTATGTAATATTATTTTGCGACGGTACATACAATAGTTGTTATCCGATAATTTAGAGGACTTTTTCAATTTCTTCCAATTAGGTGTGGTAAAAATTTCTGACAAATTCATGTTTAGCGATCACCTTGAGATGCTGCATCCAGCAATATTAGGTACCGTAGGTATTACGCTAACACATTCTTAGATATGTTCGGTTACAGAGAGCGAGAGCTGTAGGTACGGCAATCGTTTTCTAAACCTTAAATTTTCACAAAAAATATGAGATTACTACGTCTTATATCTTACATCTCGCTAAGTCTACATCTACATTCGGCTGAGGAGTAATAATATCCCTTTCGCAGCAGATCTTCCGTCGTCTTTTCGTTTTTAATTTACCGCTCACATTTTCGTGTTTTTTTTCTGTAGAGGCTCATTATTTGATCCAAAAAATCTTTTATACCCAAAAATCAAGCACCGTTAAAAATCATCATCATCATTCCCCTTTCCGCACCTAATGATTCTTAGGGCACTTTATTAGTTCACCAATCGCACCTTACCCTGATATTTTTTTGTTACATGAAGGTAAGATAATCTATCTTACGCTTCAGGTTCCAGTCATTGCAATATAAAAACACATTTTAAAATAAATATTTCATGTCAACCATGTCGGAAATCAACCCCAAGACCTCTTGCATGGTAGGCAAACGCGCTGACCCCTACACTACAAGGCCTACAATAAATAAATAAATATTAATTGATAACGCAATTTAATAATGATTTCTTTTTTATTGTATACCCACACACAGACAATGCCTTCATATTTTTTTTGTTGCTTTTGTATTTGTAATGTTTATTGTAAAAAGCAAAAAAGATGTATAATTCATCGCCACCACCCAGTTTTTCGGCAATCTTTAATTTTGATGTAAAAAATAAGATTGTTTGGTATCAGGAGTGCTATTCTGAATCTTCTCGTAGGGTATCCTGCAATCCTCCAGAGTAAGTTGACATGGGGATTTTTATTTTTTGCATGCGGCTACACTTTGCTTCATATATGGCCCCACTAATAATTAAACATCAAATTACGTAAAAGAAATTCGGAGAGCGAACATTAAATTGCGTTGTTCCAAGATTGTTCAATGATCTTCCACAAACTATCATTAACATGAAAGATCTTCAAATGAAAAAAAAAAAAGCTGAAGAAATATCTTCTAGATACTTTATAGTGCCTGTTTATAAAAAAATTTGTAAATATAAATAAAATAAATGTAATATAAACCTGTCATAAAAAATCAAAAAATGTGTCCCACCGAAAAGTCTTTAGACTTAGGATAACAAATTCTTGTATGTATTTTTTAAATTATAAAATAAACGCTGCTCTGCAGCCCTGAAACTGAATACTAACACGTGTAACCTATGATGAACCATGATGATTTTTATTTAGAACATTATTGCGACCCAAACACTTCATTACCCAAAACACTTCATTTGGTTGAATCAAACCATATTTTTTTTTTCTGTTTTAAAATTTCAAACTATGAAATGTCAATATTATGTATCTTTTTTGGGTGATACCGTGTATGTTGGATTTGATCCGACGTTTCGGCTACCATTGCAGGAGCCATCTTCAGGGAAAACTGTGTGTTTTATAGAGAAATGTATGTGTTTAAGTACTAGTAATTTGTACCGTGTCACAGTCAGCAGTAGGCACATTTCTAGTTTTGTAGGAAAGAATAATTATGTTTATGTACTAGTAATTTGTACTGTGTCGCAGCCGGCAGTAGGCACATTTCTATTCGTTTTTGTCATATGTAGTGCTGGGAACCATGTTGAATTTAATTTAAGCCTGTCGTCTTTGTTTATATTATTTGGATGTCTGTGTATTTCAATTGCCTCTTTTATTATTCGTGCACTATAATTACTAGGTTTATGTAGAATAAATGTTGGATCAAATCCAACATACACGGTATCACCCAAAAAAGATACATAATATTGATAACAGTGACCGTGAAAACCTTCGCACCTATGAAATGTCAATTTTAAAACTATTTTCAAAGATAATTTAACATTTAATGGTCTATCTCTATACCTAATATGCATAAAGATAAGATGATCTATCAAGTCTAACACTCCTGGCGTTAGTCCAGCAACTTTGAAATATTGCAGTGTAAAGCCACTTACCAAACAAATAATATTGTATGTCAATCCTGCTAGCATATCAGGCAATGGCACTTACCAGAACACTATGAGGGCAACTAATATCCATTCGACTTCCTTTTTCAAGTCTTTTACCCGAGTAGCTATCGAGTTAAAAACTATATAACTCATCCAGGACTCTTATTTTTTCACACACAGAACTGTATTGTTCATTCCGCCAAGATACGGGTCATTATTTTAATAAAACGTTTTTTATTCATCTTAGAGCTTCTTATTAAATCATAATCATAATAAATCATCTAACAGTATTGACTGCCTCAAGAATCCTTATGACTTTATTTTTTTTTTTAAAATGTACATATTTTATCCTTATTAAGTTAGCAGCTTCTGTAGGTTTATTCTGTCATTATTCAATTTAGTGTCGTAAGTTTGTTCGTTCGTCATATATCCATCTCACTCTAACGCAATCATAATCATATTTCACTCTCATTCCCTCTCATACGATACAAATTAATTTACGAAACAAATTAATAGGGTCACTGATGTACCTTGAGTAATATTTAATATTATTAAAACTTGTTTTACAGGTGCAACCATGTTTCAATACTACATCAAAATAGTCCCAACTGTATTTTATAAACTTGATGGAACTATCTTACATACCAATCAATTCTCTGTGACGAGACATCAAAAATCAGTTTCAGCATTTAGTGGAGAATCTGGAATGCCTGGAGTATTTTTCAGTTACGAATTGTCTCCTCTAATGGTCAAATATACAGAGCGGGAAAGGTATTGTAAAGTTACAAATTGCAACAATTATTATGTAGATACGTAAATAGTTTACTTCTCATTTAAGAACTTTGTTACTGTTGTAAGTCATAGATGCAATGTTACTAATTACTTAGTAACGCTGAAAAGATAACATAAAAAAATAGTATTATTGAATAGAAAATTCCCCATTCCTTGGTAACTATTTTCTTATATATATATAAACATACCAAAAATAATATTGTGTAAACAAGATCTGGTCAAAAAATTAAGTAATAATAAATTGCAGAGTCATCTGCAGGCGATTACTAGTAATTAATTTAACTCGGATAGAGTCTTAGCTACATAAATAAAGTAATTTGCTTTAATACTTAACCTCAATATCAAATACATAGATGGCGCTCCAAACGCGCTAGCGAAAGCTTTCCTTGTTTCATGACATATATACAAAATCCAAAAATGTCACCGATATGGATATTCGCTAATAAGCGGAATGGGGAATGTTGTAGTATCTACATAAAAGTGGCCACTTGAACCCAACCTATGACAGGTCATAAGCCCTGTAAACGCTCGAATATCCATAATCTTGAAACAAAAATTCTACCCATCTCTGTAGTGATATAAATAAAAACTATTTTCTTATTATATGTAACAATTATAATCCCATATCTACTAGACCTCCATTACATTTACAACAATACATCTAGGTCCTTTTCTTATAAATCTGGTATAAAGTTACGCCTAGGCATAGTGGTGATTTAGATAAAATTATCAATCAAACTTCTTGGTTTAGTTTCACTTTTATTTCATTTGACCAACGAGCGATTTCCCCTAAGAAGGCATCTTCAGGACTAGTAAATTGATTACAACATTTTGAACTTTTATAATTTTATCTCGATCATTAACTGACAAGTTCTATCAAGAAATATATTTTTAAAAAAAACATCAGTATAACTGGGCATAGTGGTAAAATTAGGATGGGAATACCATTCTTTTTTTTTGCACCACAACAGGCCAGGAGGCTCAATTACAGTGGTAAATTACATCACAGAACGCCCAGGCTTGAGAAAAATCACATTTAATTTTTGTGTTCTCACCGGGAATCGAACCCAGAACCTTCCGTGTGTGAGTCAAGCGTCTTGGCCACTACACCACGGAGGCCGCTCTTATTCTATATGTAATATTTTTTATCATTCTTGTATGATATATTTGACATATACCAGGCTCTAAATAAACTATGGTAAAATCAAAAAAACAAACTGCGCAACGGTATAAAATTAATGTTTTCAATTGTGTTTTATTTATAAAATAAATTACAATGAACTTCCATCAAGAATTTTCACTTACAAACTTAAATGTTTTAATGTTTTCAAGTTTAAGTTAACTATATTTCTTTTCAGATCCCTGGGTCATTTTGCAACAAGTGTGTGTGCAATAGTTGGAGGAGTATTTACAGCGGCGGGTATCCTAGACACGCTCCTCTACCATTTTGTCAATGCGATTGAGAAAAAATATAACAAAGCACAGTAAATACAAGGTATTTTAATATCACAGAGATTTTAAATACAAATTGAAATCAGTAACTGGACATTTGGCAACATTGAAACAAAACTCAGCATCAGTCCCCTCCACCAGCTGTATTAGAGAAACATAATTAGGTTTAGTATTGTCATATTGTGCCCGTCCAAGCTTTTCCAGAAATGTGTGTCTTTGTCTTAGCTTAAATCCTCGGCATAATAATGTATGTGGCATTTTAACAATCATTTCAAGTGGTATTTTCATTGTATTGTGAGTGTAATTGAATCTCGACATCAGAGCCTTATTATCTGAAAATATTTATAAATTAATTTTAATTTGTCATTTAACATTGCTTAGTTTAAAATTATGTGGCATTTAGGTAAGAGGTGCATGTTATTGAAAATGAGTTAAGTATGCAATTCCACTCTTAAAGGTCTACGGAAGGTTGTATGAAGAGATAAACATGTTAATTTATTGCAACAGAGAGGGAAAACATTTTTGAGAAGGAAAACGGAAGTGTAGGCATTAACAGGGCTTATGACCTTGTCATTGGATGGTTTAAGTGGCCTCTTTACACACTGTATAACATTCACCATTCTGCCTATGTTTAGACATCCACATTTCCTCGACTCTTCCATCTGCTGACTTTTGTGAAGTAAAAGAGCTAAAACCTCTATCATGTGGGTGAGATTCATCCGCCTGAACCATTTCATCTACTAGGCAATGCCCAAAAACTTTTTATGCTTCTTATACCAATTAGTTTAATCAACAATATTTTGAATAGCTGGATTTCCTCCCTAGGGAGTTATTAAGATCTAAATTCTTCTCAAAAATGTTTTCCCTCTCTGTTATGACAAAGAGTTGTACCACTTCCCCTATTTATTTCTTAAGTTTACGCATTTAAAGTGTGTTCTAAGACATTACCCAAAATTGCGTGTTAAATAATTAAACCGATAAGAAACTTCAAATAGTGACGCGTACCTCTTTACCCAAATGCCACAGAATTATCAATTCAGATTCCAACATTTATTCATCCATATTCAACATTATACTTCAATTATTTTTTTTAAGAACAGTTGCATGACATGGATATGCTCACTCCTGAATTAAATTTACAAAATATGAATTTAAGATTTGTAAATCGACATTTCATTTGTAACTATTGGACAGTTTGTATTTAGGCATGCAAAATTAAGTCTGGCATGTTAATTAAAAAAAAAAAGATTTTGAAACAAATTAAAACATCTGATCCACCACATACCGCACTCTGTAATCTAGTAGCCTCGGCGTCTTTGGGCCGAAAGAAGGTAATCTGCACTATGTACTTCATTGGATTAAGGATAATAAAACATTAAAAATTGAGTTAATGTATAAAATTATTTCAATAGATAAAAATAATAAATATATTGTAACAGCAAAAATGTTCAAATTACTAATAACCGTGAAGTATTGAATGACATTGTTCTGAATTGAAATTCAATAAATAATATACATCATAGTCGCTGAAATGTCAGGGAACTGTTCTTAGAAAAATTATAGTGTTATTAAAAATGTAACTTATTTTATTTTATTGCAGAACTAAATTCCAATAACACACCATAAAATAGAATGTTTAATCTTATTGAACAAACAAAAGCAATATTGTTTAAGGCAAAAATAGTTTTAAAAAAACATAAAGGTGTTGTGTATTGTCATTAAGATATACATACATATTATATAATAAATACGTATATGACATTCAAGATGCGTATAAATATTATTGCGGTGTCTCCTGGATACAATGTTAGTTAGTTGTCGACTTACGACCACAATGATTTCCAGCAACAGGCCGTAAATAAATGTGGTCGTAAGTTGACTAATGCCATGAGGAAGTTCAGCCCTACGGGAAATTGGCTATAAAAAATGTACTCTTGTGTGCGGTAAAAAATAGAGCATCCAATTTTACATAATATAATAATTTCAAAAACTTTAATAAATCATAGTGCTCATAATACAATACACAAAAAAAAAATTAGCTCGGTCTATTAACAAATAGAAAAATTCCACTGAATTTCCTCATTCTATAGTTTCTATTTTTTATTATGTTTTGGGTCTGATTATATTTTCTATATTCTACTTATAATTCGCGTATCACTACCATCATTTATCTGACTTCTTTGCGTTTTTTTTCAATAGAATTTCTTTCTCCATGGCAGGTTGGGAAATTGATTTTTTCCATTTTGTAGATACTCAGAAGGGCTTAAATATGCTTACGATTGTTATCGCTATACTTAGCGCAAGCAGATAACCGATCACGGAATATGTGATCATAAAGTCGAACGGTCATAAGTCGATGACTACCTGTATGTTGAAATAAACTGCTTTCTATGTTTAGATTGATAAGTAATAAAAGCGACAGTTCTCAAATGGACCAATTAAAACCAATCAGTACAAATAGGAAACACGCCCCTTTGATTTACGGATATTTTTTATAACATAATATAAATAAACAATATTGTATTATAACTTACTTATCATCCAAATCCGTGGATAATTGAATAATATTTTTTTTATTGAATTTGGTTCCAAACCCATCTCCTCTCGAACAGAAAATGTATTAACAGTAACATGGTGCAGATTGTATGTTATCAATTTTGATTGTTTTGTGCAGAGTTCTCTTACTTCATTGCCTTTCAAACCGAACTCCTTTTGAAAGAATCCTAGTCGTCGGTCAATTCGAAGAGTACTAAAAATAGACACATATTTTATAAATGATTATGTAATTGCTTTTAAAATTTGACTGATATTACTAACATAATGATATATAATGTGTACAATATGTTAATATTATATCTGTGTATAGATTTTGCAAGAAATGTTATTTCTCTGATGATTCTGAACCATATTTATTTTATAATTGCATTTTACATTGTCATAATGTATAAAAGTATCGAAACAATAAATTTTATTTACCAAAATTTAGTTTATCCATATTTTATTTATGCCTTTCAATTTGAGTTACATCCAGACCATTAGTAGTTTGGAATTCATCTAATGAATCGCTAAATGTTTAATACTAAATAATTTCGAGTGATGAAAGTTGGAGTTTGATCTGTGGTAATTGTGTTGCTGACTCCGGGTGAAAGGTTTAATCTCCATTCTACCACAACTTGATTTCTATATTTAATGGCCAGTTACTATTGTTACTAATAACTGATCGAAAATAGACCTACCATTGAAATGTTTGCACATATCATTGACACAATTGGTAAACAAAGAGTCCAACGTTCTATCTTATGCCAGTACTACTTCTTTTTTATTTAGACAGGCGCCGTGGTGCAGTTGGTTAGATGGCCAACTGTGGAACTGGCGTCGCGGGTTCGATTCCCGCCAGTCGCAAGAAAAAAATCCAAGAAAGATTTTTTCTCAATTGGTCTGGGTGTTGTGGTATATTTTTCACTACCCCCTTTCATATCCCCTCTATCCCACCTGCTGACAAGCCTGTAAATAGTGGCTTAGCGGATTATTCCTCTTTTTTCTTAATTGCCTCTTTCACCTCCTTACTGGGGTGTTCTCACCAGTGTTGAGTTTTTTTATAAATTTACACATGTGTTAGGACTATATCGTGGGTATACTGGCAAAAAACTTAAACTCTCAAATCCCTGTTTTGAGAATTCAAGCATTTAAGTTTTGTTCCAATTTCACTCTTTTATATCTTATTTAAATATAGTGAGATGTCAATTGCTCATTTAAGAACATGTTTTAAATTTTTCCATTTCTTAATTTTATATTCAGTAAATATTAAGTTATTTAAAGCTTTTAGCCTGAATAAAATACCAGGTATACGACTTAACCATAAATTTATTTTTAAAACTGCAGATGTATGAAATTTAATATGACTTAGTGTATTTTGCCAGTTGTAGACCGTTAAAAACTGCATTATTAAGTCAAATCCGCATATTTTTGAGTTAACGTTTTTTGCCAATATACCCACGATATACAAGTTAGTGTGTTAGTATTTAATATTAAGTACACTATACATGTCAATATTTAACACATTTACAACTTGATACCATTTATAACTAGATATTTACATAAAATTTTGAATACATGTCCATAGGGGACAGAAGAGTTAGAATATGAGTACGAAATAGGACGTTGATATCGGAGAGGTCGGATAGGAACTCGGGATAACAATAAATAATGGCGCATAAAAAAAACATGGTTTGAATCTTCCTCCTCAAGCTGACATTTGCACATGGCAGAGTCCGAGACATGGATTATGAATAGGTAAGAACCATTACAGCAGTGCCCAATGCGCATTTTGCATAAGGAGGATGTCCCAAAGCTTGTTCAGAATCACTTTAAAAAATCAAGGCTTTTCTGTTAATCCTAGTCTACAAACTGCAAGTTTAAAAAAAAAAATGTATTTGAAGAAAATCAACAGGCTTATAAAAGCCCTATTGTATTGGCATTAATGATGTAGAATACATTGATTTAACTTAACCTAAACGCACTAAATTCAGTCAACGCGCATTTGCGGTCGCAGATCTTATGGCATGGAATGTTCTACCAGCAGAGGTGTGAGGCTGTGAAAGTGAAGTGATGTTTCGGAAAAAATTTAAAACCCACTTGTTCTCTAAATCATTTGAATAAATCCGTAGCAAGTGATAACAAAATAAGTTGTTATAATTAAATTAAAAATTTAAAAGCTTCAACAAAATTGATTTTTCTATAGAATGACTATGTAAAGCGCACTTGAGGTATTATATTACGAAAATGACACTACGTAAGTTATCCATAATAATAATAATGAACAATCTATTTAAATGCACAATGGGTATATATTCATGGCATGATTTAGGCTGACATGGAAAGTGTGTCATCTCAAGTCAGGAGTGATAACACTGCTTGCTTCTTGAATGCTTACTTTTGCTGTAGGAACATGTCGACGTTGTTTAGCTAGATTTTGTTAACAGTTCTGAGTCTTTTAAACATCATCATCAGTCCCTCTCCGCACCAAATAGTGCATAGGGCACTGCATTGGTACTCCAATCAATCAGCGTATCTTGATCATTTTTGTTACACGAAGGTAAGATTATCAGTCTTACGCTTCAGGTACCAGTCCAGGGAATATGAAATATTATAGTGTGAAAACAGCCTTTTAAATAAATATTTCATATCAACCATTTCGGGAATCGAACCCGAGACCTCTTGCATGGCAGGCAAACGAGCTGACCACGGGGCAATCATAAATATTTTATATTTTTTAAACAATATAATAAATATATCTATGATTTTTCTCATCACATTAATTTATTTTTTAAAAATTGACTTTCACTTCAGATTAATTTGCACTAAAATTTCAACATCCAACTTATTCCCGTTTTAAGTAACACATTGCTCAGTTCAGAATTTATTTTAATTTTATTTGAAACATAGTTCTGTACCCTGCCACTAAATTAGCTTATGAAAAATGATAAATTCAATTTTTAAAAATCAAATAAAATGTAACAAAAAAATACCTAAAGTTCAGCCAGAATGGATTGGAATTAAGAATTTTCTGGATCATCGGTTCAGAAAACTTTTTTGATACAAGATAGTTTATTCTGATTTGCAAATCATCTATATCTTCCTTAAATATAAATGGATTCTTAGTTATAAAGTAACCCAATCGTTCGGTTTCCACATAATCATTCAAAAATGTCAAGTATTTTTTTATGTCTTTTTCAAAATCCAATGTCATGATTAATTTTTGTACCCCATATTTCTTTTCTAGCTTGTGCAAGTCGACGCCGAGTTTTACGAGGTTAGAAAGGGTTTTCGATTTATTAACATACGCGGCGAAATTGAATGTCGGCGAAAGATAAGGTGCAAAATCCGATAAATCATTCTTAGTTTCTGCCAACACCGATGTTTCTTGGTTACTAAGGTGCGATATCTCTTTTCTCCAGTCAATTTCATCCACAACTTCACTATTTGAATAGTATGGTGGTTCATTTTTAAGATTTTGTAATCCACTGCAAAAACATCTCGTATTCGATAGAAATGAATCTACTTTGAGGAATCTAACTTGATGAACTACAGCTAATGAAAACTTAATTGTCCGATTCATATTTTATAATAAGTCACTGAACTTTTTTAAAAAAGAGGCGTGGGATTATTATAATTGTAGTGTTTTTTTTTCGTTCTAATTATTTACTTGCTCGCCTCATCAACAACCTAAACCTCGAGATTTTTGACAACTAACAGATATCTGTAGTCTGTGCAACAACGAAAACGGGAATAGACAATATGGTCATAATATAAGAGACTTATTATTTGTACGTCGTGTTGTCGTGTACCAACACCGATCTGGTTGTCATCATTTATCTTTTATCTATGGTTGTCATTTACAAGCTTGAACCGCGTGTGCCGCGTTCGTTTTGTGAATTTTGTGTTTTTATCTAACCTCGAAACAGAGGTCCGTCATCTATAGAGTTGAAAATTTGTACTTTTTTGATGGAATAAAACTAACTTTAATATCAATTGATATATTGATATAAAATTTGTTAAAGAAAGCTTTATAATGCTTATATTATTTGAAACCCCGGCGGGGTACGCTATTTTTAAGGTATGTCTATACTAATATTTTGTTTACCACGTGTTTGAAACAATTTGACAAATTTTAGATTACTTGTACTTCGCGAATTTGTTTTATTTCTCACTTATCATTTTACAGATAATCCTTTGTCTTCAATTTTGTCATTTACTTAATGCTTTTAACACCTTTTTTCAGTTACTCGACGAACTTAAATTAGCAAAAGTAGATAATCTTTATGAAGATTTTGAAACACCAGAAAAGGCGAGCAAAATGTAAGTAAAAATATACATCCTTAATTTCACTCCCGTTCTAACCAAAAATCCATGTGGTCTTAACTCTTAACCTAGGGTTTACAACAAATATTCTATTGGCTGTGGAATACAACTTAACTTAAATGTCTACACCTTTACCTACTACATAAGTTTAGCATTTATCTCAGGTTACATTATTAACTTTATATTCACATAACTTTTCAGAGTAAAACTAAAACACTTTGCGAAGTTTGAAGACACTACCGAAGCTCTGTCAGCTACTACAGCAGCCATTGAAGGAAAACTCTCGAAATCTTTAAAGAAGTTATTGAAAGGTTACAAGAATGACGACATTCAAGAACAACTTCTTGTTGCGGATTCTAAGCTGGGAAATGCAATTAAAGATAAGTTGAACTTGCAGTGTGTGTCCAATACCGGAGTCCAAGAACTAATGCGCTGTATGAGATCTCAGTTGGACAGTTTGCTGGTTGGACTACCTAAAAAGGAAATGACCGCCATGGCTCTAGGATTAGCTCATTCACTCTCGCGGTACAAGTTGAAATTTTCTCCAGACAAAATTGACACCATGATTGTACAAGCTCAATGCCTACTGGATGACTTGGATAAAGAATTAAATAATTATATTATGCGCTGTAGAGAATGGTACGGGTGGCATTTCCCAGAGCTCGGTAAGCTTATTACCGACAATATATCTTACGTCAAAACAGTCAAACTTATTGGCACCAGAGATCATGCGATCAAAACTGATCTGTCTGATATCTTACCCGAAGAAGATGAAGAGAAAGTAAAGGAAGCTGCTGAGGTGTCCATGGGAACAGAAATCTCAGATGATGACATCATGAATATTCAAAACCTGTGCGATGAAATCATTTCCATCAGTGAATATAGGTCACATCTTTCGGATTATTTAAAAGCCAGGATGATGGCTATGGCTCCAAATCTATCAGTTTTAGTCGGAGAACATATCGGAGCGAGGCTCATTTCCAGGGCTGGCTCTTTAATGAACTTGGCCAAACACCCTGCTTCCACAGTACAGATACTCGGTGCGGAGAAAGCTCTTTTCAGAGCGCTTAAAACCAGAAAGCAGACGCCTAAATACGGTATAATCTACCACGCTCAACTCATCGGGCAGTCGAGTACAAAGAACAAGGGGAAAATGTCACGAATGTTAGCGGCCAAAGCAGCATTGGCTACTAGAGTTGATGCCTTCGGAGAAGACGGCTCCTTTGATCTGGGAGCAGGACACAAAGTGAAGTTGGAAGCTCGACTGAGGTTACTCGAGGAAGGAAATATCCGGTCAATAAGCGGCACAGGCAAAGCAAAGGCTAAATTTGATAAATATCACGGAGTCAGGTAATTATTATCAAATTTTTCTTTTTTACCTATCTGCTCATTTTTTCTAAAATATTACAATCATCTAACTTAACCTTATGTTTATAAATACAGCGACCCTTTAACATCTCACATAAAAGAGAATCTCTTAACACTTTTGTTTAACAATTATCAAAATTATATTCTCATAATTTTCAGTATGTCCTTCTTAAAGTCAATTCTTTTTATGTAAAATTTTAATCTTTTGAGGAATATTTAAGCTATTTGTTTATTTTGCAGTGAAATTAAACAATACCCAGCTGCAGCAGATTCTACATCAAAGGAACCTAAGCAAGAGGCAGAAGAAGAGGAAGATGCCAAAAAGGTACAAACGAACTTTGATGTAGCCCATTTATCTGATTTAAATAAACTTCTAAATTTTAAAGTCTTCATCCATTTATATAATTTCTTAAATGTCTTTCACACTAGAATATATCAATTTATTTTGTTTACTGACTTATTCGGTCCGTTTAACAGTAAATGCATTTTTTTTTTTATATATATATTTATGGGTACAATTTAAATAAAGTACGACTAAAGAAAATTAAATAATAATACCTACCTCGAGACACGATCTTGTCTATTTTAGCGATTGTTTAAATCTAGAAAGACTTTCACCAAAAAGTCTAGATCCTGTCTCAAGTTCACAATGCGAGATACTGGTGCATGCAAGCTATAATTTGTGCTCTGCTGATCAAGGCAGTCATCAGTAGGTTGATACCCAGATAATGATGATTGTACAATTCCCAGTGATGATACTCGCGCAGGTCAAACGTTTATCATTGGAGGCAATGCCGTCTGAACATTGCTGAAAAATATTTGTTAATTTGCTAAATCGGTGTAACTATGCGTGATCGACGTAGATAATAATAATAAATTTCGAAAAATTTTATAGCGCCGTTTTCGTGAGTAATCACTTCAAGGGCGCTGTACATTATACTTAAATAAAAAAATAAGGTCTATCTACAAGCTTACTCTTAATTATTTTTTTATTTTTTTTACAATTTAATAATTTATACAACAAATTAATTAAGTAGTAAAAGTAAACATATATATTTTTTATTTTTACTGGTGGTTCATCTAAACTGCCTAAGTAGGGATAGCTGCCCCGTTGTAAAGCAGTAAATTATGTATTTTATAAAAATATTAAAAAGTAATTACAGTTTTATTATTATGTGTGCTTTTTCAGTCTTAAAAGTAAATAATAAATATACAATGAAAACATAAATAATACCAAAATCTCTATATTCTAAGTCCTAAGTCATTACTAGTAAAACAAGAAATCAGCTTACGTCCTTCTACATCGGACAACAATTTCTCTGACTCCGTCCGACCTATACGGATTAAAAATGCAGTCAACACCTTCCTCAGCCTGGCAATCCCACCACATTTCCATGAATCTGGGATTAGGTTATATATCCTCGGGCCTATATAATATTGCTGCCTTTGAGCCAAAAAAGTATTAACTCCTTATTGGAGTGTCTAGTATTATGAACATGACAAACCGTTGCGTATTTTTCCCTGTTGAGATGCGTGACCACTACTGACCTCAATATATACTGTTGACGAATATCCAGCACTTGAAATTCTTTGAAGAGCGAATCACTCTGGTATAGGTATGGTTTTTTTAATATAACTCTTATCACTGATTTTTGAGCTATAGCTGCTGAAGCTTCCCCAGCCAATCAGACCATACGTCAGTATTGAATTTACCAATCCATAATACAATGAGGAAGTTCAGTGGTTTTTAAAAAAAAATATATTTGTTAATAGACTGTTAAACTAAGTCAAAATTATTTTTTAAAAATTTTTATATATCATATTATCGGCGCTACGATTTTTCAAAGTTTTGTATTTCTGAAATAACTCCACGTGTAACGTCAGAGGTTCATTTCCGCTTATTCTCATTCAGTTCTTCCCATTGGTCCAGAAGCGACAAGCAGACCGGAAATCTTCCATAGCTCTTAGATTATAGGTTGATTCACATGAACCAGTGACGTCATTTAAAGTAGTGCGTTTTTATCAAAATATTTATTATTATTTTTTCTGTACATTTTCAAGAAACTTTGCCGTACAATTTAATGCTCTAATTTTTACCCCGCGTAAGAAAACATTTTTTGTATCCAATTTCCCGTAGGGCTGAAGTTCCTCATTGTTTTAGTTCTTTTATCCTTAGTATATTTCTTAAAGGTATGAAAAAATTAATCAAACGTTTTATTTTATTACAAATTTCTTCAGTTTGTAGGTTCCATCTCATGAATTTATCTATTTTTAAACCCAAATACTTTACACTAGTGACGTTTTCCAATATTGTACATTTACAATTTATATTAATTTTAATTCATACCCAGAGTTTGGTTGTCCCACCGAAGATGGGCTAAAAAAAAGATAAACTATGTTTTTTCTGCATTGAGAGTAAGCAAATTGTCGTTCAATCAATTGTTTACCCTTGTCATATCTTTGTTACTTTTGTCATAAACTTCTGTCCAAAGCAATAGGCGAGATCAGCCTAGATGGGCGAGATCAGCGTAGTTAGGCAAGATTGGCATAGCTTTGCGTGATCCGTGTAGAGAGGCGAGATCGACGTAGCCTTGTGCGATCAGCGTAGAGGGGTGAGCTTATGTCGTCCAACTGGATACTCTGTAGATGCTGCGTAGAGTGCAGCGTTTCCAATTGCGTCATTCGAATCTCTGCAACAGTTGAATATCCTACCAGATATAACCCTGGTATATCAGTAGAACTGTCAAGGTCACCAATGTAGGATTTTAGGAAGGTAATATAGAAGTCTAGGCATCTACAGGGCTTATGACCTGTCAATGGCTGGTTTAAGTGGTTACCTTCTCTTAAATGTTCTTCATCTCTGTTGTAAAATGTTAATATAAACAGCTCCCCAGGGAGTTGAATCCAGTCCTTGTCTACAAAAATTTGGACAAACTCAAAATATTGTTGATAAATTACCTGGTCCATGAAGAAGTATAGAAATTGAAAAAAATATATTTTCAGGCGTTGCCTAGTATGTAGGTGAAATAATTCAAGTAGATGAATCTCACCCTCATAAATAAAGGTTTCAGCTCTTTAACTTCACAAACATCAACAGATGAAAGAATTGAAGGAATATAGATGTTCAAATATGGGCAGAATGGGGAATGTTACACAGTGTGTAAAGTGGCCACTTAAACCAGCCAATGATGGGTCGTAAGCCCTGTAGATGGCTTGACTTCTATATTACCTTCTCTAAAATGTTCTTCATCTCTGTTGTAATATGTTAATGTACTCCGTTGATGTTATGTGGACGGATGTCTTATGTGCAATACAGTTGCTCTTGCAGGATAAGCTGTGTTGTATTCAATTTAAAATACTGACTTGCTTCTTTGGTCGTTGCTCCATATTATTAAAGTCAACAAATAAATATGCATATAGATAATTTCAAAATACAACTATTGAGGAAAATGATAATAAAGGCTCAGCTTTGCATGTAATTATTATAATATTGTGGATAAAAGCAGCACCTGTCATAATTATCAAGTATTGTTTTCCTTGTTTCAGCCCGTAGCATTTGTAAAATCTGAGAATCTGGATGACAGTATCAAAAAGGAGAAAAAGAAAGGCAAGAAAAGGAAATCAGAAGTAAAGCAGGAAGAAGAAGAAGCTATGGATGTTAGTGTTAAGGAAGAAGAACCGGACACATCAGTGGCACAAGATGATGAAACACCCAAGAAGAAGAAAAAGTCTAAAAAAAATAAAAAAGGAAAAGATGATGAATAAAATGTGTGTAACATAGTAGGTACATTATTTGTGTACGTATGTTTGGGATATGAAAGTTTATACAGCATGGAAACATCTTAAAATTTGCATACATACATGTATTTAGATGGAAACTTTTTGTTTTCTTGTTTTACTCACTTATTATGTATGTGTCAAATATGAATATATGTTTTTTCTTATTAATAGCCATTTTGTTTTATTTATGATGCATGCAGCAAAATTTACAGTAAATTTATATTAAGACTATTGTTATCACAGAGTAATAACGCGTACAGCTATAGAGATGCCATTACGGTCTATTGCGTATTTTCATTTATTTATTTATGCTTTATTAAGTTAGTTCGTAACATCTTAAGAACTAAAATAAACTTGATTTCATTTCATTTTTTACAAAAATTTCTCAAGGACATATTTTATCAAATGAATTTTAAATAATTCAGTGCTTTCTGTTTCTTCAGGTAACTCATTGTACAGCTTCAATCCCTTGTACAGTGAGTTTTTAGACATTGTTTTTCTACTCATTTGTAATCTTATCTTTTTTTTATCCCTAGCTTTATTTGTATGACGTTGGCTAAATTTGATTATATTTTTTAAAATATTTATATACTTTACTGTAAGCAAGCCAATTTCTTTGTGCACTGTTTCTGCATTATAATACATTTTAAGTATAATTCTCATTGCCTTATTTTGAATAATTTGTGTATTTTTGATTTCCCCTTCATTACATAAAAAAATAATGGGAGAACCGTTATTTAAGTGTGGACATATGATTGTTTTATAGATATGAACACTACTCTTTAGATCTACATATTACATTTCTTAATCGTTCCATGACTATTTTTTTTGTTGCATTCTAATGTGTTTATAGAATGTATTTATACAACAAAAGTGTTGCAAATTTTTGGTTCAACGGGCATGTAACAGGCGGTTTTGGCGCTGTGCTTGCGATTCTCGACCCGATTGACTACAGCCCATTGTAAACTATAACTAACTTTGTGGTTGATAATCCTAGAATGATTTTTGCCATATGGGCAGCTCTTTAGCAATAGCTCGTTATTACTCTGAGATTGTTTTAGACAAATCTAATTCATTTCCATGATTTTCTGAGAGACATTCAAAATACATTTAACAAATTAAGGGCGTGGTGGTGTGGTGTAATGTCCAAAACGCTTGCTTCTTCATGGAGGGTTTCGGGTTGGATTCTCGATGTGATCACAAAAGATAAATATGATTTATCTCAAACTTGGGCGTGTTGTTGGCTTGTAGTAGTACAAACCATGAGTTAAATGTTATAAGAATGTTGGTTAAGTAATTAAATATCTAGAATATTATTCCTTTAACGAGCGTCTTGAGGATGCAGCGTTGGACCTGTCTTGGACATGTGCTGTGCATGCCTCAGGAAAACCTAAACCCAAATTGCCGCTTCTTTACATCTGCTGGCTCCCGCTATCCTGGAAGACTGTCGATGATGATCTTTCTGATTTATTCGGCAGAACTAAGGAACATGGGAGGAGGTGAGAGTGCTGGCTAGCGATAGGGTCTCCTGGAGGCGTCTGGTGATGTCCACATTCTCCATTTAGAAGGGAATATGGAAAAGAAGAAATATTATTGAGTCATCTTTTTACACTTTTTGGCAAATTTTCTTTAAAAACATTGACTTCTATAATATTTAAGAGTAAATACATACATTTAAAAGGTTAGCATTTTTTTTTAAATGACAATGAGAAAAAATGACTGAAATGCACACCCCTGATGAAAGTTGTGACAAAAGAAGGAAACTAATTTTTTTGTCATTGTTCCATGACAGCTCTCTAGCTGAAGCATTGGAGTCCACATACGCCTCTGTTGATTGCCAACTCAGAATCCTCCTAAGTTAAGCCCACGTTCCGAAATCGCGGTGTGAACTGCTGACAATTCATCAGCAAAATACGAGAACCCGATATTTTGTAAAGTAGCCAGCGTGGCTAAAGGTCTTGAGTGGCATCTACCGTATATTACCCAACCAACTAATGTGACTTTTTCTAAACAAAAATGCGATTTTTACTCTTATTAAAGGAAACCATTTGTTTCACTTGCGCCCAGCTGCATTTTTTATTACGACCGGACACGTGAATTTAATTATGTACGGGTAGGTACCTATTCTTTTATCATAGACATTAAAAAAAACCTCTTAGTGGCCGGATACAGTATGTTTAGTCTATGGACAAAGTGTGACAGATGACAGCTGGGTAACAGATTTTATATTTGTGTTTTTGAGGTTTTATTGTCTGTTGTCAACGTGCATCGTTAAAATATATTTTTTTTATGGCGAGGATGAGTTTTCCTAAATCTGCACTAAATTACAAAGTTATTGCAGAATGCAATACAACAAAGGCAAGAACTGGTATTATGAGTTTACCACATCAAGACGTCGAAACGCCGGTGTTCATGCCTGTTGGAACCCAGGTTAGTATGAATGAAGCCATTGTTTCCTATATTAAATAATTTCATATACATGTACATGTCGGTCTCGTGGTGTAATGGTCAGCGCGTTTGCCTACCATGCAATTGGTCTCAGGTTCGATTCCCGGCATGGTTGATATGAAATATTTATTTAAAGGGGTGTTTTCGCACTAGAAGATTTCATAGTCCATGGACCTGAAGCGTAAGACTGATAATCTTACCTTCATGTAATAAAAATGATCAAGATACGCTGCGATTGAAGTACCAATGCAGTGCCCTATGCACCATTATATGCGGAATGGGAATGATGATGATACATATAGCGCCCCATGTTGTGCCTTGTGAATCGGGGCACATATATAATTTTGAATAAATTTTATGTTACGAAATTTTTGTAGGGTACAATGAAAGGAGTTCTTCCAGAACAGCTAGTAAATTTAGATTGTCAAATTATACTTGGCAATACCTACCACCTTGGTAATCGTCCAGGAATCAAAGTCCTCTCTAAAGCAGGCGGACTTCACAAATTTATGGGATGGGATCGAGCATTATTGACCGATTCGGGTGGATTTCAAATGGTGTCATTATTGAAATTAGCAACTATTACTGAAGAAGGTGTGAAGTTCCAATCTCCTTACGACGAAAGTGAAATAATGCTTACTCCAGAACATTCAATAGAGATACAAAACTGTATAGGTTGGTACTTCATAATTTTTTTACTTTACCAATAAACCTTTATGGATTTCTTAAATGCTTGCTACTTGTATACTAGCCATTGTGGCAGGCATTCATACACATTGCTAAATCAACAAAATTTTATATTGTAAGTCAATAAGTCATGGAAATATCGAGAGAGATACTTATTTACTTTGTGGTTTTAATATGTTGAAAGGAGAGTGAATGCGGGCAACAAAATGAAAGGCGCACTAAGCTCAGTAATTGCTATAAAAATATGTCAATGGAGGCTAGACTGGGTGTGCACAACAGAGTTCTAGTCCCAACATTTATGTGTGGAAGTGAAACATGGAACTAGCAGAGGAAGGATGAAAGCAGTCAAAATGAGATCCCTTAGATGAGTGTATGGGAAATCAATGCATAACAAATTATGAAATCAGGTGAGAGTGCAAATCTGAGACAGGTATAATCAATAAGATTAAGAGACAGTCACTGAGATGGTTTGGTCACGTAGAACTAATGGACGACAAAAGAATGTTAAAATAGATTTATATGGCGAGAATGAGTGGTAACATATGACGAGTATGACTCAGAAAGATGCAACATGTCAGATAAACCAAAATCACAAGTCTGGTCAAGTCAAAAGCAGACACAAACGAATGGTATGACAAGATGTGTGAATGTAAAGGAAATTACGAATGTATGTTAGGATAGACATGTGTGGCAGTCCATCCTCTCCGCTTACCCCTACGGAAAAAAGGGCATGACGGTGGTAGTAGTACTTTTAATGTCTACTATGTTTAATAAAAAAAAACTGTGGTCACATATTTGTACATGCCAACTAAAAGAAGAAAATATGATGCTTATTTGTCATTAGTTTACTAGTAAATAAAATAAAATAAATGAAATACATTTTTTAATTAATCTCAGGCGCAGATATAATAATGCAATTAGACGATGTAGTTCACGCCACTCACCCTGATCGGGAAAGGATCTGTGAAGCTACAGAAAGGACTTCCCGGTGGCTTGACAGATGTTTACTCGCACATAAAAAACCCCATGAACAGAGTGTGTTCCCTATTGTCCAAGGATCATTAGACGCAGAACTCAGAGAGCAGAGTGCCAGAGAACACGTAAAAAAAGATGTTAATGGATATGCCATTGGTGGCTTAAGGTATGTGTTTTTTAAAAGTGCTATTTTTACCACTGTAATTTGTTATATTTGGATATTTTAAAACAGTTTTTGTCCTTTACCTAGTGTAATTCTTCATTTAATTAAAACAAAATGTGAAAATAAATTATTTATTTATTTATTTTTGCACCACAACAGGCCAGGAGGCCCGATTACAGTGGCGAATTACATCACAGAATACCCAGGCTTGAGAAAAATCACATTTTAATTTTTGTGTTCTCACCGGGAATCGAACCTGGAACCTTTCGTGTGTGAGTCAAGCGTCTTGACCACTACACCACGGAGGCCGCCAATTTTGTTTGTTTGTTTTTTTTACCTAATTTTCTCCTGTAGTGATAAAAAATACAAAAACAGTAAAACCTCGATATAACGGACTAATTGGGGGGAAGGATTGTCCCTAAAAGCCGAAAGTCTGTTATATAAAAATAGGTTTAAAATAAATCAACCAACTTTTTTTTTACAATATGTACACTGTATATAGTGGTCCCGTGGCTCGTTTCGTGGACTCACCAATCAGAGGTCTGAGGTTTCAACCCTGCTCTACCACAACTTGATTCCCATTTTCTAATAGTGAGTTATTTATATCTCATTGAAAATAGCCCCCATAAATTGAAATATTTGGGTAATCTTATAATTTGATTGAGTAAATCTTATGATTGAAGAATATTTGCTTTTATATAAATGCAAATATTTATTATAAATAAACACAACTCGGCTTGTCAAGAAGTTCTTCATAGGTAGTAATTGTAAATCACAGAAGGAGTTTATTAAAAACATCTCTTTGTTTTCAGTGGTGGAGAGGCAAAAGATGAATTTTGGCCCATGGTACATTTAAGCACAAATATCCTTCCTCGTGATAAACCTCGATATGTAATGGGAGTTGGAGTTGCTATGGACCTAGTAGTTTGTGTTGCTTTGGGAGCTGATATGTTTGATTGTGTCTTTCCAACTAGAACAGCTGTAAGAAATTCTTTAATACATGATTATTTTTTTGTGAATATTATAAACATAATTTTCTTGTTCCGAGCTAAAATAGAATTGGACAATTTTAAACTTAATTCAGTAATATGTTATGTTCGTTAATTTAATGTTTTAACCATAAAAATAAAAGCTAGATATTTATTTCATTATTTAATAATCTAATTGAAAAGTTATATTATGAATTTATTTTATCTTATCCTTTGCAGAGGTTTGGTTGTGCCCTGGTTAATACTGGTCAACTGAATTTAAAACAAAAAAAATATGAATGTGATTTTAATCCCATAGATGTGGAATGTAATTGTTCAACGTGTCAACATTATACTAGGGCATATTTACACAATATCGTAACAGTGGAAACTGTAGCTTGTCATTTACTATCAGTTCATAACATTGCATATCAGGTAACTTATTTTTTTGTCTGTAGCTTATGACATTATGATTCCATATCTAAAATTTATTATATTTAAACATGTGTTTTCAGCTGAATCTTATGAGGAAAATGAGACGACACATAAAGGTGGGGACTTTCCCTAGTTTTGTTAAAAAATTCATGGAAGATTTGTTTCCAAATAGAGATTATCCCAAATGGATAAAGGAATCCTTACTAGCTGTGGACATAAATTTACTGCCTGATTTATAAAAATTCACTAATACCACTTTTGAAAAATACATTTTAATAAAATAAGAAATAAATTGTATTGTTTCGTTCAAATTTAATGAATACCTTTTTTTTAAGGGCGTTCCTCACATATATTTTATAAAAGATTTTCAGACAACAATTAATGTATGTTGATAGATGGTGTAATAAGGTAAATTAAAAAAATTATTCAAAGAATACGGTACAGGTGACTAAGTGTTTGCTAGTAGGCTTAACTCTGGGCACTATGTACAAGATGTACAAAGAAAAAGTGCCACTTAACTATGTATCAGTTTGTACATTTGGCACCATATTCAAAAGCATGGGACTGAAGATAAAAAAACCAGCCCGCGATACTTGTAATACCTGCGACACTTTTGCCATGAAAAAAAAAGCCCGGTCAGCTGGAATAAAAGGAAATGCAGAATTCCAAAAATTAGAAGAGAATTCTACTTTGCATTAAGTGGAAGCTGATGGCACCTATATTAAATAATTAATTGCCTAAAATAATTGATAAAGCTTCAGCAAGTATGAGCATAAAATATATTGTTTCGACCTACAACAATGTCTGCCAACACCTAACTTGAACACAAATATGTTTTTTTTTTTATAGAAGTCTATTGTGGACCTTTAATCGTACAATCTACAACTGTCCCACCAAAAAAAAAAATGTTTTATGTGGCGCGAAGGAGAAGGTGGTAGAGGAGCTAATGAAATAGCTTCTTATCAGTATACTTTTATTTTGAGCTTGCCATCAGAAATAAATGTATTGACCTTTTACTCCGACACATGTGCAGACAAAACAAAAATAGTAACTTTGCTGCCATGTTTTTATATGTGAAGCAAAGGCGACCAGGTTCAACCAAAAGTTTTTGGTACCGGGAGACACTCACATGGAATGTGATTTAATACACGTGATGATAGAGAACAAAAAAATAATGCTGGTATTCTTCATGTGCCAAAAGATTGGTACATTTAATGAGGAATACTAGTAAAAAAAGTGACCTGATAGAAGTCAGAGTAGTGACGTACTAGTATAACATTTTTGTAGACTTCGCTAGCCTTTTCAAAGGGCCATTAGTTTTTTTTTAAATATTCTTTGGGAGAAAAATTTGTTTGGCAACAAGTCAAATAGATTCGATATGGTGGAGAAAATAATGATGTACAATTTAAAAAGTTCTTGGATATATCTCTACCCTTTGAAACAATTTAATTTTTCCGGAGAGGCAAATCCAATGAACTATTGCAACCAAAACCATACAATGACCCAGTACCAATAAATAAAAAGAAAAAAAGACCTTCTTAGTATTTTATATTGCGCTCTCTAGAGCGCAAGTCTGATCACCTTTTCTTTATATAATTATTGTTTTTTTATAATACAATAAATAATAATATTATTATAATTATTTCGAGTTGGACGGTGGCCCAGTGGTAGTGTCGTGGACTCTGAGTGTAATGATCCTCGGTTTGAATTCTTGTTCCGACACCACTTGATTCCTATTTTCAAACACAAGCCACTTAGGCTTTCTTGAAAATAGTATTTACAAATCGAAATACTGGCAAATATAAGATTGCACAAATTTGTTTTAAAATATAATATACTCGAATATACATATTTTTAATACCACGTCTATATGATCCAGTACCCTATGTACTATTTAGGAGTACATGTGAGTCAATTTATTATTGTTTATCGGTTTTTATTTGGTACCAAATGACATGAGTGTCCATTTTAATAATTGATGACAGAATATTTGGAAAGGAACAATGGCATAAGTCAGAAAAAAGTAATAAATTATAAGGTTACACTATTTTAGGTTACATAAACATTTAATATACTTTCTCAACTCTGCTGGTGCAAAAATTCATTAAAAATAATAAAGCCGTTTACGATTTGTAGGATATTTCATAAAAACCGAAATTCTTAAATTTTGTTTTGGCTCTCCTGAAAACCTGCATTTTTTACTCATTCTGTTATTCCTTTCGCATACAGAATTATATTTACTGTTCACATACTTTTAATAGGCTATTTGCACATTGTTTATTTGTTGTAAATTTACATTGTGAATATTTTGTTATCGATAAATCAAAAATGTGCATTCCTTTTTTAAAGTTAGGTTTATGCAAGTACATCTCGACGTGGGCTACGTAAAGAGCTCTATCTGCAAATCTGTTATACTTTACAGGAGTAAGATTAAAAGGTTTTGATCATAATTAAATCAATTAACCTTTGTATTTGAATTGTATACGTCTTCGAATCATGTGTCTATGTATATATATATATATATATATTTTTTTTTAATTTATTCATATTTTTATGTTTTTTTACAATATAAATAAGAGGTAAAACAGAGTATACAAAAAATAAAGGATTACATAGCAATGAAATACATATTAGCAGTAAAAATAGTAAACAAAAAATCCCACAAAGGCATGGCCTGTTCGCGGGTATACAAGAAATGTTTATGATTTTTTGCTCCTATAATAAATGGACAGGTATAATATTTTTGTGTAATATAAGAGCAAATAAAATATTCTGTAAAAGATTAAAGGTACTTTTTTATTTTATTGTAATTAAAAAAGGAATTGTTTTAAGATCATATAACATAAAAATGAAAAATCTCAGATCATCAACAATGGAGTTAGAGTACTTTATGTAGGGCACGTTGATATATTCTATGTGATTGGCAAATCGTCAAAAAACATACATGTAATAAAAGATAAATTTTTAAAAGTGTGCATATCCTGACATGCACGTAAGAAAAAAAGAGAAATAATTACACAAATATCGTTTTATCTTTAAAAACTACGTTAATCAATCAAAATAAAACCAACCAGAAATCAATGTCAGTATTAAAATTTTGATTTGAGCCCATCTCATCTGTGCACAGAAATAAATACGGTAAGATTGTCTTTCTTATTTATTGAAGAAAAAAATTGTTTACAAAACAAGATTAGAGCCTATTCAGCATTTTCCACTTTTTCACAAACTTATGGCAGAATGAACGGATAATATTATCAACTTTCGTTTGACTTAATATCATATTATCAAAATATATTCTACTATTTTCAGCTTCCACAACTTGTAATATCTTGTTAACTGTATAAATGTTCACAGATACAGGAATGTGACTGTCACATGAAGTCATCAGAATCATTCCCTCCATCATAATTAGTAGTCATATTTTCTGATTTCATCAAAGTGCTGTAGCTCCTAACTTCTGCTTCTTCTTTCTTTCTTTTTTCTTCATCCTTTTCTTTTTCTTTCTGCTCTCTTGTAATTTTCTTCTTGTCTTCTCTCTCCAATCTGTCTCTTTTTTCTCTTTCAGCTCTGAAATCGACTGTTTCTTCTCGTTTCGTTTTGTTCAACCTATTGACTATTTCGTTGTTTCGTTTTGCAACTCTAATTTTTTTAACTTCCTTGTCTTTAAAAAAGTTTACTTGACCAGGCTGCAATTAACAATTATTCATAAATATCATTGACTTGCATTTTCATATAAATTTAAAAATATCATTTTGAGATGTTAGCCATACCTCCATTGCCGGAGTTTTTTTGAGATTCTCCCACATAGTGTAAACAATATCAACATCATTCATTTTATTTCCATTAATGGAATTAGCTTTTACTAATTGGCAAGCATCTTCTAACACTGCACTAGGAATGTCATCTATGGTTTGTCCCTAGAATAAAAATAATTTAAAAGCCTGTTTAATTTGAACTGCCCATGATTGTACTTAACTATGTTTCAATGTATATTTACCGTAGCAAGGCGCAAATATACATGAGCCGACGAGACTTTATCCACGTGAAACCAAACATCTTCTGGCCATCCCCATTTGATAAGATCTTCATCTGTTAAAAACAAAAATAAATCAAATTATGTGTCATTTCCTTCGTAAATCTACATATGTGTATGCTACACTAAACTTTTTTTTAATGAATCAATTCACAAATTCAACTGTAAATAAAAAAGTTAATAAATTAATTAATTTAAGCAAATATAGGTTATGAATGGAGTAATAATGCAAAGACTTACTTTCATATTTATCTAAACCCATAAACAGAGTGACTGGAGGGGAAACGATGTTACTTGTAAAATAAAATACCATTTTGATTGCTTTCTAATAAGAGTTTGTCACAAATCGCTTTAATAAATTGAAACATCAAACCCACAGTCAAATTCTAGGCCACTTTTTGATTTTGTTCATCTTTGACGTTTCTAAATATTTAATATCACTTCACGATCCATAAACTAGATACCATAGATATTAGATTCTTCTTCGTTGTTTATTGTATCATGGGGGAAATAATTAATATGTCGATATATGGGGTACTTCATTATTGAGATGGTGGCGAGATTGAGAAAAATTGAGATATTAGATTATTTCGGAGGCTTTAATATCAAGTTCCACTTTCACGCGTATGAATAAATGGAAGCTGTCCATCTCTCCGCTAACTGAGAGAAAGCGGAAACATTCATCGAACCGTGCCGAACATATCGTAGAAAATATTCTAGCCATCATAATACTGTCAATTCGTGTTAAAAAAGGCACTATAAGGAAAAGTTGTTGGCTGGTTTTTATTTGTTGAATTCTATATTTCGTGACGCAACATTGAAAAAAAAGCAAGAAAAGGTAGAAAATCAAACTTTTTGGTAGTTTTTTTCTTATAACTCGGAAACTGCCAACTTCTCATAAAAACCGTGCAAGATATAATAAAAGTGCATAAAATTTTCTACAAATTTTAAAACATAAGTTTTCTGGCCCATTGATCCATTGGAGCTCAACCATTAGTTGAAAATTAACGTATTTCAGCTGTCCCCGACAGAGGCCATTTTTTCTTTGCTTCACTAGAGGTTTGGTTAGCTGGTGATAAGTGACAGCACTCCGGCGTAAAGCGGCCAACTACGATACTGCATCCCAGTGTATCACTTTGTATCTGGTGTTAGAGTTCAATGTCAACACAATTAAACAAATTATTTTTATGCGTAATGGCTTTAAACAAACTCTAATGAAGCCAATGAAGACACGTGGTGGTCTCATTTATGGCCGTGAAGTAACTGCAAGCATTTTGACAAGATGTATACATGGGATGACAGCACTTTATAACGTGTGCCAAGAAATTAAGCACTCTACGGGAGAGAAACTCGAATTGTCAGAACAACATGTTAGCAGCAGAGATACTTTGCAAAGCGAGACAACAATGACGCATATAAGTTGCCGAGTTAATTCCACGAGCATCCTCCTTTCCCAGAAACCACTGACCTTATATCACGTATAAGTACAGGTGTGGTCGCAGATGAAAGGATCAACTGCCACTTGCCCAAGGAGATGGGCATGAAAGGCATACAGGGCATGATGATTTTCAAGCTGTAAAATTCAAACGAAGCAAAAGAGGGCAGCCTCTTCGATCGTGAACAACTCTTTTTATATACAGACATACATATAGTTTTCAATTTAACCGCACTTTTCAAACTTTTTGAGTCCGGTGCTGGGTTCAAATTGATTAGCACGGGCACAAGACCTTTTCTTGTTTAGTTCCACTCCCACTCGTTTGGGTCTCTTTTTCAACAAATAACAACGGCTGCACCTCAAAATAAACTCTCAGAGTGCATGTTGTCGTGTAGCAGCTTTTATGGGGGGTAGTGTGGAAAGGATAGCAGGAAAATTGGGAATATCATAAAGGAGATTTTTCATACTCAAAAACACAGCCAGCCATTACAAAATATTGCCGTTGATGTGAAAATGCCCGATGTTGTTAACAATCCCTATAAAATTGCCGAATTCTGTAATGGTTATTTTACCTCTGTTGGGACAGGAGTAGCGAAGAATATTTAAAAATGTTCTAAAACTACGAAAAGTGATCTGGCACTTTTAGGTTGGTAATTTAACGATAGCCTCAACCAATCTCATGAATACATTTTCACCAGCAAGCACGAAAGAAGTGATAGATACGGTATCTTCCTTTAAAAATACGAATATTTCGGGAATTGATGGTCTTAAAACAAGCATTATTAAATATCTGAAAAAGTTTTTAAGCTTACCTATAACCTATAGCACATATAATAGATACTGGCTTTAAATTAGGATGCTTTCTGTCTTGCCTTAAAGAAGCTTCTATTTTCCTATTTATTAAGCTGGTGAAAAAACCCGTGTATCAAATTATCGTTCAATCTCTCTCTTAAATGTAATCACATTTTTTTGTTTTTTTTTCGAAAATACACATTAATAAATTTCCTTGAGATTGGCAATGCTCTTTCAAATAACCAGTTTAGTTTCCAAGAAGGTAGAAGTACATCAGATGCAATAATTACTGTTACTCGAACTATCACACGAAGTCTTGATAAAGGAATAAAGCTCGTTGCAGTATTTTTAAACCTTGCTAAAGCTTTTGACACAGTTTCCCACCTTATTATCATAGAACGAATACAACGTATTGGCATCAGAGATAAAGCTTTTCTATTGCTTAAAAATGTCTTATCCCTGAGATCGCAACAAACAGTAATTCATTCATCACAGGGGTAAGCGTGAAGTACAAAGTCGACTATTACTTTTGGAGTTCTACAAGGCAGCGTCCTGGGACTAATTTTATTTTTAGGCTACATAAACTCTCTTCGCGAAATAAAAAATGCCGGAAAAAACATTCCGTTTGCCAAAGACATGGTTTTGTTATTTGAGGCTGGTGACTGGAACTCTGTCTTTCGGAAAGCAAACTGTGGTATAAACATTATTAAACAATGGCTAGATAATAACCTCCTTAAACTGAATATCGATAAAATATCTGACATTTTGTATAAATAACAGGACAGTACCAATCAAACAATACGCTTAATCTAAGAATTTACTATCATAAAGCATACCAACTTCTCAAACGGGTAGATTCCATAAAATACCTTAGTATTTTCAATTATAGGATTTTGCGATGGGAGGCTTAGGTCCAGTCACTAAACTCTAGGTTGAGAAAGCTGTGCCATCTATTCTCCTTTTTAGAGACATTCTGGATATTGGCACTCTCAGAAGTGTGTACTTTGCTATGTTTCAATCCACTGCAACCTATTAAATAGCTGGCTGAGGGGGTTCTGTGGCATTAATTTTAAAGTCTCTCATAAGTTTACAGAAATCATTATTGAGAATAATATTCCAGCGCCCTCCAACATACCCGTCAGAACAATTTTTCCAATACATGAAGGTGCTGGATATGAGACAACTGTACCTAAAAGAAACACTTACACACTTCTGGTCGAACAATAAGAAAACACGTCAGCCAAATGTCTGTATGAGATTTTCCCAGAGCACAAATTATGTCATACCCAAAACCCACACGATTTTTACTCAGAGACATCTCTCGTAGATCGCACCAAGTGTTCAATATTTTGGAAGAGTATTTTAAGCTCTTAAGGACAAAAACTATTTTCAGGAGAAGAAGACTAGATTTTTCATAGTAGGAGGGATTTAAATAGGAAAATCCTCGATCATTTTCCGAATTTTTGAGTTTACTATTTACCATATTGATGTGCCATATATGTTTAAAAAAAATATTTTTTGTGTTTCTAATTCTATATTAGTGAACGTATATTTTCTATAATTTCACACACTGAGTTATGTCGGTCTTCAGGGTATTTAGTCTATGGGTTTTGTCTTGAACATTGGCTATGATCTGTCATGTTAGCTAATTTAATCTTTGATCTTACATACTTCCACATTAATCTATGGTACAGATATTTTGGCAAGAAGCAGGAGCGTTTTCAAATTTTATAAGGAATACAAATGTCTGCAAATTTAACATACAGGCCACATTTTTTCTTTAATAATGGTCTCTAAAGAAAATCCGGATATGTTTGATCACACTTTTCACGACGGCAGGCAAATAGAATGGGCTCCACTTACCTTAACACTTGTGGAATATCCAAAAGGTTAGAAAAATATTTGTTTGACACGTCAAGACAATATAAAATCATAATAAAATTAACAGCATCTTTTAACACATTTATTTTTCTTCCTCCCTTGGATGGATTTATTAAATATTGATTATTATGTGTCAGTTACTTGTTTTTCAATCGTCAATATATCATTTTACATACAAGATTTACCCTTTAAATAATTATTTAGAACTTACCTGTTTTTAGCGTTGGTGAATTTGTGCAACAATATAAAAATGAATGTCATCGAAATTAGAATGCATGCACCTAAAACATGACTAATTCTATGCTATTAAAATATTTACTTTTGTATTTTAGGCGATCTTCTAGGAAAACTATTTGCATTCATCAGTCTAACGCCTTTTGGCATAGGCGCAGGATTTATAGCGCTTATATTGTTCAGGAGAGATTTACATACTGTAAGTACTCTCATAGATTAATTTACTATATGCCTTATAAACCTGGTACAAAGTTATACTTATTTAAGTAAGGCCCTAAAGATTCTTACTTTTTATTTTTTGAACCCTTCCTATACTGTGCTAAAAAAACCCGCGCGTTCCAGTGCTGTGTAGTCAATACACATACGAAAATAAGGGATTTGCAATTTAAAAAATGAAACATTCATAGGCAGTAGCTTCAAATAACTGTATTTGAAGTCAAAAGTGATAATATTTTTAATATAATCACTAAAAACATTAAAAAATCATTTGCTAACGCTCACAGCGCGAGGAAACATACCACCCTTGGCGAAACTCCGAGAGTAACTGTGAGCAAATGGCGGTTTGTGGCCAGTGGTACAAGCTGCCCCGCGTCACGCGTACAATTTTCTCACTTGCGAATATATCTATCACCGAGAGTGAGAAGTAAATCGTGTTTGAGACAGTTGTATACTCTGTACTCTTTTACTAAATCACCGCGACAATGTGACACATTGGTAAGCTTTTGATTGTATATTATTATTATATTAATTTTAAGCGAGCAGCTTAAAGCTTATATGCTTAAATCTATTTGAACGAAAGTTAGTTGTTGGTGCACTTTAACTTTTCCGAAACAAATCTAGTCCATTTTTGAACCCATTGAGACTAGACATTAAGATCAGCTCTTGTGGAAGCTTATTCCAACCATCAACAACCCTATTACTCAGGAAATCCTTCCTGGGATTTAGATTGAATCTCGTTTTCTCCAGCCTGAGACTGTGGCCTCGAAGACGAGCATCTTGTTTAAGCTTGAACATAGAATCCAAATTTGGGCAGCTATAGTGACTGTTGAGTATCTTGTATGTCTCTATCAGGTCACCCCTTTCTTGCCATTCCTGCAGCGTTGTGAGACCAAAAGTTTCCAGTCTCTCCACATATGGAAGCCGTTTTTAGGGTCGGCGACAACTTTGTAGCTCGTCTTTGGACTCTTTCCAAAAAGTTGATATCCTTAACAAAATATGAATTCCGTATCTGAAACCCGTATTCAAGAGTAGGTCTGAAATAGGTTTTGTATATTTTTAGTAGCATATTCGGATTAATATATGAGAAGGCTTTTTTTTATCAAGTAGGATAATTGAATTGGATTTTTTCGTTAAGTTAAATAGGTGACATTCCCATTTTAAATCATCTGTTATTGTCCGAGGTCTTTTTGTTATTTCACAGCTTTCAAATCTACACCATTCAGACTATATTTAAGTTTGGGGTTTCGAGCCGATGTGAAGAACTGTAGATTTATTAACATTGAGTTTGAGAAGCCATTTCTTGGTCCATTCATGAATACTGTTCAGGTCTTGCTGTAGTTGAGTTAAGTGAGTGAGTGGGTTTGCATCCAGCTTTGTATCGTCTGCAAAAATTTTGGACTTTGATTGTATGATTGCTGGTAAATCTATAATATAGAGTATAGAGTCAGCGCGTTTGCCTACCATGCGAGAGTCTCGGGTTCGATTTCCGACATAGTTGATATGAAATATTTATTTAAAAGGGAGTTTTCACACCATAATATTTCATAGTCCCTGTACTGGTACTTGAAGCGTAAGACTGATCATCTTACCCTCATGTAACAAAAAATGATCAAGATACTGGTGTAACAATGCAGTGCCCTATGCAAAAAATAATGAAGAGAACCAACTCTAACATGGTAATTCGTCCTGTAAGGAAGTCGTCAATCCAGTCATAAACCTTTCCCCGAATTCCTCTGTGGTACAGTTTGGCTAACAATCTTTTGGTTGGTACTCTGTCAATAGCCTTTTTGAAGTCTAGATAGATAATATCGATTGGGTTATTTTCATTATGTTCCACGGTCCACTAATTCAAACACTCGAGGAGATTAGATATTGTGGATTAGAACATTCAAAGTTTTAAAACAATTAACTTTTCCATGCATTTACACAGTACTTATACTTGTCAAGCTTATCAGTCTGTAGTTACTTGGGTCCAGTCCGTTACCTTTCTTGTAAATTGGTGTGGCTACAGCTTTCTTCCAGTCGCTCGGTAGTCTTCCAGTGTCAAATGAGCTTTTCATAAGAAAAGACACGTGTTTGCTTATATTTGAAGCACATTTTTTCAAGACAATTGATGGGAGGTTATCTAGTGATTTATCTCCAATTAATTATGAAATGATTTTTCTGTGCCCAGTAAGTATTTATTATTTGATAATAAATTATTTCAATCGATACCTAAATATATAACAAAGGAATCCCGAAAATCTTAACCTATTATTTATTACATTTACAAAGATATAAAAGTTTTTAGATTTTTTTTTTATTAAATTTTTTTTTTTTCCGAATTTTGAAATGAAAGGGGTCTAAAAAGTTGCCCTTTGGATTACTCAGAATGCAAAAAATATCAAAAAAAATATTCGATACTACTTTTGGCCCTCAACCAGAGCTCGAAGTTTTCGAAAAAGTCGATTTTTTGGAGTAAACCGTCTGTCATTTCGTATTTAAGTTAGAAAATCAGTCTAATTAAATGTTATAATGTGCATTAAATCTTATTAAATAAGCATCTAAGGGCGTGAGTTGCACTTTGTTTTGTAATAAATGGGTAGCATTGTTTTAATAGGCCATTGTTTTCGTCAATATTAGCCAGGCGCTCGACGGAATTAGTTCCGCGGAGTGTAAACTTTTTCCATTTCGGTAGTTTTAAAGCGCGTTCGAATTTGTAATGTGATTATTTATTTCTAAATTTTCTTTGATTAAGTTATTTCTTTACTAACACAAAATAATTTTATCAATATAGATAATTAACAAAATGTTCAGACAGTGATAAACTTAAAACCTCGGTTGAGGGCCAAAAGTAGTATGGAATTTTTTTTCAAATAATATTTACGTTCAATGTGATCCAAAATGCAACTTTTTAGACCCCTTTCACTTTGATGTCTAAAAAAATAAAAAACCTCACACATCATCGGCCCACTCTAATGTACATGGCTATGATACTCTGGAAAAATCGCAATTGATTCTCTTGGAAATGGGAAGTCGATCATTGATTTTGGGTAATTATTTTTATGAGTCCAATCACCTTATATTTTTTCTTACAGTAAGACTCGATAAATGTTACTCAACAATATCAAAATATGCCAAATCTCAGGGGGTTTTCATCAAGATTGCTTACCATTCACGTTAGCCACATATTCTAAAATGCATCCATTTAGTATGTTGCATAAACAAGGAAAGGAATTGTTGTGTTACTTATCAGAAATGGTATTTTTTTCACTAAAAAAAAAAACACTTTTTCCTTGGCATAGTAACAGTATTACAAACGATTAATATATTTCAAATACATACTCCTTTGTCATCATCATTTACAATTTATTTGCCAATTATAAACATCTAAGTAAAAAATATTAAAGACTTGTAGTATAACTGGGAGGTAAGACTAACATAACTAGTAAAAATGGGATTAGAGATTAAAAAAATCTAAATAATTAAAAATATATATTATCATTTGTATATATATTATATTCACCCGGTGGGGCATGGGGCATTGCATTCGTATGCCAAATGCAGCGTATTTGGATCATCTGTTACATGAATGTGATCATTCAGTTTCCAGTCCGAGAATATTAAAATATTGCAGCATAAAACCACTTTATAAAAAAATATTTCGTGGTGATCCTTCCAAAAATCAAACCCAAGACTTAAAGCATGGTTGACGACTGCGCCAACCACTACACAACAAAGTGAACTTTTCTTCTCTCAATTTCTTTTTACAGGATCTTTACCTGAGAGTAGTCGTAGTGTCTAAAACCTCATCCAGGATTTTGGTTCTCACACACGTAACTGTATTTTTTATCCGACTAAAAAAATGTGCAGTGACATCAAAATAAAACTTCTTGGTTTGGTTATCCTGATCCTCACTTAAAAGTACTTATTGTTTCAAAGTATTTTTAACAACTACTGAATTGTCAAACTTGATTAGGAAGTCCTTTTTTTACATTTCGATAAAATAAGTCATTGGAGTGGAACAAAACAAGCTTCGATTCATATCATAGTAGATGGCTTTCGGTGTATTAAGGGAAAAACTTTTATTTGAAATTTGACTAATCGTAATTTTGATCTTCAAGATGTCTCTTATGAAATTGTCTTAAGATTACTTTTGAAATTGTCTTAAGATTACTTATGAAATTGTCTTAAGATTACTTATGAAATTGTCTTAAGATTACTTATGAAATTGTCTTAAGATTAGTATGCAAACCTATGAGGCAAAAAATTATTGATTTTAATCAAGCATTTTTTTCTTTCAGATAACATTTTTCATTGGAACTTTAGTAAATGAAGCATTTAATATGGTACTAAAACACACCATTAGAGAAGCACGACCAGCAGTTAGAAAAAGCATTTATAGTGAATATGGAATGCCATCATCACACGCACAGTTTATGTGGTTCTTTACTACTTATATTATTTTTTTTATATTTATAAGGTAAGACACAGGTTTTTTTATTGCATGCCTTTTGTCAAAATATGATAATGTCATTCAAAATATGAGATATATCCAGATAGTAAGTCCCGTTTGTATTTCTTGCCATCGCGGCGCTGTTGTCTTAGTTTCGTGCATGGGTGGTACTTGCCCTGACTTGTTGAGCTGACGCCATTATGAGTTGGCGGACTGTTGTGTATGCTTCGTGGAGCTTGTTTAAAATGCCGAATAATTTTTTTTTTCTTCTGAATTTGTACTTGTTTTTTTTTAATTTGTCAAATGGAACTTACTTTCTGGATATACCTTGTACATGTTTACTTATTATTAAGTAGAATGTAAGAAAAATACCACATTTCTGCATTTCTTTTAAAAAATTAAATCCAAGTTTTGCTTCCACATCTTTTTGTTCAATCTGTTTTCTTCAAATCATTCCAACAAATTTTACTTTAATGCTTTGTCTTTATATGAGTACCAATATGCTTAAATTTGGTCTAATCGAGGTGTAATCTTCCGGTCAAACAGTAATTATATTTTTATAAGTAAAGTTTTTTACAGAAGTACATAAAACAATAGTTTTTATTTAATATTTATTTACTTAATTTTTTTAATGGTGTGATTTAAAAATAAAACAGCATTTTAAATAACATAATCATATGATTTCCCTACTTTTTATCAGATTGCAGCCTTTACATACTAGTCATAAATAATCATACTAGGAAAGTCTTGAAAGTTGTGGTAAAATGGGGTTTATACCGTGGACCTTTGATCTATGAGTCCCCGACACTACCATGGGTCTACAACCCAAATCTTAAAATAATGTGTCACTTGCTAAATTTCTACAAATTATCAACAAAATATCATGCGAACAATTTTGTACTTTAGTTCATGGCCTAGCTAATGTCGCACATTTCGTATTAAGGTTACAGCACATAAATGGAAAGTCTGTAATGTCCCGTGTGTGGGTGGCGGGAGCTGTGGGCGGAGCCATCGGGGGTGCTTCCGCCGTGTCAGTAGCGCGGGTGTACCTGCTCTACCACAGCGCACGGCAGGTGGCCGTCGGAGCAGCCGTAGGCGTGGTGGCTGCCACTTTGTGGTTCGCTTTCACCCACTGTGTACTGACTCCACTGTTCCCACAGATTGTGTGCTGGTGAGATTAAAACATTATTATTTATTAACATCATTCCCTATCCTTGCCTAGTGGTGAATGGATACATCAATTGCATTGTATTTTAATAATTTTTTTGGTTTAGTTTCGATATTGTTAATACTCTTCTAAAATTTATATTGCATTTAACAAAGCATTCCAATTATAGGCAGGAAATAAAAATATTTTTCATGCGCAAGAAATTATGCTCACTAAGTTTTTTTAAGCCAATCGACCGGCTTATGAAAGCCCTAATGGATTGGCATGAATGATATGTAATATATTGATTAAACTTAATCTAAACAATCTTAGAAACTTGATATAGACCGAAAGTACCGCTGTGCCAAATCCATCAATTCTATAATTTCTTGTTCAAAAATAATTTCTGTGAACGCGTCTATCTTTAAAAAAATACCGTTAGATTTTTTTTGGAAGCAACAATGACCCGAATTGCGCCTTTCGCAAGGGTCGTTGTATGTAATAAAAGTCTGTCCACTCAGGCAATCGGGAGCCTATTGTTCTTGCCGAGAAGGTACCCCAAGAACCAGCCACATGTCAATATTTGTGAAGCTCAGGACACTTTTAAAAACGCGAATAGTAATAGTTTAAAATAATATTTATATTTTGAAATCCAAATCACTTTATTTACATGAATTATATTTTACAATTTACATGAAAATTATAACAGCAACCATCACGCCGTTTCCCCGTAAAAGTAGGTAGAGAGGATGGAACGCCACGTCACTCTATCTCAGCATATAGACTTCGCTTCTTCTACTTCATACCTATTCTCGTGCACGCTCGCCGATTATTCCGATTCTTATCATAAGTTACTTATAAGACTAGGTTAATTTAATATTTAAGTAGTAGAATAAGTTTTAAGAACACCATTTGGCGGGAAAGACGGGATTCGGCGGGAAAAGAAGACCGCCCCGACCGAAGCGTGCGCCCGCCAATGAGAGCGACGAGACCAACCGGGAAGGGGGGACGTCGAAAAGATGATAAAAACCGTGACGCCCGCTTCCCGGACTCTCTTCCTTGTTGGACTCTCTTCCTTGTTAGACTCTCTTCCACTCGGACTCTCTTCCTTGTTGAACTCTCTTCCTTGTTAGACTCTCTTCCTTGTTAGACGCTCTTCCTTGTTAGACTCTCTTCCACTCGGACTCTCTTCCTTGTTGGACTCTCTTCCACCTGGACTCTCTTCCTTGTTAGACTCTTTTCCACTTAAACTCTTTCTACGGAAACTCTCTTCTACGGAAACACTCTCTTCGCCGAACTCTCTCTCCGAGTTGACCTCGAGGGTCACGGGCGGGTGCCTTGCCATCCCCGTGGCCCAGTCAGCAGCCCAGTCAGCAGCCACTAGAAAAGCCACCACGCTGGCTAACCAGCCCTGAAGCCGCAGCCCCGACGCTGCCGCCTACGACGTACCCCACGCGCTCACGTCGCCGCACCACGGTGACGCAGCCCACGCACCCACGCGCCCACGCCGCTGCGCTCATGACGAGCCGCCCACGTCGTGCGTCCCTCCACGCACCCGACGTCACTTTTCATGCCCCGCCATGGGACAGGAAGCCACGCCGCCGCTCATGACGAACCGTCCTCGCGGCATTCCTCACCGCAGCTGGACGCCGCCGTCCCAGCTACCCCTGTCGCCGCAGCCAGATGCCGCCTCCCCCTTCGATGTACCACGCCGCCGCCCCCATCGTGTCCTGTGCCCACGCTGCACGCCAAGGACCCACGCCGCCTTCGCGTCACCACGCCGCCTTCGCGTCACCACGCCGCGCGCCGCATCAGGGCGTAAGGTTAATTTTAAGTTTATTGTTAAGGCTAATTCTAAGTTAGGTTAGATTTTGTTCATAATTTAATTTAAATACATTTAATTTCCATCGTTTATCTTATTTCCTTTCTTACCCCTCCACATTGACATAATTAAACTGAATGCAACTTTAATCTAATTGTTATTCTTTACGAATAACTGGCGCCCGACTAAACCAAACGTCTCTCACTCTCTTAATTAATGTTTTTTTTTAACGCTAATTTTTATTTCATTTTATATATTTTTATCTTTTAATTACGTTTTTCGAGGTTGTCAAACTATTTAAAAGTACAATAGGTATAATCATGGCATGATCTAGGCAGACATGGCAAGTGTGTCATCTTTAAGCCGGGAGTGATAACACCGCTTGCTTCTTGAATACTCGCATTTGCTGTAGGAACACATCGACAGCACCGCTTAGTGAGATTTATATTAACTGTTCTGGGGATCCGTGGCAGAGGTGAAAAGAATCCGACATTAGTTCTAAAATTTCCTACAGCAAATACAGCATTGATATGCAAGTTACAGTGAGGTTAATCTGAGCGAGGATATCATGCAACGATGATAATTTGTCTTGGCAACAGCGCAATGTACTGTGTCAAATATTATTTGTGCATTTATAGTATCTTTATATATATTACTAGCGGACCCCACAGACATTGTCCTGCCCGAACGTTGGCTTGCCTGCTATTAGTTTGGAAAAAGACTTTTCATTGATAAGTAGGTACCTAGGTACTTGTTTATGGTTGAATTCCAAGACATAAAATAAATCTTTTTTCAAATATGGCATTCTTTTTGAAAACATCAAACTCCGGTCTTCTAACCAACAGAGGGGTGTACTTATGTAGGAATACGATTTTAAAAAATGTATTGAAAGTAATATTATTTTAGTATTACTAAAAATCCAGTAAAAAGAAATAAAGAGGGTAGAAATTATGAGGAATTTAAAGAAATAATCTGATTGAGATCCACAAAAAACAAATGCTGTTTGTAAGCATTCAAAAACAAACTTTTTTCATGCACAAAAAAACAACATCTTTCCATGTTTTTGTAAATGCATTCTCCTCAAATGCAACCCTGGTAGATAACTTAATAAAACATTTATGCTCCTTACTTCTTTTTTACATATTAGATTGAAGATTTTAATATCTATGAACACGCACTGCGCAAAGATCTATATTTCTCCGCATATAAAACCGCATGTGAATCGGCTAAGTCGTTTAGGAGTTCAGTGACATCACACGCACAGAGGAATTATATATATTATAAATATAAAGATTCTTCTGTACGTGTCGCTGAACTCCTCCTAAACGGCTTTACCGATTTACGTGCGGTTTTCAGCAAAATGCAGATCTTTGTGCTGGGCGTGTTCATAGATATTAAAATTTTCAATCTAATCTATTTTTCATCGACCTACCAGGGTATCTTTTGACGAGAATGCTTATACAAACAAAATGGAAGGATGGTGTTTTATTGTGTTTAAAAAAAGTTTGTTTTTGAGTGTTTACAAACAACATTAGCTTTTTATGGATCACAATCAGATTCTTTCCTTATAATTTCTTTCCATTTATTTCGTTTTACTGGATTTTTGGTAATACTAAAAAAAAATTCACTGACATTCAATTCATTTTTGAAAATCGAATTCATGAATGAAGTGCACCCCTGTTGGTGAGAAGAGCAAAGTTTGACATTTGCAAAAAGAATTCTATAATTGAAAATAATTTATTTAATATTTTAGAATTCAACCATAAACAAGTACCTAAGTACCTACTTAAATTCAATATTTGAATATTAATAATTGTTGGTTTTGGAATTCAATCATAAAAAAGTACCCAGGTACCTACTTATCAAAAAAAAATATTTTTTACAATCACGAATGAAGAAACAATCTGTCATTTTTATTTTAATTTCTTTTGTCATAATTTTAGAGGGCTCGGGGTAAAATGTGGTCTGACTTTTCTTCATTAACACGTATTCCCGTATTTTCTCCCTTGATTATGGCACTCGAGCGGTGATTTTTGCATGATTTTGATTTAAAGCATGACGCGGACTCTTCAATCACATGATGTGATAAAAAAAAAACTATCCCTTATTACGAATATGTTAATAGCTCAAAAAAGGCAAAAATATATAACGTGTGTTCTTATTTCTTTATTAATCTGGTTATACAGGTAAACGTCGTTTTACACCGGGGTTCCGTTCCTAGAGACACCGGCATAAAATGAACACAAATATAATGGAAGATTTAAGGTTAGGTTCCGTGTCAAGATCCTAAAAACAATCTAACATGTTTATTTAATACATATCTCACATATGTATATTCAAAATAAATTGTTAATTTGATAAATACAGTTTAAATTAGTTTATAAAATAAATAATAATCTCTTGATATAAATAATGAATTTGTTACAATAAGTACCGACGAAGTTGTGAGTTGGTATTTATTATAAAAAAATCAAATTAAATTCTCACACTTTTAAAAAAGCATCCAATTTCATTTGCTTCGATCGTTGCTTCTTTTCTTGCAGAATCATAGCATAAGGTCGAACAGCAGATGTGACGCTTCTTTTAACATTTGCGCTTCGATGGAAATCCCCATTGCATATGACCGCTTGTGTTACAGGAATGTTTTTTTAATTGGTGTCATCAACCCACAATGCTAACATTTTTTCCATTTTCTCTATATTTTTGCTCCAGCTGTAAGTTGCGTGCTTTACACTAACAGCCGTTATCTGTTGAGCGGAATATTTTATTTTCTCAGCGTTTTTCATGATGTTTGTCACAGTGAACGGGAGTAAATTTAGAGCTTTGCAGACAAAAGGTCGGGTTTGGCCCATCTTCAATGCATTTAATTACGTCCATTTTTGTCTCCAGGCAAATTATTTTTTGTGCTTTTTTCACACAATGTTTGGGTTCTGAATCACTATTGTCGCCCATAATGAAACTACAAATTTTTTTTAATTCTTTTAGTTTTAATAATAATTTTTAAAAATATATAATCATACCTTTTTATTTTTTTTCCCGGTAGTTGGCGCTGCAATCTCTATTTCAAATGTCACTTAGTATATAGTTATCGAAAATTAGAATTTTTCAAGATTTTGCGTTTGCTGAACCAGTTAATAGCAAGCAAGCCAATGTTCAAGCAGGACAATGTCTGTCGAGTGCGCTAGTATTTGTATATATTTTTTCATTCCTATTAAGAAAATAAATATATTCGTTTTCATGATTTACACAAATATTAAAGTTTTTGGGGCCATTTTCAAAGATTTGTAAATAACTCACTATTAGAAAATGGGAATCAAGTTGTGGTAGAGCAGGGTTTGAACCTCGGACCTCTAATCCGCGAATCAACAACATTAGCCACAGGACCACAATCCAGCTCAAAACATACTGTTCTTTATTAAAGAAAAAACTGATAAAAGTATTCCTCGGTATGGAATTTCTCAGCAAGGAATACATTATAACAAATTAACATAAATTTATATATCTATGAAATACTTAACAAATCCAGGGACAATGAAATATAGCCGTTCAAAAGACCTTTGAAATCTATATTTCACACCCACCCTTCCAGGAATTGAGCCCACGACCTCAAGAATGTTAGGGGACACGTCAACCACTACACAACGTATCTTATCTTATCTCCACTTGATTTCCTTAGTCAACATTTTTACCTGAGAGCAGCCATCGAGTCAAAAGCACTCGTTTAGGCGGATGACGAATACAATTTTGTGTGAAGTTGTACATCTATAAAAAGGTAAATGTTACAATCATAAAATGCATAAAAATGTGAATATTGTTCCCCAGGAGGATATCAGAGCTACTACTCCTCCGCGACACGACTCTCATTCCCAACGTCCTCTGGTTCGAGTACACCAGCAGTCGCCAGGAGGCGAGAGCCCGCTCCCGCAAGCTCGTCCCCATGAAGGCTCAGTGACGAGGGCCTGGCGCGGGCGGCGCCAAGTGATGGACGCTGGGGCGCGCCACGCGCCTCGCTCGCCACTCGCGCTTCACTCGCCTCACGCTCGCTCTCCCCCTCCTGCTGCTACTGCTCGTCTTGTATCAGAGAGCCTGATTCAATACCTAACCCGACCTTATTTAATCTAAATCCAACTTTTGTTATTATCATTATGCCAAAAGCCTGATTCATTGACTTAGTAATTAGTTCACCCAATACTTCACCCTAACTACTCTCAGTCAAAAATAACTCAAAGAGTGATATGTAAGAGGATGTGTTGGCAGCAAAAATCTAGTGATTTGAAAAAAATATTAGTGATTTGAAATCATAGCCAAACGTAAGTGGAATAATTTAATTACATATTTAGTTGTGTAATATCTCTATGTATAAAATATTTTAGTGATTTTACACCAACTAAAAACTCAACTAAATTATCACAAAGTTAGTGCTTCAAATATTCATTTTAAAATTGGTTTTACCTTTGAAGGGTACACGGCAAGAACTGGCTTATTAACAAATAATTAATTTTACAGGAGACCAAAAAGAAGAATTAAAACCTTTATTGCGGTACACTGGGTTCATGTACCTAATAATATAGGTTTTCAGCTTATGATTTGACTGTTTTTTGGCACCCGTGACTCCCTTTCAATTTATAATACAGGGAGCCACATTTTGTTAGTTTTTAATATTCTATTTTTTTATTTCATCCAGGAGAACAAAATGGCACTAATATCTAAAAAATTAAAAAAATGCAATGAGGCCGTTTTAGCCGTTCACCCTTCATATATCCAGTCAAATTCATATACATACATCTTTATTCCCCAGTGCAAAAATAATATTAGGTAATCATATAAATTATATATAACCGGGGAAAATTTCTTACATATTTAATACTAAAATGTATGGATTGTACGGATAATTTCTAGGAAACCTCGAGTACTATGATAATAAATGCATTTAAATATTGTAAATAATAATGAATATAGATTTCTCGATGGTATCCTGCCATGTACTTTGTAGTAGAATATTTTGGAAAATATTTTTGTGAATTCATGCTGGTTTAGTGCTCAAGTCACGGCAACTATACTATAGCTAATAAAGAAAGTACTGTATTGAATATTTGGTCTTATTTTTGTAGGACATTTAGGGCACGTGGCTGATAATAAAACAATTAATGGGAAAACCTGAATGTCACCTGCCAAATACTTTTTTAGCTATCAAATTGCAGCAAAAATGGTTCTTGTTCTTTCACATACCGAATGATATTCATACAATTAATTTAAAATGTCATTTATATAACAGATGTGTAATTTATTTTCCAATGAAATATAAAACCTATTCTTTATATTTGAAGAAAAATTGGGAAGATTTTATGAAAAATTTATTACATATGTATTGACTTTATATACATTGTTTACAGTACTTGCGTGTCTGTAGAGGTGGTGGCATATTAGACAATTCACACAATTATAAATACGTAAAACTACCCAATTAAATATTGATATTATAGATTTTCATAATAATCAATTAGTAATCAATTAGATAATCAATTAGATGTAACTTCTAGCCCAATTATAAAAATGTTTCCACTGTAATTTTTGTCTATTTGTCTCTCTGTCATTTTAAATCATGTGTTTTAACCATTGACATATGTATATATATACACTAGATGCAGCACTAAGCACCCGTCTCGTGTTCCATCCAACTTAAGTTTCGGAATTTGTAGTCAGTAAATGTTAAGCAGCCTAAAAATGCCTGACATACAACTTTGAATTCACAGTAACTTCAGTGGCTATAATGGATAATTTTCAATCAGTTAGTAATATTTAAATAATTCAAGTGGTGTAAACAATGTATAGGAAATTAATATTGATTAAATAATTATGAGTGTTTTTTTTTCTGTTCATAATTTTTTAAGTTATAATAATTTTAAAAAAAATATATAAATGATTTATATTTTACTGCTTAAACAGTGTACATAATTTAATCATGTTTAATAATTCAACAATTAGTACCTGTATATCATGCCTATAGAGCCAGACTATCCCAAGTGCCATTTTTGTCAATTTACCGCAGATAAATGCTTGCTGTAAATTAATAATACAAATGATGTTATATTATATACTCCAATTTTATCTAAATATTTATTCTTTAGAATTGTTTTCAATAATTAGTCTTAATAAACAAATAGAAATAAAGTTTTAGCAAAGCAACTAACACAATTTGATTCCTGTTTTATAACAACAATATGTATTGTTTGTTCACAGTACTACCATTGGACCACACATTCTTAGTTTGTTAGGGCATGGCTTTTTTAATTGGGGTTTTCATGCGAGGCAATTAAAATAGTTTATTTAATGAGGAAAATGCTTGAATCAATTGTGCATTCAAATTATTTAGTTTATCAAAAAAAAAACCTTTGTTAAATTTAGCTGTGTATTTTAAAAAGCAGAAAAACCTCAATTTATAATGTACTTCATGTATCCACCATTTATTTATATATAAATATTCTTAGTTGTTCTTTATGATTGTGTATTGTTTTTTACAAAATATTTGAAAAATAATGCATTTATAATTGCTGTTTTTCTGCATTGTTAGTTAGGCCGCGTATCTTTCATGCTGACATTTCGGATAGTATTGTAGCATCTATCATTCGGGCTGACTTGCTAACGACGGCCGTAAAAATCTGAAAATGTCATTATTCTAAAATCTGACATTTGAGATATAAAAAAATAACATTCATTAAGACAGTTGTATAAAAAATAAGTTGTAGTTATAATTTGGAATATAGAAATTATGAACTCCATAGATTGTTTAAAATAAATAGGCATGGAAGTGATGTATATAATTGAGAAATATATTATGAAATTAAAGCAGCTTATTTAAATCAATATTGGTATTGTTTTTGACTATACGCTTTTAGGAATCCGTATTTTTTATAATACTCTAAAAAGACAGCAAATTTAGAATATGTATATAGAGAGAAGCATTGTAATTTAAGACAAACTTTATAATGATATTCTGTGGATATTTAGGGTAAATAAATGTTAGTAATTCTGTATTTTTTATGTGCGATCTTTATAAAAGCATTGGAGAACTAATTGAATCTTGAATACACTTAGATGTGAATATATTGACAGATTAAATAAAATAAAACGGGTGTTCAGATCATACATTTATAGGTATTTGAATAATCATCCATACGCCAAATACAGCATTATTATCTTGATATAACTACAGTAGTACCAGTGAGTAAAAAGTAGTTACTTTAAAAAATCTAAATAATCTTATTATATTTATGAGTGGTATCTCCAGTGATTGGTATTTTGATATTGGTGAATGTGTCTTAGAAACTTATACATTTTACATAATATTATGTATCTACCTTTATTACAATATTTTATGCAATATGTTTTTGTAACTTAATAAAATTTAGCATTTACATATGTTTATTATAGTTGTAAATATTTAAACAATACATATTCACCACTTCATGCTCTTTTTTTAAATAAGCAATAACAAAATGTATTGATGTATATTTTAAATTTACAAATACAATCATTCAAAGTAACAAACATATGAAATTATTGTAAATGCAGAAAAAACTTAATCCATACCAGCGGCAATTTATGAAGTACTTTTGACATATGTTGACTGAGTTTAGGAAACAAATGCCATATTTTATTGCTGTGGGTGCCGCAATAGTACCTACCGTCGGAGCTATAATTTAGCAAAAACTTTACTATCGATTGACAATATCGACATTATATTGTGTGTGTCAATTATAAGGAGTTCGCAATACGATTAATTCAATTTAATCACACTCCGTCGACATTCCACATAATAATAATAATAATGATTATGGATAACTTATATAGCGCCATTTTCGTAATATAATACCTCAAGGGCGCTTTACAAAGTGATTATATAAAGATTCAATTTTAACTTTTTAATTTAAGAAAAATAATGTACTTTTTCATATTACTTTTCCACCACATGCTAAGAATTTATTTAAATGATTTAGAGAACAAGTGGGTTTTAAGTTTCTTCCGAAATATCACTTCACTCTCACAGTTTCAGATTTCTGCTGGGAGAGCATTCCATGCCGTAGGGCCTGCAACCGCAAATGCACATTCGCCGAATTTAGTGCGCTGTTTGCGTAGAGGTATAATAACTTTTCCTTTCGACGTAGATGTAGCTGATCTAAGCGTAAGACGTCTGTCAGCTAGTTCATCTGGAATGCATAGTTCCCTTAGATATTCTGGAGCAGAGTTGTGCAGTGACTTATACATAAGCCAACAGAGTTTGTATTCCACCCTCTGTGGAAAACGTAGCCAGTGCAATTCCCGAAGTAGTGGAGTGATATGACTGAATTTAGAGATTCCAAAAATAAGTCTCGCTGCGGCATTTAGTACAGCCTGTAGGCGAGTCATTTTATTCATTGGTAGACCTGCGTAGATACCATTACAATAATCGACTCTAGACACTACAAACGCATTTATTAATTGACGGGCGGCATCAACTGGCAAATTTTTGCGTATGCATTTAATCTGCCTCAGCTGGTAAAAGCATAAACTTATCGTTCTACTAATTTGAGCGTCAAGAGAAAGGTCAGAATTAAGGATGACTCCCAGTAGTTTAACGGTGGGTAAAGCGGTACTCCTTACATCGGGTAGTGCCGTATCCTGGATCAAATTCTGTCGTCCGGCTGAAGCAATCCATAGCTGTTCGACATCGACCTTTTATTATGTGCCAATTAAAAGTAGTTAAATTTTTAAAATAAATTATGCTATTTTGCATTATTGTCTCTTTAAGACAATGTATGTTCACAAATTAGCAACATTCTATTTTTCTCACACTTATCTATCCCCACTAGCGAAATAAAATAAAAAAACAAATAAAACAATTATTACTTTTAGTATAATAATTATAGATAGTTATTAAAGGTACTATCTTTGTCATCCTATAATTATTGTGAGAGGCATATTAAAACTTTTTCTTTTGTATTTATTTTATCTAACCTTGTATGCATTCCTGTTGAATGACCAAATAAAATAAATAAATAAATAATTACCTTTTCAATACCCTAAATATCGCACGGGGTGAAAATAATGTGCGGGGTTAATAGAAAATGATTTTTAGTCAGAATTAAACTATTCTATTTAGTCGTAAATATGAGAACTGTTTTAATTCTCCACAGCTGATGAAAAATTGTTCAAAATTGAAAAATCGAAATTGAAAATTTAAAGAAAAAAACTGTTACAATGCTATTGTAATCTGTCAAAAGTGCCTTCATACCGCTGCTGCTGGTATAATAAAGTTTTGTGTTTGGTAACTTAAAAACAACTAATTTTATAGTACTACAAAATTAGGTAATTATTCATAATAGTAAAATAAATAACTAAGGAGTCGTAGAACGATACATATTTTTTATTTACTGCAGTATATTTTGAAATACCATGAATATTCTTCATTTTAGTTTTCTCATTAACAGGAAACGTGGTCTGACATTATCGGTCTGGATTATGGCATTAGAGCAGTGATTTTTTACACACTAGATATTTACCGTAGGCAATCCCTATTGTTTTGTTTTTTTAAATAAATCGTTTCTTATGGGAGCTAGGACCATCCAAAAGCCCATAAAAGAGCCCAAGTTTTATCTCCTGTCTCCTGGACATATGGTAAACATAGAAAATTTCATTCTTATACTCTTTCCCAAAAAAAAAAACAAAATCTTTTCAGTTTTGGGGTACGGATCCTCGATTTTAGTTAGGCTTCCTTAGATACTCCAGAGCAGAGTTGTGGAGTGACTTATACATAAGCCAACAAAGTTTGTATTTCACCCTCTGTGGAAAACGTAGCCAGTGTAATTCCCGAAGTAGTGATATGATTGAACTTCGAGATTCTTAAAATAAGTCTCGCTGCGGCATTTATACAGACTGTAGGCGAGTCCTTTTGTTTATTGGTACACCTGCGTAGATACCATTACAATAATCGACTCTCGACATTACAAAGGCATTTATTAATCGACAGGCGGCATCAACCCGCAAATTTTTGCATATGCATTTAATTTGTCTGAGCTGATAGAAGCATGAACTTGAACTAATCATTCAACTTAATTTGAGCGTCAAGAAAAAGGTCACAATTAAAGAAGACTTCCAGTAGTTAAGCGGTACTCCTTACATCGGGTAGTGCTGTATCCTGAATCAAATTCTGTCATCTGGCTGAAGCCATCCATCATTTTTCCGTTTTAGACTGGTTTAATTTTAGTCTATTTTCAGCCATCCAGTTTCCTATTTTCTCAACGCATCCCTCAATAAAATTAACAAGCACACTTCTCTCGCCTGGTTTGCAATAAAAATAAATCTGTGTATCATCTGCATAGCAATGATATCCTCTTAAGCAACATTCAATTTGATAGAAATCAGCACATGTGCTGCGTGCGAGTTTATTTTATTTAATTTTTAAAAATTATTATTACGATTCCTTTAATTGATTTAGTTTATGGCAATATTGCCCGCTGTATATTATCTATAGAATTCCGAGGTGGTCTTTCTTTTGATATTAATAATTATTAGTGATTAAATTTTCAATAAATATATTTATTGCAAAAAATGTTACACATTGAATTTCCTATTATCGTCTCCAGCATAATTTTGTTTCGTGAAATGACAAATTATCAGCAAAACGAGTTTGTTGGGTTTCTGGTACAAGTTTTCGTAGAATAACATTTTCTGCAACTAAATTAGAATAATAAATGTATGTGTATGTGGTAAATGTTCACATCTAATTTTACAAGTAAAAGTTTCCTATATGTAATATATAATATTCTGAAAATTAAAATAAGTGTTCTTATGAGAGAATTTATTTAAGATAAAAATGTTATGCTGATTAATTATTTTGTAAATATATTTCCCACATTAGGGGCAGCACTAAATACGTTTTTAAAGCTTAGCCACCTGTACCTTCATATTCAATATAATTTTATGTAATGTAAATCAAAATAAGAATAGACAATGAAATGGTTAAAATACAAACTCGCATATTTTAAGAAAATGTAAGCACTTGGATTCCTGCACTTCATTGTTTTTGCAGAAAAGAGTTAAGTGTATGCATGTGCTTCGGTTCAATGTTTAAAATTTCAATAGATGCAGAATTTAATTTAATTTTTATAAGATGCTTTATAGTACAAAACTATAAACGGAATTCAGTGGACCATATTTTATTAGTGTCCGCCTCATGGTGCAATGGTCAGCGCGTTTTCCTACCATGCAAGAGATCTCGGGTTCGATTCCCGACATGGCTGACATGAAATATTTATAAAAATATGTGTTTTTACGCTAAAATATTTTATAGTCCCCGGACTGGCACCTGAAGCCTAAGACTGATTATCTGACCTTTATGTAACAAAAACGATCAAGATACGCTGCAATGGGTGTACCAATGTAGTGCCCTACGCACAATTAGCTGCAGAGAGGGGATGATGGTGATAATATTTTATTGAATGTTACTTCTTATCAGCCTGTTTCTCTCCACTGCTGGATATAGGCCTTTTTTCTTTTTCCATGTTTTTCTGCCCTGGGCACTCTGTTTCCACCCTCGCTCTATGAGTTCGACGATGTCATCAGTCAATCTCCTCTGTGGTCTACCCACTTTCCTTTCATTTTCGTAGATTCTCCAATTTAGTATTCTGGGGGTCTATCTGTCAACTCCTTGTCTCGCCCCATGACCCATCCGCTCTTTCTTCAATATTGGTCACCTTTGTACGGCATATTATTTCCTCATTCCCCATTCGTTCTCTTAAGGAGACATTTGTCTCCTGAAGAGAACACTTCGTCATTCAAAATCTATTTTTTATCCAATTTAAATGTAGTTAAACAAAAGTGGTCTACATTCGTATTTAATTTTGTATTGCAATTAAAACACACTGTTTTCATTTTTTTCCTTCAACATTTGTCTTTCTATAGACCGCTGAGTGCACCTTATTTTGTGGACACTTTTGGTAGTGAGTGACATGGTTTCGAGACCATATGTTGTCACTGGCAGAACACATGAGTTGTAGACTTTGCCCTTCAGATTGTTTGGGATTTCCTTATTTCTGAAAACGTGTTTCAGCTTTCCAAAAGCAGCCCAACTTAACCCGATTTGTCTAGGTAGTTCCTCAATTTAATTCAGTTTTCCCAATTTGATTTTGTGCCCCAGATAAATATACTGTGAATGTTACTATTCTATGCAAAATGTTTTTGTTTTAATTAGAATAGATTCAGAAGTCTTTGCGTCTTATAAAGTCATCATAATCATTTAAGAGCGAGGCCACTTCAATCCTTTTCTTTAACTCCTTTGCAACTGCTCAGAATGCTAGCCGTGAATAAAGTCCCATTTCTAATAGGGTTAGTAGAATCATATCTTCTTATTAATCAAAGTTCATAAGTGCTACTGAGTGAACAAGTGTTTATAGTGAACATAAAAAGGTTAACAAAAAGTAATAGTTTCTTTTGAATGTAGTTATATGTATGTAATAATATTGAAATTGCAATAATATATTTTACATAGTTACAATAATTTGTACCAGAAAACCCAATAGTATCAAAAACAATTATTCATAGACAAAATAGTAAGATATGGCAATAAATTTAATATTATGTTTTTATTTTATTTTGATAAAATGTTAATGTTTTTGATATGCTTTTTAAGTTTTAGAGTACTATTATTATGTACCTATTTTTTTTTTTACTCAGCTAAATGATGTTATTTTATACTTTTTCTGGGAACTGTTAAGTTTCTTGCTTGTGATTCTTCTCTTAATAATGGCTGCTATTTATTTTTATGAATTTAAATGTATGCGTGTAATTTAAAAATTAAATGTGAGTAAATCGTGAGACCCTTTGATATATATAATTGTATTTATGTACTTCTTTCATACCAGATAACAATGCTATTAAAAATATTTCCATTGTAAAACAACCCTTTGGGGTTTGATTTTTTTTCTACTGACAATAAACCACAAATATCAATAAATTATAGGTGATTGTAGCTATATTTTGTTTTATCCATAATGCGTTTCTTATTTTTACACCATAATAGGTAATGTGTAGCACTTTATCAATAGTACATAGACTTGTTAATTTTTAAACACCATTCTGTAAATAAAAATATGGAAATAAATGATGTTGAAAGCTGGTTAATTTCTTTATACTCTTTAAACCTTTTAAAAGATAACTCCTTAGAGATTCTACAACAAAATCAGTTGCAATGTGTATTCAATCAGAAGATCTGGTCCATCTATTCAATCTAATTTTGTCGTATTCATCAAGATCCTTGGATAGGGGTTATTAAGTGAACTGCTCGTATGATGATTTTGCCAGGGTGAATCACATGTTGCTAAGTAAATTGAATAAAATTGGTTTAGTAAAAAAAAAATTCCAGTTGAGACTCCAAACCCCCGAAATTTAAAAATTCCCATTATTTTCTGAACACACCTCGTATATGATTTATTTGCTTTAAAGTAAGATTTTATGTCATTTAGAACAAGTTGCGACTTTGTCACGAAGAGCTATTACAATTTTTGAGTATTGTATGAGACTGTGTGATTCCAGTTATTCTAAAACGTAAAACACTTACTTTGAGTGTGTGATTCCTATATTGTAATAAACTGTTAAAAGGAAATGAAACTAATATGTCTAATTAGTTTATTGAAATGATTTTTTGTTTTTTTTTAAATCTCACATTAATTATTATTTTTAAATGCTATCTAACAAATCACTCACCTCTAAAAGAAGACAAATGCAACACATATAACAATCTTTCAGAAATAATAAAAGATTTTTGTAAATTGGTTTAATTTAAGGGAGTTTTAGGGGTTTAATCAACTGTATTTTATGTCCCAGAGTGGTGTTTGCTTGACAGTACGTAAAATCTGCCAAGCACAAATGAGAAATGTCGCCAAAAAGCCTAAAAAGTAAAATAAAAACTTAAAATAAGCTAGATAATGAAATATAATATCAGGATACAAAAGGAAACAAAAAAAATATTGCAACGTACTTTTATTTATTTTCTTCTTAAATGATTTCTACTGCTTTGAGGTAAAAAAGCTTGTGCCAATTATATAATTTGATATTTTAAAACATTTGATACATACTATAGTCTCGTCAAAAAGAGTACGTACTGGTTGAACTGTTTAAAACATAAATGTGTGTAAAAATAAGAAAGTCTGATAACATGTCATGATGGCTGAGAGATCGATCATTGTTTAAGAAATTTCCATAATTTTCATAAATTAATATTTTAAGGTGATGGTCTATGAATAGTCATCATCAGTATCCTGTGGGGGAGCTGGGGTTGGAACAGCACTAAATGGAGGACCACCAGCCATTCCTTGGAGTTGAAGCCATTCTTGTTGCTGAGCTATGGCTTGCTCTTCTCTAGCCTAAAACAAACAAAACGATTGTTGAGATTTCTCTATAGTTTGTGGCCAGTGATATCGAGAGAGGTTTCGTTGTGTTCTCAACTTACCATAAATCGTCTTAGAATAAGCGAAAAGATCCCTGCTTTTTGCAGAGGTTAGATGCTAAGCATGTGATGTAATGAGGAAAAAGTCACCCCCGTGTGTAGCCTTTAGTGTTAGTTTATATTAATTTTTTTGTACATCAACTAATATTTACAATTATTTTCATTATCACATACTAATTTATAAATCTACATTACAATAAAGATACCAATTATATTTTTTTAATCAATGCGCTCAATAGCTCTTCCATTTTTCATATTTTCAGGCAACTCATTAAACAATTTTAACCCCATTAAGCTATTTTGTCATTTGATTTTTTTCTTAAGTGGTAGCCTTGATTCTTGGTTAGATCACGATAAACAAAATAAACGCTCAATCTGGTGCTGTAATCATTACCGTTATAAAAGATGCTAGGTAAAATCCACAATACTTCGGCGGGTATAAATCAATTTGGTCTTTCTGATGAATCAAAATTTATAATACTGTGTCAAGTGTCAACCGATAAAAAATACACCCGGCCTTATTGAGAATTTTTTTTTTCTTAAATTTCTTTCTTGCAACTGGTGGGAATCAAACCCATGATGCCAGTTTCATAGCATCCAATCAACTAATCAACAACTTAAACTTTACCAACACCCTAATTTTTTGAGTGCCATAATCCGACAAAGGTCCTCCACAAAATTTGCCAAACTCACAGTGAAATTAGTAGAGTTGAATTTAATTAAAATTGCTATTTACAAAATTTAAAAGAGAAACTCGTTTATTAATGAAAAAACACTGCTCTTTGTAAGAGTGAAAGTGATAGGAAGACCGACGGTCTTTAAAACGGTTTTTGGGTATGTGGAGGAAGTACTTTCACTAAGACTGCCATAATTGCAGTGAATATTTATAATATACAAATTCCTGGAGACAAGAAGGACCTGCTGATATGGTTTTGCTTAGAAATATTCCCTCGATACAGATCCAACTTTTTTTTGATACATCTATTTTATTTCACTCCACAAACCTTAGCAAAAAGTTCTTGCTGCTGCCTTAACAGTTCCTCTTCTGGTATTCCGAGGTTTTCTAATCGAGTACTTTGCCTTCGCCTTTTTGCTGCCACAGCTTTACAATCTCTCACTACGGCCTCTGCTTCAACAGTATAATCACTGAACCCCAGCCTGTCCAATGCTAAAACATAAAGATAAACGTGCTATTTATATAAATTATTAAATAATAAAGTAGACTCTTTTAACCTACTCTCCAAAATCAATCTTAATGTCCCCTTTCGAGTGACAAGAAATAAGTATTTGTTCCATTTGCCAGTCTGTAGCACTAACTATGCACAACACTCTTTCCTTTATCGTTCTTGCTCAAACTATAATGCTTTTTTTTCTTCATCTATTAATATATTTAACATGCCCCTCAATTTATTTTAAAATAAATTAAGACTTATTCTTTCTGGCTGTGATACGCTCCCACTTGCAATTTAATGATGCTCACGCTTACACACATCCGAACACACCCTCCCACACAAATACACCTCTACACTTACTCTCATACAAATACACACAAACACACCCTTTTGTTGTACCACAATTTGATATGTATGATTTTTATTTAGAAACTTCGCTGATCTGTCCTTAAACTGTATCATTTTTATGTTATTATATCATTGTTGACTGTCTGTTTCTATAAAATAAATAAATAAAGATTTCATCCAGTTAATACTGTAAAACTGACAGCAAAATATTCACATTGTGTAGTTTTGTTATATGCAACTTGTAGAAGCTGTGCTGCATCTTTTTTTTACTTCATCATTCATGTTTACTAAATACTACATGTGGAGCTAATAAATAAAGTCTTTTGCCTTGTAAAAATAAGTGGTTAAAAATAAAGTTGTATTTATTTCTTTTATTATAATGAATAACCACAAAGTTAGCTTTTTTTGTTCAAATAAACCTCTTTGATAAAAACCCTACAAACTTATTCCTCAAATTAATAGATGACATGTCCCGTAAAATAAGCACAGAGTTGCACAAGTAAAATACATATAATGACAGAGCTGGACAACACTTTAGAAAAGGGAAAAATGAATGTTTAAGGGAGTAAAATTCAGTATCTGTAAATATTCGGACATATCAATATTGTTTCTTGTGCAAATTCTTTATTCATGGGTTGTATTTGTAAGTGGATTGCATGTCTGTTAAAGTTCATTAGCAGAATGTAAGAACATGATACGATTATTGTGTAAACACTGTAAGATCTAATTAGTGTAACACTTACCAGCTAAGATATGTTCGGCATTAATTGTCTTTTTGTTATTCTGATTACACACCTCATTAGCTTCCGAGCTTAACAAATGGATGAATTCAGTACAACAGTTCAATATAAGTTCCCTGGATTCATTGGCCACTCTAATTGAAGGCACTATTTCCTTAATCATTTTGTTTATACTCGCTCTTGGCAATGTCAGCTCGTCTTCTTCAGTTGGAGGCGGACATAGCTCACGTTCAGGACTTCCCATCTTTCTTAGTCGAACTTAAATGCAGTTTACTAGGAAAAATAGTACTAGAAAGTGCTACGATTTACGATAAATAAATAAATTCACACAATGCAGACAGATTCGGTCAACAAATGATTATTTCGACGAAATAACTTTCAACGTTCTTTCTATTCGACTCATAAACATAAGTGAAAATAATGTGTCACTAAGCAAATAAAATTATTTTTCATATCACGGACAATAACAATTTTGGTGAATAAAATTTATTATTGACAGCTAAAACAATTCGGAAAATTTTGTGATTTTGACACTCGATTCACGATCAGTGTGACCATTTTTGAAAATCAATTTTCCAGAGAAAATTCTATTATGTACGTTAATTGACGGTTTCCAAATAATCTAACTAATAAACTCAATATAACTTTAAAATTTGACAAGGATATTTACTTTTTTATCGGCCACCATATTGATGGATCGGCCTGATTGAATCAATGCCAATGGTGACAAATAAATTTTAAAAAAGCAAAAAACATTTTAAAATTCAGACAATGATATATTTTTTTAAAAAATCCACAAATGTTTTACTAGAATTTACATCAACGTAGTAGTTTAACTACAATTTTCAATACAAGAATGGCCAGCATAAAAATATTTTCTTTAAATTTTCTTTGAAATTTTGGATAATCTGCTAAATATGTATACATATAATACATTATAATAACACGTTATGTTCGGAGAAACTACAAATAAAAATAGAGTTGGTTAAAATTGAGTGCTATTAGAATTCTAGGCCTGTCGTTAAAAATATATAAATAAAATGACGTTCTTGTATTTTTTTTATATTCATTTTTCAAATTATGGCGTGTATTGTTCGTAACATTTTTTGACATTTAGGATCGAACTATAGCGCCTATCATAAGGGTTGATGTAATTTGTAGGTGATTAAATATTATGTTACGTTTTAGATAAAAATTATTGTACGGTGTCGCAGTCATTGCATATGCTATACGAAGCATGATGACCATCTTAAAATCTGTGTCATTTCAAGTCTACGCTTTTATGTAATTTCTGTATAACTGAGTACCAGCGTGATTTTAATTGCATCCCGCAGTATATCTGTATATATTATGGAGATGTTTGTAAATCGACTGCAGATTCTTCGGTCACCCTAAAATTACAACCTCGAAGGAAAACTTCAGCCCCGTTGTTATGTAGTTTGCGGCTGAAGCCTATTTTTATTTATTTATTATATTGACATAAATGATGGGATGCGATTTAAATCACCCTGGTACCTAGTAATAAAGAAACCACATCAAAGGGTAGATTGTGAAATGACACAGATTTTGAATTGTCAAGTTGTATATATAGCAACGACCGCGACATGGTAAAATCTTAATTCATAAGAATAAGTTTATATTCATAATCGAACCGGGTTGTGGTCCCGTGGTAGTATTGTGGACTCACGGGCCAAAGATCCGAGATTCAAATCACACTCTATCACAACTCGATTCCCATTTTTCCAGCACAAGTTATTTACGACTTTTTGGAAATGGTCTGAAAATTAAAATATTTGCGTAAAGAATCAAGTACTCCTCTTTTTATTAAAAAAAATATCCACATAAATATCACTAACCCGAAGATGGACGCTGAAATGTGATCCAAAACACCGTAAAAAAGTGGGAATGATACACGGCTCAATAACCCAGAAAAAACTTAATGTGCAATGTGAATCTGCGGTGGTATTCTGAACCTTCTCTACCCCCCAAATTGGTTAATTTGAGGTTTTTTTTTTTTAATGCGACGAAACTTTACTTAATAAAATGGCCACACTGGTGATTAAACGTCAAATTATGTATAAAACTGTTTAAAAAACGTAAAAAAACTATACGGGTTGAATCTTGGGTAATGCTTAAGATCACAATAATGGTCTAAATGAAAATTTTCCCCTTTTTTGACGTTTAATCATCAGTGCTGCCATAAATGAAGCAAAGTTAAGGTGCTTGCAAAAAATAAAAATCCCCAAATTAAACACTCTGGGAAAAGAGAAAATTCTGAATACCGCCACTTATCACAGGGGGGGAGGGTAAAATAATACAATGTAAAAAAAATATGTTTTTATGGCATTGTTTGGGTATTGAGATAGAGTGGTGGCGAGAGAAAATTTAAGATGAGATTTGATCATCTCGGAGGCTGTGAAAAATCAAGTTCAGCGTTCGCACGTATGAATGAACGGAAGCTGTCCGTCTAACTGAGAGAAAGCGGGAACATCCGCCGAACGAAAACTTCAGATGAATTTGGAAGATCGCGTCTTCCTGGTGCCTCATCGGATATGTAGAATAGTAAGTTCTTTCGCCATGTGTTCCCATTTTTATTCCCCATCATGATAATATAATCCTAATTAAAACTAAATGAATTTAAAGCCCAAAAGAAAATAAAAACTTTAATCTATTCTGAAAACGAGTAAATTGGAAGATAATTTAAAAAGCTTGAATGTTTTATGTACTTATGTTTATTAAGCTAGAACATGGAAATAATCTTAGAACTAGTTACAAACATGAGACAAAGAAAAATACTTACAGATCTAGGTCCTTAACTAATGCAATAATGTTCGTAATTGTCACTCTTCACTAATCTAATATCTTAACTCTATCACAATATTATCGGTGGTTTCACTCAAGTGGAGAGATGACGGATGGTAGTGCGGATGCTGTGTTCGGACGAACACATGCTGGGCGATGTCCTGGGCGGAGATCTGCCATGGATAGAGCCATGGGCGGCTCTCGGAATTCGGTCCCGTGGCGATGATGACGGCGACAGCCAGCTGGAAGACTGGCCGGCCGTGGGCTGGGCACACGCGCTGGCGGTGCAGGAAACTGGCGTTCCTTTGGAGGACGATGGATGTCCTGGATGTGGAGGGACCTTCGCGGCTGGAAGGCGGCCTCCGATGACCCTCGTGGAGTAGTCGGATTCCACGAGGTTTGCTACGTACACTCACTTCACTTCAACTTCCACGACTCTCGACATTGTATCGTCTCCGCAATCGACGGTACGATCGCGTAGACTCGACTCGCTTCCCCGACTGTCGACCGACTCTTGGTCGACTCTCCTTCCTGACTGTATTCCGACACGTCCTGTTCCAAATGTTTGGGGTGGTTTTATAACGCCCAAATTAGAAGTTCTCTCATTCTCCCTCTCACTTATTGCTAAAAACTCATTGACTCTTTTCCACACTTATTCGTAAACATCTCGTCATATTTAAAATTAAATTTTATGTTCAGCATATTATTTCTTATAAAACTAAATTATAATTAACTAAGATTAGAATGTATATAAAATTAAATACGTTTAAACTTATTAATTAAAAATAAACATACACTAAACGTAGAATATTAAATCATTAAACTAATTTATAGGCGGATTAAAAAATGATGGCGCAAAGGTTAATTAAAGTTTTAAGTTAATATTTGGCAAGTTGGAATAATCGGCGCGCGTATAAATGAAGATGTTTGAAATTTGAAGAAGAAATGTTTGTATGTATCAGAGGAATTAATTATGCGCTTTATTTTGTTATAAGTTTTTAAAATACAAATATTATTTTAATGGCCATCGGTTTGCGAATTATTATTAAAAAGGTTATGTTTTTCTCCAGCCGAAAACATGGGTCAATATTTATTATTGAAGATATTATTTTCAATAGAAAGGGTTTTGGAATTCCGGGTAATTCACCGCTCGGTCATTTGAATTTAACACGAGGTCGTAATTGACATTAACAATGGACGAAATCTTTGTAAATACGTAGTAACGGCTCAGGTAAATGGGGATTTATTTTAATGTAATTATTTGTAAAGGCGGTAATTAAAAATAGGATTCTTTTTGGAATTGGCTAGAATGAACTAACTAACTAACTAACCATCACGCCATTTCCCCGGAGGGGTAGGCAGAGAGGATAGAACGCCACACCACTCTGTCCTGGCACACTTCCTTTGCTTCCTTCACATTCATACATCTTCTCATGCACGCACGTCGATTATTCCGACTTTTCACATGACCACTTTCAAGAATTTGTTGTACTTGATCATGCCATGTCTTTCTCAGCCTTCCTCGACTTCTACAACTAGACACATTCGCATCATAAATCTTTTTAGCCGTTCTTTCATCATTCATTCGCTCCACATGACCGAACCATCGCAAAAGACCTTTCTTAATTTTGTCGATAATGCTTGCATTCTGCTCTAATTTTGACATTAGGGCACCTATCATACATTGTTTTTCCGCACATTCGCCTGAGGGATCGCATTTCAACAGCATTCAGTCTACTTTCGTCCCTTTTTTCCAACTCCATGCTTCGCTTCCATACATTAGGGTTGGTACCAGAACTCCATTATGAACTGCTAATTTAGCCTCTTGCGATAGACACTTATTTGCTACGACAGACTTTAAGGCACCATTAACTCAGTTACCGGCACTAACCCTTCTTTCAATATCCTTGTCCATATTTCCATCTCTAGTAAACATACTACCCAGATATACAAATTCTTCGACCTGTTTCAAACTATCTCCATTTACTACAATCTTACATTCAGTCATAGTTACATTTCTTTCAAAGACCATGACGTTCGACTTTTGCACATTCATTAGCAAATCACTCTCCTTGCACACTTCGTAAACCTTTGTAACCAAGGATTGCAGTTCCTCTTCGCTGTCAGCTAGGAGGACTGCGTCATCGGCGTACAGAAGGCAACTGACAATTAGATTACTCATTTTCGCTCCCACATCCATACTTTTCAATTCTTTCATACATTTATCCATGTATATGTTGAATAACCACGGTGACATTACACATCCCTGTTTGACTCCTTTAGGGATGTCAAACCAGGAAGTTAATGACCCATTTACCCTTACACACGCTACACTATCTTTGTACAAAGAAGCAATAGCGCGGACAAGGTTGTCACTCACTCCATACTCCGACAGAACCATCCATAATTTTTTCCTATCAACTCGATCAAATGCTTTTTGCAAATCAACAAAAGCGCAAAAAAGCTTCTGGTTTTTCGGCAAAAACTTTTCTGTAATATTGCGTAATGCAAATATTTGATCCATACATCCTCAACCATTCATAAATCCACTCTGTACATCCCATACTTTCTCCATGGTCACGTTTCTTACTCTTTCTATCAGTATTCTTTCATACATTTTGCCGACAGCGCTCAGAAGACTGATAGCTCTGTAATTCCCACACTCCACCTTAGAACCCTTTCCCTTGTATAACGGCATAACAACTGCCCTCCTCCAATCAGGTGGAGTCCTTTCCTCCTTGAGACACAAGTAAAAAGTTTATGTAGCCATGTGAGAACTAATTTGCCACCCGACTTCATAAACTCTGCTGCAATACAGTCATACCCTTGCGCTTTACCATTCCGCATACATTTGACAACACTGATAATTTCTTTCATACTAATCTGACTTACCTCATCATTTGCGTTCAAACACACCTCGGATAATGTCGATACATCGGCACCGCCCGAGTTACCAGTGTGCGATTCATAAACTTCCTCAAAGTATTCCTTCCATCTCTCTTTTATTCCACTCTCACTAGTCACCATTTTTCCATCCTTATCATTAACAACTGTCATGCCTCCGCTTTCACTGCTACTCCTGGAGTTTTTCACAGCTTTCCAGAAAACTTTAATGTTTTCATGGAAATTGTGTGTCATTTCATTCCTTCTTCATCCTTCAATTTTTTCTTCCGTTCACATACACCCTGCTTAACCTTTTTCTTATTTTCACCATACACGCGTTTAGCCGATTCATATTCAATTGTATTCTTTTTTGCAGCAAGCAAATTTATCCACGCATCCTTCTTTTCTTTAACGAGTTTTTTGACTTCGTCGTCCCACCACGCATCACTTTTCTTTCTCCCTAGCGTTGTCACACCGCACACTTCTTTCGCCGCCTCGCACATACTTATTTTTAAACACTCCCACATATCATTTATACCCATACATTCTACATCTTTTTCATTCAGTCTGTGACTCACAGATCTTTCAAAATTGTCTTTTATGTCAGCATTTTGCAGTTTTTCAACTTTGACTCTAGAAAGAGCCTGCACTTTGTTTGTTTGGGACCGCCATCCCTTAAACAGAATCACCCTTGAGACCACTAAAAAATGGTCTGATTCCATCTCGGCCCCTCTGTACACACGTGTGTCGACAGTTACAGGCTTCAATCTAGAGTCAATGATGACATAATCGATAATCGACCTTTCATTTCCTCTCTCCCATGTGTATTGGTGGATTCCTTTATGCTCGAAAAATGTATTTGATACAAAAAGGTTCCATTCCAGGCATACCTCTAGCAGTCTTTTCCCATTGTCATTCACTCTTGCATCCCCAAACATACCTAGAGCTGACTCCAGCCCATCTCTCCTTGTTCCCACCCAACCATTAAGATCTCCAGCAAAAACTATCCTTTCGCTATCTTTTTTCCCATTCATCACATTCATTAGACTCGTCCAAAACTCGTCCTTCTCAGATTCACAGTCGGAGTTGACAGGAGCGTATCCTATGATAACAAGCAATCTTGTCAGTCCGACCTTAAATCTGACAAACATGAGTCTCTCACTTACAAATTCATATTCATTCATGCCCTCTATCATTCTTGGCGATAGAAACGCAGCAACACCCCGGCAAGCTCTGTCCGTCTCAGGGAGACCGAACCAGAGAACCAGAGTATCACCGTGCTCCATCGAACCACTCCCCTTCTTCCAAGTCTCAGAGACATACAATAAATCTATACATTTATTCTTCATTATATCACACAGTTCATTCATCTTATCAGTCATACGTCCTCTTACATTCCAAGTGGCAATTCTACATTCCTGAGAATTCCTCCTCTTTGCGCCCCCCCGAGAGAAGCGACCTGATGGGTTGCAAACCTCATCGCGGTCAGCTAGCGGCATTCTCCCATTCTACCATGACATTAAAACTAACTTATAACTTAACATTCTTCCCACATAATACTAAAAATATACACTTAATTAATTATCAACATTATATATATAAACTAACTTAGTATCCTACACAGATTGTTCACAGTTAAGCAATATACGGTACAAGTACCTACACCTCGTTTTATAATATTATGTATTATAATATTAATTAAAAGTCCTTTATAATCTAGCCTATACTGTTTTGTCCTTTTACTTCGCTTTCACTCTCTTGCTGTCGGCTTGTCGCGCGGTGGTGCGGTGGCAGGGTGCGGGGCGTCACTCGGCTGCAGGGGCGCGGTGGGCGCTGGTAGGGGTGCAGGCGCGGGGGATGCATGGGATGCGAGGAGGCTGGCCGCTGACCGCCGGGTCGCGGCCGCTAGCGCTGGTTGCTGCTCGCTAGGCCATCTGGTCGCCACGTGCAGAGACTGCTCTACTGGCTGGCTGCAGTGCTGGCCTGCACTTACCCACATTTTGAGACGGGGACAAGGGAATTCCAGGAAAATACAATATTGATTTCGTGTACCCGGTACCGGCGGTACCCGGGTAGCTTTTTAGTCTTATTATTTTCAACAGCCCAGAATATTTATGTATAAATATTTTTAAACTGGCTACACTATTTATAAAAGACACAGTTTTATTCGATCACATGTAACACAAACTATAGTTCTAAGTAGGTACGTGCGGCTATTATAGGGTTCGATCGCAAGAAACACTTATATTTATTTCAATATTAAAAAGCACTTAGTTGATAAACACACTTAGTTAATACCACACACTTGATGCACCACACTTTGATATATATATTGCTACGTAAGAAGTTGCATAAAATTTCACTTTACCCCTTTTTTTAAATTTAATAGACGGAGCAACCACTTAATGCGCCCAGCTCGGCCAGCCGGCGGAGACGCAATGAACTAATAGGTTATATTTAAATGCATTATTGCTGAGAAACCCCAGATTAGAGAAAACAAAAGTTATATTTAAATTCGTATTGAAATATTCTAAAATATCGCCGCGTTTTTTCCCAATACAAACAAGGTTGATTTTATAATCTAAAACGAAAATATCTGCTTATTTTTAAGGGGACAAAAGATGCAAAAAAAAAGACAAATTAATGCCTGAATATTTCAACAGGTATGTTTAGCTCGTATCACACTGAATACCCCCCCCCCCCCCGCCGAGCCGAGACGCGCGGCCGTGAAATCTAAGAAATTTTAAAAGGTTTTTTTCGTCTAAGTTATGGCAGCATTTCTTTACTAGTAGGTTTTCAATAAGATAAAAATGGCCAGAACACCCGAGTTGAGATGTGAAAAGGCCATGAAAAAACGAAGAAGAAGAATAAGATAAAAATATTGTCTATGAAAATTTTATGTGGCTAGGAGCTCTAAAGAGTACCAAGAGTACTCTGAACAGCCATTATAAATTTTACAAAAAATAAATTGAAGCCAAAAGCGAAAGGAGATGCAAGTGCTAGGTTCCGAAAGCGTGCTAATTTGATTTAAAGAACCCGAGTTCGATTCCATATGATGGTAAATTTTTTTTAAACTATTTTTTTTTATTTTCAAAAAGTTTTGTGTTTTGTATTTTGGATGTGTCAAATAACATGTGTTTAGGATAACACGTGAGTTTTAAGTGTTGAAAAAATTACACGTAGTTTGACAATCTACAGATTTGCGAATGATACCTTACTTTTCCAAATCGAAACTGCATTTACGTTGATAAGTATAATATAAAATATGAATGATTAATTTATTATTGTTTTCTATCGCTTACAGTTTTTGTCTGGTGGTAGAGTGGTTAGGGTGTTTCATTTTGTGTGGTGTTCTGTCAAAGGTGGGTCCTGGGTTCAAATCCCACATTATGCCTATATAGTGCTAATGTTTATTTAAACTAATACATTTGAAATGTTTTTTTTTAAAGCTCGAGTAATTGGATTAAAATGTTCAATGTTAAAAGTTTTATTTTTATTCTATTTAGTATATATTTTTAAAGAAATTCAATTTCCAAAATACAGTAATCTCTATTCTGATAGATTTTTTAGGGTTTTGTCTTTTTCTTGTTTATAACTTTTTTATTTGGCATTTAAAAAATCACATTTACGTAGTACATAATATAAAATATAATTTATACTTTTAAAAAATATATGTTGAAATATAGTGAAACTCTAATTATCTGGATTGATGAGTGTCCGATGTTATCCGGAAATCGACCTCTCCTATGTATAATGTCGTAACTCACAAATTGTTGATTTTGAGTTTTTAATGTATTTTTAAAAATATTATGTAATTAGTACAAAAAAAAAAAAATTTAAATCATTTAACATTTTTTTGGGACACATATTGTCGTATCTTATAATTTTGCAGAAAGTATACTATTGTGTGAAATCTTGCGATAATTCTTGCGGGACGAAAGACATGACTGGAAGCGGCGTAAATATCAGTTGTAATGTCAATGATGTCTGTATTATTATAGCATTTTATGTATATTTTTTCCGAAATGAATCCCGCTTATGTAAAAATTAAAGGATTAAGCTAACTGGAGCACATAAATATGGTTTCTCCTTAAAAACTTAATCTACAGTATGTACAGTTGAAACATCAACAGATTTATTGTACAATAACCATCACCCATATGTGTATGAAAGACGGCAAAATGCTTGATAAAACAAATCAGTTAACTATATTATATTTGGTTGATTTTAATACTAATATTTTATATGCATTATAATATACAGAATAACAACGTATATTATCGTTAGTGATTCTTATGATTATGTACATCAGGGCTGCTCAAACTGAACTGCTGGCGATCTACTACGATCGATCGTTAAACTACGATCGACTGACTCTGAGAGACTGCAAGTATGTGTGATGCAGAATTGTCGTCTAGGTAGGGTGTATCGTGGCATAGATATTAGTTTTCCGCACAAAAAGCATCCGCGATCGACCGTTTGAGCACCCCTGATGTACATTGTTTGTGAGTATCAAATAATTATTGTATCACCAGTGATACAATAATTATTTGATTCTCACAAGGGACCATTCCCTAGGTATACTATCGAATCTTCATTTTGAAATACAATAGACACATGTTTGGCAATTCTACAGTATCTGATAGCTAGGTAATTAAAAAAAATAATTGGTTTTGTTCTCCCGTAAACCTCGCAAAATGCAGATTTGATGATATATAGGAACCGACAGTATGTTACCCATATGTATAGTTTCAAATAATTCTTACGTAAAATATTGTATGTTATCCATACAATAATTTACTTAAATATCGTATGTCATTCATACGATATTTAATTTGTTGTGAAATAATGAAGGGTAATAGGCTATTGACTAATTTGTTGGTGTTAACATAAGTTGTGTCCATTTTTTCCAAACATAGCATCTTCCCCCCTCACTGCGCAAATATCGCAAGCAGCTTTGGCAGCTTTATTCCCTCGAGAGTTAAATACTTTTAACTCTCAAATCTCTTTTTTGAGAATTCAAGCATTTAAGTTTTGTTCCAATTTTACTCTTTCATATCTATTTAAATAAAGTGAGATGTTAAGTGCTCATTTAAGAACATGTTTTAAATTTTTCCGTTTTTTAATTTTATATTAAGTTATTTAAAGCTTTTAGCATGAATAAAATACCCGGTATATGATTTAACTTAACCAGTTTGTAAAGCGTTGAAAACTTTACAAAACTGCATCCTCAAGTAAAATCTGCATATTTTCAAGTTTATATTTTTTGCCAGTATGCTCACGATATATTAAATTAAAATGTTATTTGATGTTTTATTTTTTATTTCCAGGATGTTGGTAGAGTATTTACTTAACATTTTTGAGCTAAAAAGTGATAAATAAAAAATGTCAGAAACAAAAGATAGACGGAGGAGATTGGTGCCGAGTGTCAACACTGTCAGGAAGAGAGTTCCTCCCTCTAATACAAAAATAGAAATTGCAGCGTCAGTAAAATCCCCTGAACCAAACCCAGGCAAAAGTCCAGCAACAATTCCAGTGGCTGCAAGTACAAGTAAAAAGAGTGAAATTCCCCCTAAAGCGCAAGTATTCGTCCTATCTCCCGCAATTCTGAAAAAGATGGGAATAAACATAGGAAGTTTAAAAATAAATACCGCAAGTGATGGTATTCCCCAGAAAAAGAAACGTACGTCAATTCAAAAATGGTTTTTTAAAAAATTGATTTATTAATTTTATAATATCAATAAGTATTTATGTTTTTTAAAATAATTTTAGGTTGCCCGCAAACTCCTAAAGAATCATCAAAAACTGATAAGGATTTGGTAAATGTCAAAAAAACTTTGCACGATAAACTTACAAAAAAGAATTTCCCTGTTCTACCAATCAATAAAATTAATAGTGATTCAAATATTTTGGCTGAAAAGTCTTTTAAGAATAAAACAAACTGCGCAATAACTCTTGTCCAGCCAGACTCTCCGAAGCCTTCTAATACGCCGCAAAATTTGAGTTTTTCAAAACCAGAATCACCAGTGAAAAACAATTATTCTACTAATATGGAAACTGTTTCTTATGTTACATCATCAATGATAATGAGCCCCGGGGAAGATATTTCCCACTATATTTCTGGTTATAAAAAAATTCCTGAAACTTTGCACTCAGCAATCTCTAATCAGGGAACAAATTATGTTTGCACAAAAGTCTCCAGTGATAATGTTGCAAAAGAACAAACTCCCCTAAATGTAAGTTCTAATGCAAATTCATTTTCAAATAATGTTTCCAAAACAATGCATGATGACTCAAAAGGGAATGATAATGTTATATCTGAGGTACGGCAAGAAAATGGTCACTTCATGAATCATAATATTGTCAACGAAGTTAGGTATGAATTTGTTGATAATGCATATGCTGAGAGTGACATTCCAGTTATTTCCCAACAATACTACACCATTAATTCTGATCAAAATTCTCCAGCAGTAAATATGCAGTACCTAAGTACTGAATCATCTAAGATATACTCAGCTTCGCAAGACGTCAATCCCGCTCAGATTATTGAAAATGCGTCTCTAGCTGTTTTACCACATCCCTTTTCCGTTGATTTGGAGAATGACAATTCTTTAGAGAGTGATATAAATGTTGATATTTCTGGGAGCAATGATGAGACGTTCGATTATATCATCGAAGATGTGAATTCAGATGAAATTGAAAAGGTCGATTTGTTGAATGTTGATTTGGATCTCTTGCATAAAGAAACAAATTCGGGGAATATTGAAAGCCAACCATCGTATTATTGTCCGATGCAAGTTGTTAATGAATTACCACCAACTTTGGTTTCGTCACACGATAGACAGCAACTGACTTACATTCCGATTAATCAAGTTTTACCTCCTTTTGAAATAATTTCTCCCGCCTCTACGCTGAAAAAATATATGCTCGCTGATAGTTGCAACTCTCCAAATTCTAATATTATCCATAAGAATCTTGAATTGTTTTTAAATTCTTTTGATCAAAATATGGAATATCCACAACAATCTAATAGTTTCACAGAGCAAAACATGAATGATATTTCTGAAAACTCACCTCTTATAAATAATTTGAGTAATACAGATTCCTTCCGAAATATGGGTGAAGTTTCTGTTTCTAATAAAGTTAATCAGGAAACACGTAACGAAAGAAATGTCAAAATACAAGAGTCGGAAAAGCATCCTTCGCCCTTGCCTGTAAATACAAAACCTTTAGTGGCCGTGTCTTCATTACAGACGGATAAAGTCAACAAGAAAGATATGAGAGTTTATACACCTCTAAAATATAGTCCCAAATGTGTAATCAAGCATAGTTCTATTAAAGAACCATTGCAATCTGCCAGTACACTGGATAATCAATTACATAAGAAAACAAGAATTCTGCCTTTAATAGAAAAAACTTTATCACCATCAATAAAACCCATTGGGTTAGGAAAATGCGATATTAAAAATAAAGTTGTCAATTATAGTGAATCTCTTCATGATAAATTTAAAAGTCAAATTAATGTTGTCAAAAGCCAACAAAACAAACAATTAAAATCAGATAAGGCTGTGGTGACTGCTCCCAACAAAACAGAGAGTATTAATAAAATTGCAAATTATTTGAAACAGTTCAAAGACAAAACATTTAATGCGAGTGACAATCAGGCTGAAACTCAGATCACTAAAAAGCGGGATTCGGGAGATAAAAATGTACAAGAAATTGTAACACTTCGAGATGAAATGATGCACGGTGTTGAGGAACCCGGTGGAAAAGACTCATTTGATGGAACACCATTCACTGGCCAATGCAAAAATGTGTATTTGAAAAAATGTATCAAGACCAAAAAGACCTTTCAAAATTCAGTTTCTGATTCCACAATTAATATTATTGATGGATGCAAAAATGATATATCTACTGAAAATGCTGAACCATCTTTTTCTACGTTTGTGCACGATGCATATGAAGACATTAAAGAATCAATTGACATTGATCATCGCTTATTTGAAGACACTATGTGTGACTTGAATGAAAAGGGACCTTTACTTTCTCACTCAATTTACGAACCGCCGGAAAGTTTTATTTTTCAACAGCAATGTTCCACAAAACAAAATAGATATGTACCCCTAACTCAACCTCAGAGCTCTCTAAAAACATACACAAGAAAAAAGAGGGATAAATTTATCGACACACAACTTATAGATCTTCCAATCTCACAAAGTAATGATAATAGTTCGGCGCAAGTTGAAGTTATGATGGATGTTTTGAAGTATGATTTTGAAATGGACTATTTACTACCCAGAGACATATCAAATGAAAGAAAGAATAATGATGATTTATTAATTCTAAATATTTGTGACAGTGCATCTTTAAAGCAAGATGTACATTCGTCAGTACCTTCAACTAGTCAAGATCATGTTATAAATATTGGAGTGGGAAACCTTTCTTTTGATGTTAATAATAAAGTAGCAAACAATACTAAATTACCGTCTGTCAATTGTGAAGAGATTGACAGTATATTGACACCTGATAATACCTTTAGCAAAACTATACCAAAGAAAAGGTTTAGCAGGAAGAACATTTTATTGCAGGATCATCAAAATGATCTCCATCAAGTATTTCCTACTTCACAGGAATGTTTGAAAGATTCTGAAATTATGATATTATGCAATTTTTCTGATCAATCTAATAAGATAAATGAAAAGGATTTTCCAAATGATAATGAGATACATGAAAATGTTATTATGAATTCACAACATGGAAAAAGTAATAAATTATTTTCAGTTATTACTGTGGAATCTACTACAACAGTAAAACAGTCCGATCCTGTCACTTGTGAAGATGATGATCAAGAATCTGTTTTGATTGAAGCGCTAGAAAATAGTAACAAAGATACAAATTTAAACAGTTTTTCAGATAATTTTAATAAAATAAAGGAAAATCGTCTTTCAAATCAGGATGAAATACAAAAACATGAAATTATATATTCGCAAGATTGGAAAAGTAATAAATTATTTTCAGCAATAGCTATTGAATCTACCGAAATGACAAAAAAATCTGATTCTTTCCCTTGTGAAGAAGATAAAATAGAATGTATTTTAATTGACACATTAGAAAACAGTACTGTAGATGTACAAGTTAATAATATTTCTGATGGCAATGAAAATAGTTTAGAGTCCCAAATTACTGAAAACGTTGATTTAAGTAAAGAAAAATCTATTTTGGAATCAATTCAAGCAAATAAACTGCCAAAGCTCCATGACTCAGTATGTTCTAAAGAGGAGTCCGAGCGTATGGGTATTGAAATTAGTGAATTGGCACCAATATTGTCTGATCAGGGAAAGTTTGTTTGTAGGCCTCCAAAAAAAAGTATAATAGAACGTGTTCGATCAACTTATTTAGAGACAGTCGCTTCTTATCATCTATTGCAAAAAAAATGTCTTGCTGGTGAATCAATCGAAACAAATCACATTATCGAAGAAGTTATAGAAAAGGAAAATAATACTGATAATGTAAATTCAATTATTTTAGAACATGTTATTCTAAATCCTTCCATTGCAAGTAAGAACCGGGAAGATAATGTCACTGACAATGTTGCATCTATCACAAGTGATATTCATGTAGAAAACGTTCCGACTTGTAATACAAATAGTGAAGTAAAAGGAACTAGAAAAAGAAAGAAAAACATTCCTTCTGCCATACAGACGTATTTAAAGAAGAAATCACTAACGTCTCAAAGGACTTTGCAGAAGGACAAACGAAATGACACTGACGTAGAAATTGGATTGAATAAATATTGCGAGTCTGATATAATAGCAATCTCCCGAATTGAACAAACTGAAAAAACAGAAACACTCACTAATATTGAAGATATTTACAAACTAGATAAAGAAGAGATTACTGAATCTCTAGATAATAAAAAATATTTCAATGAAAATATTGATAAAAACCACACTCTAACCCCAAGTGAATCTCCTAGTAATGAATATCATATTGATATTGAGAATGCCGAAAATGTAACAAATGATATCACAGATGCTGAGGTTAATCAATTGACTCAAATTAATTCGGTCTCATTTACCGATGATCGTCAAATGAGCAAAACAACACCTGGTAATATGGAAGAATTTACAAATGCATATCTCCAACCGGTTGTTGACAGTAATATTGATAGTAATTTTGAAAATATAGATGAATCTTTTTTAGAAACGGGAAATATAAACGAAGAGAATATTATATACCCACCATCTCAACATAATGATACTGATGAACTCAACGATTCTATGGATTGTAGGTCTATCATAAGTGAGGATATTTCAGTATCACATTTGGACGATCATGTAATAGACGCATTAAATCCTTACGATGACAATAGTCCATCTAGAAACCAAGATCTGGAAAACATAAATGAAATTCTTCATTCCGACATTATGCAATCTTTGCCAAACAAATTGACCGATGAAATACCTCAAAAATTATCTAAAAATGAAAATAGTGATGAACTAATAAAAATTTCAAAAAATAGCACTGAACTTCCAAATCCTTGTGTAGAGAATTCGAATGAAGTTGAATTACCAGCTAATGTATTTCAAGAAGAGAGCGAGTTAAATAGTATTGTTGAAGAACCCAACCTTCTCAATAACACATGTGAAATGAATGTAAAAGATTCGGATGATGACTGTCCACTTTCAGCAATAAAAACTCGAGGCCAGTCAGTAGCTCCCAGAAAACATCGAGGAAGACCACCGAAAAAGTGTCAATTGATTGGACCCATAGAGCCTGTTCCGATAGAAGTAAATATGGAATATCAAGGAAAAAGTATGTTTTAAATGGAGATAATCAATGAGTACATGATTTATGAAAATTTAGATATTTTAATAGATTTTAAATTTTCAGATGGGGTGATTTGTGCTGTGTGTTCTTTGAGAGTTAAGAAACAAAAATGGGATGATCATAATTTATATGTCCATAAATACCTCGCTTGGATTCAGGGAGACACGCCTTTAGTAAGTTTGAGACTTTTTATTTTATATTCAAATGCATATTCTGTTCACTTTATCTTTACCTCATGTTTCTGTTTAAATCACACAGGATATCAACAATGAGTCAGTAGTAATACAAGCATTAACCAATGCAAAAAAGAGAATCAATTTAGTCTGCAATACGTGTGGAGAGTATCGGGCTTCTGTTGTAGGATACCTTTCCCACATTTCTATTTGTCAAAAAACAGATGAGGTGAGTTGAGTAATGAGTTTTTATCAATAATATGCATACATATTTTTGAATTTCTTTATATATAACGTGGTCATGCGACCATGCCAACTTTATATTAAAAAGGTTCCTGATTCAGATATAAAATTTAAGGAACTGGTCATTGCTTATACGGGACGTTTTGCACAATATATTATTATATGTGAAAGGTTTTCTTTTGTTTGCTTTTCTATGATAATCTTGGCTTAGGATTTCCATTAAAGTTTTGTGCGACCACAATTCTAAGGCTACTTTGTTAAGTCCAGTTAAGGTAGAGTGATGCACTTTTCTGGAACGTCTTTTTATAAGAGTTATTTCTAGTTTTAAAACAAATGAGCTGTAAAAATCATCTGTGGATTAAGTACCAGTCAGAAATATCAATAGTCGACAAAAAATACGCAAAAAAGACTGATTATACCTAACTAAAATTGACAAAATCTAAGTCGTATTCCCGATTTCCGTACCCCAAAACTGAACCAATTTTTGTTTTAAAGAAAGAGTATCGGAATAAAATTTTCTGTCAGTACCTTTTGCGTTTTTCAAAAAAATTCATCATATTTGTATACCATACTTCTAAACACGGTAGACAAAACTGGGTATTTTTATAAGTTTTTGGATGGTCCTAGCTCCCATAAGAAACAATTTATCAATTAAATAAAGCGATACAGACATGCTAGTGGGAAATTTCTATAGTGTGTAACAAAATCATCGCTCTAGTACTGTAATCCAGGAAAAAAATACTGGAATATGTTTGTTTGAAGAAAAGTCAGACTGTGATTTCTCTTAACTATCTCTAGTAAGCTTACCATGTGAATTTTTTTTTAAATCTTTGATTGGATTTGCAGGAAATAGATGCTCTTCGACAACCATGCCCCGTTTGTAATCGGGTGATGCTCCCCCAGAGTTTAAAAGTGCACATGATTAATCATACTCGTGTTCCTGCTGTGGTAGAAATCAAAAAGAAAGAACCTGTGGTGGAGACACCTCTGATTTCGGAAAGTGGCGAAAGAAAAAAAAGAAAAGCAGCTGAATCGTATGTATCAGATCAGAAGCATTCCATTTTTTCCCTCCTGTTATATTTTCTGAGCTTCATTTTAATTTGACCTATTTGTTATTTTGTCACGAGTGTATTTGACATTGATATTTTAAACATTTATTATTCGTATTGTAAACTCGAGACAAGATCTGGACTTTTTTGGTGTAAGTCTTTATAGATTTAAAAAATCACTAAGATAGACCGGATCTTGTCTTGAGGTAGTAATTTTTATTTTATTGTTCTAGCTTTAATTTTATTTAGTTGAATTTTATTTTATTAGTGCCTGTATTTATTATAAGAAATTGTATTTACCATCGTTAGAATGGACTGCATAAGTCTGTCAAATAAATACATAAATTACAGTCTGTGTGAAAAAAGATCAGAATCCTGGACGATGTTTTTGACACAATGGCTACTCTCAGATAAAAGTCTTAAAAAGGAAAATCGACAGGGGATAAGTCCGCCTCGTAGTGTAGTGGTCGGTACATTCGCCTACCATGCTTGAGGTCCCGGGTTTAATTCCTGGGAAGGGTGACATGAAATATTTGTTTATAAGGTGGTTTTACACTGCATTATTTCATTGTCCCTGGACTGGCACCCGAAGCGTAAGACTGATCACCTTGCCTTTCAGTAACATATGATTGAGATACGCTGCATTTACTTTACCAATGTAGTGCCCTACACACCATTGGATGCGGATAAGGGTTTGATGAAGACGATTATTATTATAGAAATTTTTCACATTAACGACTTTCTGTTGCTATATATATTTTTTTTATATTAAGTTGCATTTTAGTTGACTAAATGACAAACCCGAACTAAGTGGGTCGTTTGTTGAGATAACTTGTTCAGTATTTTAATTAAAACTTTTTATCCAATTTCCAGGGCTGGAGAAACGCTGAAGAAATTGAAGTCTGAAATCATTATGCCACATGTTTCGGTAAGTTAGTAGAACAGTTTTTATTTGTTGTACATGACTCTTGAGTTGATTTTTGATGAAAATTGCACTTTGTAAATCATCCATAATTATAATTTTTAATCAGTATAATTATTTATTTCTTTAATATACAGTTAAATATTAAGCGTTAAAATTAAATCAAATGAATTTAATAATCAAATGATCATTTGAATGAATTTATTCTGTGTGGATTTTTAATAATTTGTCCATTGTTGATTGGTTTATCTGCATTCGGTATGATGTTGCAGCAATATATCCACATTCAAATCAATTCAAATAATCAATTGTACTAATTTTCATTCTGTGTGAATTTGAAGCAATTCGTCAATTGATATATGTAGTTGAATTAATTCATTCGCTCTGAAACTACTATTTTAATTTGTTCAGTACAACAACTATGGGCCTTACTTATTAGTTTTCCTTATACCCGGCGTAACTATTTATAACCGCTATAAGAAAAAGGTTACTTGTAAAAATATTTACGACCTAGTACAACTATACTAAGCTTATTCCATCGTTTATTTTTTGAGCATGCCACATTTCTGCATACATTTATGAACAAGCTGCGTGTGCATGTGCAGTAACAAATACTAATATCGTATTAGTATTAGTAACAAAACAAAATTAACCAAACAAATCTCAAGCGTGACTTACAAAATCCAAGTCAATCAAAAATGATAATGATATTTATTTATGAATGTTTTTTATTTTTTATTGTAGTGTTTAAGACTTGGAATTTCTTCTAAAAGAATAACCTGTAAATTAACTATATTTTTTGAGCGTCATGGACTTTTGAAGAAGAATATTCAATGTAAATAATTGATGAAATACGATTCATAGATACTACACCACGCACAAATTGACATTAGTCCCAAAAAAAATAATTACACACTGAAATGTAACAAAATAAAATATGCCTTCGATAAATGTTTAGACGCATATATTTTCAGTAATATAATAAATCTTTTATGTATAAATACTGTAAAATATAACCAGGATCATTTTCAAAACAAACGCCAATTAAAATTGATCGGAATGAAATGTAAATTTGATGGCCATTTTTACATTTACAATCAATATTTTACTTTAAAATCTCCAAAAAGACAGCATGTTTTTTTAAAATTTTAATTTGAGATAAATGCAATCCATTTTACTACAGTACAATGTGACAGATGACACATCGTAGGCTTATTCCAGTGTTATATCACGTCGGTCATAGGTATAAAAGTGGAATATGTTTCTATGGTCACTATCCCAGCTTTATACAGGGTATGACTTTATGCGAGGTTTATAAGTAAGAATTTTTACTATACTTTCTTTATTCTATCACTATGCCTAGGCGTAATTTTATACCAGGTTTATAAGTAAGGCCCTATGTTTGTATTCAAATTCATTTTTTAATTCGGTTTTTCTAATATAACACAAATGCATTCAATTATGTATTTTCATTCGAATGATAAATCTCTAAAAATAATGTTCACTTTAAGGATTTCTACAAAAAACCCTGGAATGGCCGTATAGTGGGGTTAACAAGCTTCTCCTGGAAGAAGCAACTGGCTGCTCGTAACTACGCAACTTGTGCTCGATGCGGTCACAATGAAACAGATTTTGACAAAATGCAGAAACATTATATTTCTACCTGTAAACAGATGCCATCTAAGGTATATAGTTATATGTCATATATTATATTGTAGTACTTCTGACGGCCTCGTGGCGTAATGGTCCATGCAAGAGGTCTCGGGTTCGATTCTCGGCATGGTTAATACGAAATATTGATTTAATAGGTTGTTTTTTCACTAGAATATTTCATGGTCCCTGGACTGGTACCCGAAGCGTTAGACTGATCATCTTACCTTCATGCAACAAAAAATATCAAGATATGTTGCGATTGGTGTACCAATGCAGTGCCCTATGCACTATTAGGTTCGGAAAGGGAATGATGATGACAATGATGTAGTACATGATCAAAATATTTCTATATGGCATAATCTCATAATCAAAAATATCAACAGCATAAAAATATTAAATATTGACTTAAGATTCCAGTGATGCCGCTTATGATGTTTTTTTGTGGAATAGTTTTAAGATAAATTTCTTCCAATAGATTTTAAGTTGCAGTTGGGCTTAAGTCAGTGAAAATTAATATCACAGTGATAAAGCAGAGATCTTGTCGCTCAATGATACAACACGAAGATTATTGCACAATAATCATAACTCACATGCGGTTAGTTTTGCGAAGTACAATGTTCTTATCTACTCCACCGTCAACATCTTCTATTGGCCACACCCCACATTGGATTAAAACTAATCTGTTAGCATGGAGTCTGTCCGATTACCATTCTCTGACGGGTGTAATATGCCCATGTCAAACAAGCCATTGGTGACAACAAATACTAAGATTATCATAAATTTTTGTTTATTAAAAAAAAATGTTAAACCCATAGAATTATAACAGTCCAGAAACCGCATACGATCATCAAACTGAAGCCGACAAAACTACTCATAAATGAGTATTTTTATGTTTTGGCCATTAGTTACTCTGTAGATGTCGCTTAGTACGCAACTGCCAACTTAAAACTCAATTACGCCATGTTGTGTCGTTCTTAAGTGTCAAATGAAGCTGGGAAATGGGAATAGGGTGGGATCACATTTCATGTGTAAGTAGCGAAATTACAAATAATATTATTTAAGAATTTGATTATCTTACCGCTTGTCAGATTGTTAAATAAAAAAAGGCGGACCTTTTGTTAATATTGCCAGAGTAGCCAAGTTTTTTATCCGGTTTTCTATTTATAAGCCTAAGTATAATATTAAACTGTATTAATTAAAATTAATTACTAAATTATTATTTAATGCTTTTTTTTACGTTTGCTTAGTAAAATAAAAGTACCTAAAATTAACTTATATTTTTGTTATGATAATAATTGTTCGTGGTCTGGCAACATTACGCGACCACTTCACGCAGGCGCGATGTTGTGCCGGGGGGGGGGGGGGTAATTGAGAAACCTTTGGACACAGTGCGATGTATGCAAACTCGGTTCTACGAGCCTTCTGGTATATTATAATTCTATGGTTAAACCCTAATGATTTATTTCACAGGAAATATTATTATTTTTTGTTATTTCTCCTAATTTATTAATTTTTTTAGAATTTCGAATGTATGGTGTGCAAGACTCAATGTGCAACATTGTCTAACATCACGGAGCATGTTAAAGAAAAGCATTCTAAACTCTTGCTGCCGACGGAGGAATCGGATAGTTCAGACACCGATCACATGTCAGGGGCAGACAGTAACGCAGAGGAGGAGTCCAGCTCAGACAGTTCGCATGACATAGAAGAAGATGACGATGTTGAAGAAGAGGAAGAAGAAAGATATATAAAGAAAAGTATACTGATTTTATTGTACATTTAAAGGTACCATACAATAGAGATAAAGAAAATAACTTTTTTACTGGTTCAAGCGACGGCTTTACACACTGTGTATCGTTTGTCATTCTGCCTAATGTTTGTTTGCTAATTTCCACATCTACACACTTTTCAGGAGTTGTATAAATATACTCAGTCATAGCGCAGGTGTGCTTTCACTTCTTTCAATACTTTCCCATGGGTGACCTGATGACTTGTGAAGTTTTTTATAGTAATATTCATTATTTATGCGATCGATTCTTTCAGATAGTATTGTCTACTGCTAGAGTACTCTTGATATTTTTTTTATTTTATCCAGGTTTTATTGAACATTTGGCAGAATGATAAATGTTACACAGCATGTAAAGCGATCAATCATAATTTTGGTAAACGCCTCGATTTCTACATCTCCAATAATTCCTTCATCTGAGTTGAGATATGTCTCGACACGCACCGTGGCGTAGTCGGTTAAACGGCTAACTGTGAAACTGGCATCGCTGGTTCGATTCCCGCCAGTAGCAAGAAAAAAATCCAAGAAATCTTTATTTCTCAATTGGTCAGGGTGTTATGGTGTATTTTTCACAACCTCTTTCCATATCTGCTATTTTCAACCTGCTGAGAGGCCTCTAAAATATAGGCTTAGCGGGTAATTTATTGATAAAAAAATTACGCAGTCCTAAGACGGTTAAAATCCAATATTACCGTCTTTTGTGGACGATAAGATGCATCGGACCATAAGACGCACCCCAAAATTTATCTTTCAATTTTTATTAAAAAAATATGTTTCCGTTGATAAGACACATCGAATAAGATGCACCCCAATTTTCGGTTGAATTTTTAGAGTAAAAAAGTGCATCTTATGGTCCAAAAAATACAGTAGTCTATTGTAAATATATGATATTATTTCCACAATACCTATTACGGAGAATAAGCTACAACTTTCAGTAATAAAAACTATTGCAGGGGTTCAGATGCACATTATGCTTTTCTGGATTATTATGCTGTGTGTTATTCGCACTCTTCAGCTATGATGATGGATGCTGTAGTGCGATCCGAATAGCCACCAAAGAGTTTAAACGACACACGGTACAATAACCCAGAATAACTCCCACACTCAATTATCAAATTTTGAATGAAATTTTAATATTTTTTCGTTAAAAAGCACTCATAATTTTATAATTTTATTGTTATTTTTTCACAGAATTATCCGCTTCTCGAAGAAAAAGTGAGTACATTTTTTACAAATTTTTGTTATCATAACTATCCACCATTTTTTCCTGAACCTTAAAGATAAAATGTAATTAGATATTTTCACAAAATATTTTTATTTGTAAAACCATTTTCATTATCTGATACGTTTTGTCTCATTAAGGCATTGTCTATACTCTTCAAAAATAAAAACGACTTTCGACTTATTCTAAAGTACAAAAACATCGTAGAATTGAAAACCACTCTCAAAAAAACTTAATAAAAATGTTTTTCCTCTCTGTTGTTCAAAATCCAGTCTCGTCTACAACATTTATTTGTTTAAATAACTGGTATAAAAAAAAATGAAAATTTAAGTTTTTTATTTATTTAACACTTTATAAACATAAACAATATATATACATATAAGGGCAAGCATATTGCCTTGCGAGAATTTTTTCCTACCTACCCAAACCGTTCAGTTTAAGAAAATTACAAGTACTTGGACATATTGAATCTTTCGATTTTATACAAAATTAAAATAAACATTAACTAAAAAAATGAAAATTTAAAAAATTAACACTATACTATGAAGAGAGAAGAGGGGATGGGAAGGAAAGAAGAAGGATAAAGGAACAATTTAAATATTTAGATAGTGACATTTCAATCTTGACGTTACTAGGACAAGAGATATTCTGTGTTGTGATAGAGGTTGGAAGAGCTCTCTCAGATAAACAGGCGATGTGGGATTATTTAAAATATTGTGAAGAAGTGATAGAATGTGAATGTTTCTTCTATGCCTGATACTGAGCCAGTGTAGTTGCGTGCGATTTTCGGTTATGTGTATATTTATGGTCTTATCAAGTAATTCTGAGTTAGCACCTGGTTAACATACATCTGCATAGTCAAGGTGTGAAAAAAGTAAGCTCTGGACTAATGTTTGCTTAACATTAATTGGCAAGAAATTCTGTAATCGTTTAAGTGAGTGCAAACTGCTATAAAGTTTATAAAAATGTTTTCGTTGCCTAGTAGGTGAAATAATTCAAGCAGATGAATCTCACCCACATCAATAAAGGTTTCAGCTCTTTTACTTCACAAAATAAACAGAAGAAAAAGCTTAGGAAATGGGGATGTTTAAACATACTCAAAATGGTGACACAGTGTGTAAAGTGACCACTTAAAACAGCCGATGACAACTTATAAGCCATGTGAATGCCTAGATATCCATATCCCTTCTCAAAAATGTTTTCCCTCTGTTGCAATAAATAAGTTTTTTTTTTGATAATCCTGATAGTGAAGTTCTACGATCTTACATCCAAATATTTTTTATTACAGATAACTCTAATCAGAGCCTAGCAGATACAAGCAATGATACTGGTAGGTTTTGAATGCATTAAAAATGAATATTTTAAATAATCACTAATGTTTGTTGAAAAATGTTGATAAACTAAAGTTTTATTGATTGATTTAGTGTTTATTTTGTAGAACTTACATTTACATTAGTCTACTGAACACTATTTTATTTTTACAAATATAAAAACAAAATTTCGTGACAATTGTTTCGCCTTGTTAGGGTATTTTCAAACGAAGGTGAAGATTAGATGGATTGAATGTCACGAAATTTTTGTTTTTATATTTGTAAAAATAAAATAAAGTGTTCAGTAGACTCAAATCAGTGTTTGATTTCTTATATTATAAGTTTAAAGTTTTATTAACAAACATAAATTCTTGTTGATTTTAGCTGGAGAACAGAAGAATGTACTCCCCACATTTGATTTTACGACTCGTTTCAACGAAGAAAGGATGATGTATTCCAATTGGAATACAATTTTGTAAGTCTTCAGAATTATAATCAAAATATAAAATATGCACAGTACTCTCTCAGTAATCCGCCACCCATAGAATTATAATATACCAGAAAGCCGTTTATAACAAATACCAGTGAATTATAGAGCCTGATTTTTCGCTTTCAACTAGTAAAAAAAACAGTGGATTATAGTGGTAGCAATGGATTACTTAGAGAGTACTGTTCTTAAATAAAAAATATTTTATATTTATTTAAAAGCCTCGCTAAACACGAGTTTTCACTCTATTAGAGAGGTCGAAACTTTATTATTAATTATGTATGTTCAAAACTTTTTTAATTTTATACTTATTTGTTAACAATTTTTTCAATAAATTATTTTTAAAAAAGACTAAATTTGTAGTCTTTTTAATCTTCAAGTTTTGGTCAGTCTTAAAGTTTTTATGCTAAATATGTTTATTATCTTTGAAAGAATTTCAAGGAAATCTTAGTGATATTTTGTGATTTTCCTACTCTAACTCAGTTGATAAAAATTCTATTTTAATTAAGGTATAAGGAATAAATATATACTATAGCGCCCTTGAGGTGATTTTCACAAAAATGGCGCTATATAAATTATCCAACTACATATATATTGTTGCCCTAGAAAATAGCTCGGGAATTTAAAAATGGCTAAATAACAATATTTGTTTCTTTTTCGTAGTATTAAAAAACACCATTCTGAAGAGCCTCTTTTCCATAACATGAAATGCAATCCACACCGCGCCTTAAGTCTATTAGAGGCTGAAGATTATTATCCAGAAAGTAAAGTGTCCTGTAATATGGCAAATGCAACAAAGTCACCCCATAGTGCAGGGTTTGATCACTCAGGTGTACAATGGCGACAATTGAAATTATTCGAGGCTGATTTGTTGGATGGTAAGACTATTATTTTATTTTTGTTGAAGTATCTTTATTACTTCTGACTTTGGTGTACATAAAATTGCTCCATTAAATGTAGATTATTTTTATATTTTATAAGGCTCAATGCTTCTAAATAATACATAAACTCACCAACTAATCTTTAAATTGCATTGCAAATGTTTTGTTTGGTCTGAATTTATTTGTTTTTTTAAAAATGTTATTGATACATTTTTTGACATACAAGAGTAAATTTTAATTATGAATGGCGCGGGTAGATTTTGACGGCCTGTGGTGGCCATTTTGTTTTGATCACATCTGTCAAATATTTTTTTTATTATTCAGTTACTTATGCCAAATCACCATGGCAAGTTACACAATTGAACAGCACGTTCAAATGATAAAATTTTATTTTCAAAATGAGTGTTCGTTAGTGCAAACATTGCGCACATTTTACAGTAGACGTGGTGGCCCTTCACAGTCAACTCTTCAACGTTTGGTGGCCAAATTTGAGACGACCGGTTCGGTAATCAATCAGCCAACACTCGTACGTTCAAGGAATGCAAGATCGGCCGAGAACATAGCCGCCGTCCATGAAAGTGTACAGCAGAACCCGAGGCAGTTGATTCCTCGTCATGCACAAGAACTCGGCCTTTCGCAGACTTCAACTTGGCGAATATTGCTTCGTGACTTAAGCCTACACCCGTACAAGATCCAACTGACCCAAGAGCTCAAAGTTCATGACCATAGACAACGCCGTTTGTTCGCTGATTGGGCTTCGAATATGCCGAAAAATCATTTTTAGCGACAAGGCGCATTTTTGTTGAATGAGATTTTAAAATATAATATATATAATTCGTATTTGCCAATATGTATACATTATCACTTTTCACAAAAAGTCCCGTGATGTGTGAATATTATTTACAGTGTATTTTTCTAGCAAAGTGTAGTCGTTTAAAAAATATACTTTTTAAATTTCTACCTATAGTTGTCGTAACACGTCCGCGGTTACGCTGGCTATAGTCATCAAAATTGCCTCTCATTTGTGAAATGACGGCTATAATAGCCGTCAGTTCAAAACTGAGGTAATTATACGGTAGGAGGTCAGTCAGCAACAGAATTGTCCCGATGTGTTAGTTAAATAAGATTTATTTTAAACCATCAACTCCTGTTCAATCGGATGTGAAATATTTAAAAAATAAGGAAGTTATTATATGCGTCCATATAAGTGGATCCGGACCGATCTAAATAAGTGACTGAACATGTTAATATTTCACAATATCGTCACCATAACTTCTAAAATTCGTAAGTTGGTGGCCTCTATGTTGTAGCGGTCAAAACGCTTGACTTACATTGTGAGAACACATAAAATGTAATGTGATTTTTCTCAAGCCTGGGTGTTCTGTGCCGCAATTCACTACTGTAATTGGGCCTCCTGGCCCGTTGTGGTTCAAAAAATAAACATATATTGTAAGTTCACATATTATAGTAAAAAAAAATATTTTGGCATTTTCTGTTAGTACTTTAAATAATCTATATGAGTGTGAAACTTGTATATTCTTATAGTGTTACATTATTAAAAAAATAAATATTTTCCTGCAATTTGTCACTGAAGTAAAAACTGTTTTTACTCTCCCCAACAACGAAAGTAAGTTTGGGACTTACGAGATTTACTTGTTAGGCCGACGATATGATGCCTTTAATTTTTTATCATAAAATGTAATGAATAAATGAAATATTTAGGTGTCCAGACATTATGGTGCGGCGGTCCGGTTTGGTCCGTAGGCTGGGTTCCTGGAAATAGAAAAGAAAACTTCCTGGCTGTAATTACAGATCGCAATTTTGATTCATTTTACAAGGAAGATGTATTTTATGCCCACAAGGGAGTTATTCAAATATGGAATATTGGGAAACTTCAGGATAAGTTGTAAGAACATTTAACTATATTTTTAAAAAGATTTTGCTGTTCAAATGCTTATGATATTTTTGTAGGATGTTGTGCTAGAGCTGTACAACACTCTTCATTACGTTTGGAATAATAATAGAGATAAATTAACTAGGAATATTTATTTTCAATAATTAAACTGTATTACAACTACTTGTTTATCTTGTTTTATCTACCTCCATAGTCAAAGAGAGAGAGAGAGAGGAGAATAATATTTATTATTTATTTATTTATTTTTTAGAAACAAACAGTCAACAATGATATAATAACAAAAAAAAATACAGTTTAAAAACAGGCCAGCAGAGTTTCTAAATAAAAAAATCATACATATTGTGGTACGACAAAATAGTGTATGTGTGTGTGAATTTGTATTAGAGTAAGTGTAGAGGTGTGGATGTGTGTATTTGTGTGGGAGTAAGTATTTAGGTGTGTGTAAGCATGAGCATCATTAAATAGCAAGTGATCGTATTCATTTACAAATGTGTATATTCCCGTTCCTTTTCAGTAAGTGACGGCACTAGCATCTCTTAGATCCGACATTGTCCATATTGTATTGTATACTATGTATGGCGGCCTCCGTGGTGTAGTGGTCAAGACACTTGACTCACACACAAAAGGTTCCGGGTTCGATTCCCGGTGAAAATACAAAAAAATAAATGTGATTTTTCTAAAGCCTAGGTGTTCTGTGATGTAATTCACCACTGGAATTGGTTGTGGTGCAAAAAAAAAATGTATGATGTCTCAGATTTGATTCTTAGCTGAATCGATAGAATTATGTGTTTTTCACTGTTATCTTTAATTCAAGTTTAAAGCTCTAATTGTCTTATCTTCATTTTATTCAAAACATTTTTTTCTGACGCTCTGTACTATAACAATAATAAATTACTTTTCTGGCTCTATTTTCTACAGAGATTTATCTCCCTTGAAAATGCTACAAGTTGATTATATATATTTTTTAAAACGGATTCATTGACAAAATTTAAATATCCACATGTCTACAAATTTACTCCGATATATAACATGCATCAGAATAAATATATTTCTCTACAATTTCTTTATACGGACACAAAACGATGGATTCTATTCACAATGTTTAATTTTCATAAGACCTTCTGTACAGATAAGATGAGAAAGATCAATCTAACCTAATTTTCTTTTTCAGGAAAAAATGCACAAATCCTGCAACTTTTGCGATGGCTATTGTGCACAGTCATGGAATGGTATGGGACATGGATTGGTGTCCTTCTGGGTGTAATGATGACTGTAAATCAAAATTAAAAGATAATGAAACCAGGATGGGTTTATTGGCAGTCGCGTGCTCAAATGGGTTAGCTTATGTGTATGCTGTTGCCAATCCTACAACATTACCACACAGGTGATAATATTATATAATCTGTACTTATTTCGCAAATTGCATAGCGTATATAGCTCAATAGACCACTGAAGTTACATTTAATTAATCACAGGTTAATGATTAATCTGAAAAGTATCAATCTCTTCAGTGGAAACGTTGTCTAAAAAAATGAAATGGACGGAAAATTAATAAAAAAATTATTTAATTTTTTAATAAAAATGGAGAAATCAAGCTTATTTCTTTCCAACGCATTAATCATACTTTACCTTTTTAATTATGTTTGTCGTAATTTTTACTATACAAAAGCACTTCGATACAATATCACAAAATATTTATAATAATGTAAAGAATAATGTTATCTTCTTTTCAGCGAGAGTCAAACTTATGCAACTGATCCCGTGGCAATATTGAAACTTCAACAAAAAGATTCTTCCGTATTAGGAGGTGGTCAATATCATGCAACCAAAGTAAATTGGAGCCAGGTAATAATTATTTGATTATTGATCCCTTTGTCCATAATTGTTTCTAGCAGGGATGCTGAACTACAACACTCAAAACTCGTCGTCATATTTTTCTTGGGAAACATGAATATATAATCCAAATATACTTAATAATATATATATTTTTTTTTTAAAGGAATAACCCGCTAAGCCTCTATTTTGAGGTTTGTCAGCAGGTGGGATAAAGGGGATATGGAAGTAGGTAATGAAAAATACACCACAATACCCATATCAATCGAGAAAAATATCTTTCTTGGATATTTTTTTCTTGCAACTGGCGGAAATCGAACTCGCGATGCCAGTTTCACAGTTGGCCGTCTAACCAACTGCACCTGTTTTGTGTGTTTCCAATAATCGTACCAGAGCGAGATTTCATGCACTGTTTTAGGCACCCAGAAGCCGTACAAATGCAAGTCGGAATTCACCCGTTAATAGGCCAATTCATTTGTTGAATATGGCTTCTGCACATAATATGGACATATTTTTATGTACATATTGGCAGTTTAGTAGCTATATACTTTCAAATTATTAACTGGTGTAAGATGCATTTATAGTGTTATTCTTCCTGAGATTCACAGTCTACATTACGTAATGGGTTACATAACCTGTAAAGTAATGCCGACGACAATTGTTACATGAATTAATTTTTTTTTGCATATAATAATGAATTTGGTACCAGTTTTTATTTATTTTGTGCAAACATTTTCTAACAAATTCATTATTGAGAAACTGAAATTAGTGAATTTTTTCTTTTTTGCTACTGGCAGTTGGATCTTTATCTGTATAAACATAACAAAATGATTTATTTTATTACTTTAGGAAAGGGGTCACAAGATAATCGCTGTAGGATATACTAATGGACTGGTGGCGTTGTTTGATCTTAGCAAAATTTCAGTTTTGCTTACTACCAAACAGGGAAATTCTACAGTATTCTTACCCTTCTACAGTTTCCAATCGCAACAGACAAGTGTAACAGGTTAGCATTTCTCTTTGCAAAAATATGTTTCTATTTAAGGAAGAATATCATCACCACTCTTCACAATTATGTATTGCGATTTACTGGCTCTAATGGTTGATGAAATGCTTGTTTACCATGCATGAGTCTGTGTGTCTTATTATCTTCGAGGTTTTTCAACTGGTGTTAAAAAACAGGTGTTAAACTGGTTTACTTACACTGGTGTTAAAGGGACCCTTTGATAACCTGACTCCTGGTACGATATTTATAATTAAACCCTGAGGGGAATTACAAACGCTGTCTTCATCAGTATATCGGTGTACTTAACTGTTCTACTATCTCGAAGATAAGGCATCGATTGAAAAGTGAAGTGGTAATAACTATATTTTTCATAGTTGCAACATTTCTTCCGAAGTGTTTCCATTGCACCTTTAGGCGATGCACATTATATTATCTCAAACGTCATATTATAATGTGACACATGCGCTGTAACTACCTCGTATTTTCAAACTTAACCACTACACGGTACTGTCTTAGCTGTCAAAATTTACTCCGCTCTCAATGACAAACTAAAATTGACTTATTTCTTTTTTGTATTTAAAATAGACCTCTAAGATAAAAAAATGCTAACCTTTAAATGATTTAAACTTGAAATAAATCGCAATTAAAGCAAAAAGTGCTCAGTTGAACATAATTTTCATCACTTCCAGTGTACCGAGGGATACAGGTGCCCTCGGTACATGTCAATGTACTTACCCAAAGCTTGAAAATACAGGCTCTGGAGAATTTATCTTCAACTATACCGCCATAGTGAAGGTATGGCTTCCGTATCTTCTATTGTCCCCCAGGTTTAAGTTGTAAAATGATTAAATCATTTTCCGTCTCCAGGCCTCTTCCTGCTGCCCCCGAGTGAAGGAAGTGGCCTTCCACCTGTTTGTGTGACGTCCAGTAGCGGGTGTGCCGTGTGGAACGGCAGGGTGCGGCTGTACTGGAAACGAGGGACGTATGCAGGAGCCAGCTTGTGCACCCTGTGGCCGCAGGTAGTGGCGTACACTGAGGAGATTATGACAGGCACGGGAATGGGTAATCAATCATATTATCATTATTATAGGCAGGCAGCCTTTGCTTTGTTTTGCATTTTGTCTATGTTCTTCTTCCTTTAATAAAACATCCAAACGGTATTTTGACTGGTTGACCCATGGCATGTTATTCCACTTGGCAATTTATTCCAGCCTGAAACCTTCCTGCTGTAAAGGAAATTTTTCTTGGGATTGAGGTGGAATTGGGGATGATAGAGGTACATATTACATATTATTCCACTACTAAAATATTTTTTAATAATATTCATGACGATATAGTTTTTAAAATTATGAAATTAGAACCTTTGAAATTAATAAAATTTACAGCAATTCAGTTGAGAAAGATTTGACGAATTAAAAATTGATTTATTAAAAATGTGCATCTTAAAGTGGTTAAATAAGTAATCTTCAGTTTTGTTTTAATATTCTTTTATGGTACTCCCCTCTTTTTACAATATTGAATAATTAAAATAATGTAAGTATGTAATTTGAAATGGAATATTTTCATCTTAAAGGAAAAACTACTCAATTTACATTATATAATGTCATGTTTTTTTATTTCAACCTTCGAAAATTGAGTTTTTCTCTAGAAAACATTCAATGATTTGGGTGAGATTCTGCTAAATTATTTCACCTACTATTAAAGCTTTTTTACTTTAAAAAAAGTAAGAGATGAAAGAATAATTAAAGTAATACACATGTTTAAACAAAGGTGATAGGTGAATGTTACAGTGTATGGTCACTTAAACCAGCCAATGATAGGTCATAAGCCTTGTAAGTGCCCATATTTCCATACATATTTGGTTTTCAAATTTTCTGTTTCTGTTGAAAGTTTTATCAATATGTTTTTGTGTTTATTTAGCCTCGACACTTCCCGTGCGGTTATCTCGCTGTCACATAGAGAAGAGTAGCATGGTGGAGAGTGGGATAGTGAGGGGGTGTGTTGTCCCCTGGAGTGGGGCCCTTCTGGGGCTGGGTTTAGGGGGACAGGTGTCAGTGAGACGCCTCCGCACCCCTTACATTTCTAAGGATCGCAACACGCGTACGGAACGGTTTCCTACTGTAAGTTTTATCGTACGTTTTCTCCAAGCGATATATTATTTAATATGTTTGTCTTCTTATATATTTTGTGGTTAGTGCTTTCGGCTACAATACAATATTTCAGGTTTGATTTCCATTAAGGTTAAAATTAAATATTTATTTAAAAACGTTTGTTTTATTAAGTAAGGTAATTTACAGCTCTTGGATCTTGTCTTTAAATTTTGCAAAATGTATCAAATTCATTAAGTGATGATCTAAATCTGTTTTATACATTTTTATAAAAAGAGTCGATTGGGGACTTGACAAATAATTTGATATTTTTTTCTGTATTTCTTAAGGTTTTTTTATTAATATTAATTTGTGTATTATCATCCATGTATGTATACGCCCTATGGGTGTTAATAAATAAATAATCAAGATATGGTGAAATTGGGGTTTACTGCACTGCTCTATGGACCATCAGGTGTGGATAAGAGATGGATGATTATGGAAATTATCTCTTTTTTTTCTTTCTAATATGCTTACGGCTTTAAATCACATTTTCAAAATAACCAAGAGCAATTAATTAGAAGAATTATTATCACATTATTTAATAGGTTACCAAGAAACAAAATAATAAAATGAAATATCAGTTATAATAAAGAAAACAAAAATATGACGACAGCCGGTATTATAACAATTTTATTTTATTCAAATTTAATGTTGTGCACCAAAATAATATTCAATTTTATAACATATATTTTTTATGCTTTACAGAGCTTGTGGGTTCCAGAAATAATGAACTTGAATTCTGAATCCAAGGAAGGAGAAAAAGTCATTGTGGTGAAGCAAGGAAAGAAAAATGTTAGTCTCAAAGAGCTTTCTCCTACTTTTGAAGAACTTCATAAGACTCATGGAATACTGTTTGTGTCCGATTCTAAGGTAAAAATATTGAAAAGAATGACTTAATTGAAAACAATTTTTTTTTTAATTATTGAAATGTAGCTTTTATTCAATTTACTTTAAACTACTAGGAAATGTCTTGATTATGAAGATATAGAATGTTTGTACATATTTTTTATTCATCAGAAGCTTGAAAAGTCCATTTTGTGTTAAAAATTGTTATTTTTTACTATCATTAAATGGTTTTAATTACACACATTTTTATACCTATATTTCTGTGTCCAGGCGGATGAAGAAAACAGTTATGAGTGTAAAATAGAACCAGAACCCTGGACGAGTCTTTTCGACTCGATGGATGCTCTCAGGTTAAAGTCCTGAATAAGGAAATCAAGTGGAGATAAGTCCACCTCATTGTGTAGTGGTTGACACGTTCGCCCAACGTTAAATATTGATTTTAAAAGTTTTTTGAACTGCAATATTTTATTGTTCCCAGACTGACACCTGAAGTGTAAGACTGTTCACCTTACCTTCGTGTAATGGATAATCGAGCTACCCGTGCCCTATGCACCACTAGGTGCGGAAAGGGGGATGATAATGATAAAGATTTGTGTTATGTAAGAATACTTATTTTCAGAACCTATCGCAGTCCCAATACAGTATAGGATCTTGGCCGATGTGGGAACAGCTTTGTGCTGCCGTCCCCGCAGGATTAGAGAGACACAACTTCTGTGCGGTAGGAGGCCGAGCCGGATACTGTAGAATCTCGTACGTTCCTGAACCTGTCCGAACTACCTGTAAAAAGAAACCCGTAAAGTAAAGTTAAAGAAAACGTCTCCCTTCACCCTGTCTCCGGCTATCTTGAAAAATTTTTATTTTCAAGAACACGATGTTCCTCTTTACACGATCCTTCCTTCTAATGTCATCATTCCATGGATTTGTGGTATAGGAGCCTTCTAAGTGATCAGTTGTCCTTCGTTGTTTCAACATTACCAGTGTGAAGTCGTAAATAATTGATCGAAGCTTCTCGATAAAGATTGTGTAGCTTATGGTTGTATCCTAGAACGATATTTGCATTTTTTTTTTATGACTCCAAACAATTCTAGAAATAATCAATATTATTAGTACGAATTAATGGTGATGCTTTTTTAAATATGTACATGTTGCATTTACTATGAATGAGAATGGAGTACCTTTAAATAATTTTTATTTTCAAACATTCCTCAAGGAATCCATTCCTTTCTTCCATAATTATTTATGTAAGTATTTCATTAACTATACTATGAGAATTTAAGATACATTTAAAATGGTTAAGATTAATTTGTTAGTTAAATTCACATTGCAATAAAGTTTAACTGTGCCTAAAATCAATATCTAATTTTGATACTACATAACTACCTCGTGAAGTCCCACAATTTGATAGAAAATATACATCTGTAGTGATTAATGCATGTAAATGCATGTGAGCTGCTACCCAGTTGAAGATTGACAGGAAAGAACGATGTCGAGGGTTGAAGTGTATTTATTACATGATGAATTAATAGTAAGAGTAACTGCGTAAACATTTTATGTCAAACCACTGAGCACAAAACTGGACTGCATGTCGGAACTCACTTTGGCTGACCGAACTACATAACTGCGTTGTATGAATTAAGTAATTGAACTACATGGTGTAGCAGATTGACTGTGTAACTAAAGGTGTTACTACTTATATATTGTCCAGTGTTCACTTTACTTCGTAGTGGGAACTTGATTTCGCGTACTGCTTTCTTGGCTGTCAGTGATTTTATCGATATGGCTGATATCAGCGTATGTCAGCAATAATTTGTCAGCAGTAATTTAGGTGTTTTGGTAATCAATTGTTTGCTCATAGGAAATGTGTGATTCTGTTTCTGCATTGTCCTTATACGATAGTAGGTCAGCTGGCAGGGGGCATTCATTTCCGGGTGAACTTGAAGTCCCCACATATCTTTTACTCTTAATTTATAAGCATTAAAAGCACTAACGTGATTTATTATTACAATGTGAACATAATAATATGTAAGTGCCTTATCAGACGTTTCTAAAATAATTTAATTTTGTATATAAATTTAAACTAAATGAAAAAATATCAATAAATAAACAGCTCCTGTAACTTGTATTGTAGTCTGTATGACTTTACATTATAATTCATTAATTTCAAATCAATTCCCATTAAAGGAAAGAAAAGAAAATATGTATATTGTATAATTCCTAAATTTTTCATTCAAAGTATGATTTATTTATACTTTAATTTTAATAAATTATGACTGTAAATATGATTTCTCTGTATATAAAATATATTTATTGAATAGCGTTTTTTTTTTGCTTTCTTAAAACTAATAATAGTTTATTTTTAATCATTTATAATAGGTGTATAGTAATACTAATTTTCTTACAATATTGTAAACTTTTCAAATGTAAATATGTAAAGAGTTAAACAATTAATATCAAATGAATCAGTTTCCATTGAGCCAAATGTGGTACGTAAATATTAATTAACACATTTATTATTGAAAAGTAACTCTACGATAGACAATGAGGAAGTTCAGTGGTTTTATTTAATTTGTTAATATTTTGTTTTTGTTTGTTATTATAATATCATTTTTATGATTTTTTAAAGTTTTTTAATTTTGAAATTACAACGCCCATGACGTCACGAGTTGAAGTCGGTGAGTTTTCCTGAGATTTAAAAGTAGAGCCCTGTAACTCTAAAAACACACTAAACGTCAAAAAATATGGCTACCTGGAAACCGGAAATCTGTCACAACGCTATAATTACTACTATTTTTGTGCATTTTTGAGAAACTTTGCCATTCAATTGAATGTTCTAATTTTTTTAATATCCAATTTCTTATTGCACTGAACTTCCTCATTGGTATTATTTGCTTCATAAATAAGTTTCAGCCGTGTATTAATTGATGCTAATATTTAAGCTTAATTAGGTAAACAGTAGTAATGTCCACAAGCCAAATGAACAAATAAGTAATGAAAAACTTATCTTTTTTTATATGACTGATAATAAAATATATAAAAAGTTTTCTGCATTTATGTTCATTGTTTATGTCAATAAAAACATAATATGAAATACAGAAATCTAAACAAATTAAATTAAAACTTAATATATATTTAAAAAGTTCATTGTAATTTAAAAAATAAAATTTTTAATGAATGCGTAATTTAAACTTCTTAAAGACCATGTCAGTCTGACGATGTTGAGAGAGACCGACGAAACCGGCTATTGATCCATCGAACTAAGTGGATTAAAGTGTGAACCTGTCATACATCAAAAAAATATTTTATAAATTTCAATTAATATGTTTTTTCCCTTTTTGAATTCTGATTTTTCACAAAAAATAAATAAATACAAAATACAGATTTTATTGTTCTTTTAAATCTTAGCTTTTTGATATTTGATATTAATTCCAGTATGTATGCAGTGACATTTAGTAGTTTGATTTAATTTATCAATTTCTTCTTTATTTTTGAGATCGCAAGTTCAATTATAAAAAATATATTCCTTAAAAAAGCGTAGATATGAAATACTAATTTCTTAGTTTTTTAGACCACGAATTTTATTTGACACGGTTAACATAAAATATTTATCCAAAGTCTCCCTGGGGTGCAATTATGAATCTTCCTTATCTGGCTAGAGAGTGGTTAATTTGAGGATATTTATTTTTTCCATGGAACTAATTTTTTTTTTGGTCACACTGATGATTAAACGTCAAAAAATATGAACATGTGAAATCAAATATGATGATTTTCATTTAGAACATTATTGCTACCTTAAGAGCCACCCAAAACACTAAATTAGGTAGAATTAACCAAACCATATTAGTGTTAATTCCGTTTTTGAAACAGTTTTATCCGACATCAATGTGGCCATTATATGAAGCAAAGTTTCGTCGCATTAAAAAAATAAAAATCTTCAAACCAATCACTTTCTAGGGGGAGAGAAGATTTAGAATACCACCACTGGATTGGGAACTAAAGTGTGAAACTCATTATCTTACCTTCATGTAACAAACATGATCAATATATGCTGCGGTCGGTGTACAAAAGCAGTTCCATATGCACCATAAGTTGCGGAGAGGGAATGATTATTATTTAATTTACAGTAGAATGTGTATCTTAATCTTTTTTAATGAGTGACCTTTTTTAGTTTTTATTATAAAATATTACGTTTTGTAAAAAAGAGTTTAGTTTGATGGCGCACAGGGCACTGTGATGAAAAAAATATTTGATTTATTATTTTTGCACTGTTTTTATCCAGCATTTTATTTAATCCACTATTTTATATTTTAGCAAGCGATTTAGAATGCAAAACCCAAATATTTTATGATTCTGTTAATTTTAATAATAATGTCCCTGTGTACATCTATCGTTTTTAATTTTATTGAGCAAGTATTTAATTTATTATTTATTTTTCATTGTAAGGTTTTGATTAAGTATTATAATAAAGAAACCTAATGCATCTAAGTTATTTACAGTGGTTATTATTATTCATTCTTACATACCGAGAATACTCGAGGTTTGAATTAAAATTACGTTGCTACACATTGATTCCTATTTTCTAGGACTTCATTATTTTACCTGATTATTATTATGTACAACAAATACGATTTTTTGCAATAAAATTGATCAGAAAATCGTTTTTTTTAAAAAATATTTTTAAACTTTCGCATTATTGATAAGTATTGTATTTTATATTGTAGAAATATTTTGTCAAATTTGTATTGTACCAAAGATATGTAAATAAATAAATATATTACAATACCTTATTTTTCTAAACCTTTCCTTCTTTCATCTGTGAAAGCAGTCCCTCCACATATCCGAAGTCTTGCTATCCGTTTCGCTTACAGCGCTATAAAAACAATCATATCTTTTAAAAATATTGAGTAAAAAAAATACTATAAAAATAAAGAAAGATTTCCAATGGAAGAAAAACTACAAGTTGTCTAGCAGATAAGGCTGAATATCCGAATAATTATTATAAGGTATGTTTATTTATTTTATTTGACATAAACGACATAAATTGCCTTTAACATATATTGAACATAAATATGAATCTTGAGGTGATTTTCACAAAAATGGCGCTATATAAATTATCCAACTAAATATATGAAAAAAATAACACACATAAATACATAACAAAAAATGATAAAATTGCATAACTATAACAATAGTAACAAGTAGGTAAATACACATAAGCAACCAAAAACATTAACGAAATTTATACATAAATATGAAAAAGCAAAAAAAAAACATTTATAATCACAAAGAAAAGTTTAAGAATTATATTGCGAGAGATAAAAAAAAATCAGACTCGTTTTATAATTATCAAGTCCAGAACCAAATATATCAGCCTTGTCCTCATACTGATTACCATATCTGTGGAGCCTAGGGATAGGCGAGTGCGTGTGATAGTTGGTCCTAGAACTTGCAGAACAAAAAGGAGATCTGTGGTGGGTATGTAGACCGGGTACACGGAAACACACCAACTTCAGCAAATCTGGACAGTCAATTAATGAATTGATTACTTTATAAAGTAATATTAGGTCTGTTAGGATTTTTCTATCGGAAAGTTTCGGAAAATATTTGCTAAAGATAACAATTGATTATAATTAAATAAAGCAGCTGGAATATATTATTGAGTGCATTTGCCTATCAAGTAAGAGGTGTTGGGTTATATTCCCGACATAGTTGACATAAAATATTTGTTTAAAACTGTGTTTTTTTAGAGATGCTACGAATATTCGGCTACTATTCGGTATTCGGCCAAACGTCTACTTTTTGAAGTATTCTGTATTTGGCCTAATACTGCATACTTTTCGGCAGAATACCGAATATCAAATCATGAAAAAAAAACGCACGCATTACTCAAAAATGTATCTATTTTAATCACAAATTATAAACAATATTTTGAGTTTGTCCAAATTTTTGTAGATAAGGACTGGATTCAACTCCCTGGGGAGCTGTTTATATTAACATATTACTACAGAGATTAATCAGAACATTTTAGAGAAGGTAATATAGAAGTCTAGGCATCTACAGGGCTTATGACCGGTCATTGGCTGGTTTAAGTGGCCACTTTACACACTGTGTAACATTCACCATTCTGCCCATATTTGAACATCCACATTCCTTCAATCTGTTGATGTTTGTGAAGTAAAAGAGCTGAAACCTTTATTTATAAAGGTGAGATTCATATAATTGAATTATTTCACCTACGGACGAGGCAACGCCTGAAAATCTTATTTTTTTCCATTTCTATACTTCTTCATGGACCGGGTGGATTTATCAACAATATACAAAATATATATATGTAAACTTATTGTAAAAATATATATGTAATACAAAAAATGATTGATGTAGCAATACAGTTCCCTATGCACCTTTAGGTGCGAAAAGGGTGGTTATATTATAATACATACATTATGTTGGCCCCGACATTAGTCAAAATAATGTGAATGGAAGCAAGTCTATTTATTTGATTTGATTTATTTGCTACACATTTTGTAGAAAGTAACATAGAATTTGCCACGCAGCAATATTTTATAATCATACAAACAATAATAATAATACACAAATAATTACAATAAGTTGGATTGGGTTGTGGTCCCGTGGCTAGTGTTGCGGACTCACGGATCAGAGGTCCGAGGTTCGAATCCCACTCTACCCCGACTTGATTTCCATTTTCTAATAGTGAGTTATTTACAACTCGTTGAAAATGGCCACCAAAATAGAAATATTTGGGTAAATTATAAGAACTCTAATATTTCTTTCTTTTTAAAAAAAAGTAATTCTTATAATTTAAAATGTAAAAAATTACTTCGAATGAATTTATATAAATAAATAAATATTTAAAGCCCTGAGTTCGTGATTTTCCTTGTTAAATAAATAAACTACCTACGTATTTAAAATTCATTGACTATGCTGAAAGAATTAAATTAAGGTGATTAATATATTTTTTTAAATTGAAAAATGCCATTTTTCGTTTATTTTCAATGGAAATTTTACAAAACTTGGTTTGCGGAAACTTTACACTATATTGATTGTAACAAATACCATAACAGTATAATTTAGGTTCTTTTCACAAAATTATGTACAAAACAAAAAAGAAGATAAATATTTTAGCCTTCGTAGTTGTGACGTCAAGATTCGTAACAATGTTTCATAGAGTCTTTATTCAATAAAATAAACACATTATTACAATATTAATACATTATAAAGAAAACAAAGTATTAAAATATATTTTGTCCCGATAAACTGTTCAATAATAGTTTGTCATCGGGTGCTTAGACATTAGTTTTAATTAATGATCAAATAAAAAAAGTACAGATATAATACTATATACGTATAATTAATAAACTTAAAATAAAATAAAATAATGAACAGATAAAAATAGTTTAAAGAAATATGTATTTTTTAAAGTAAGAAAATAGAGTAAAATAAGACAATTAAAATGAAGACTTTTTTTGAAGATTTTTACATAATTAATAAATTCAAGGAAATTCTTAATAAATTTGAATGGTCAGGAACAAATAAACGTGAATTGTGACGTATTAGTGTCGTGACCAATAGAATGTCCGTTTTTGCGGGAATTCAAAATTACAAATTTAAAAATATTTTTTATGGTATTAATAATTAGCAAAAAAAAAAATTTTGCTGGACAGTATTTCATAGACCTTTTAAACTTAAAAAAAGTGTAATATTTCCCTATTGCGCGAGAAGAGATCGCTCTGTTAGCGTGTATTTAGTACGTAAATACGCGTTAAAATGTGTTTTTACGCGCGCTTTTGCGTTCAGAATACCATCCCTGCTAGTTATTAATACTTTTGTACGTACGATGCGCAAAAGAGACCAACAATTCGCATTAGGCATTGTGTTTTTATTCAAAATGGCAATAGTGAATGTGCATAACAGTTTGGTATATGCGAATTTGTCTGAATATTATTCTTATTTTTTATCAAAAATATTTACATAATAGACTTAATATTTAAGTCCCGCTGAATTGTAAGCATACAACTCATCCGCAGGTTTTTATATATTGCTTCGAGTTTTCATACTTATCCTTAAAAATCATAATTTAATTTGAAAAACATTACATATTATACCATATTTTATTACATTATTAAAGATTAAAAACTATCATTCATACAAAAAAAAAATCCACTTGCCATAATTTGAGCACACGTCTCACTCTTGTATTTAATTCACTATTTTAATACTGTTTGGTAAAATGATACATATTTTAGGTCTACTGTACTGCAGTGTCCTTTTGACATATTTATTACAATATCTAGGAACCGATAACCCTTCCATACTAATACCTAAATATTGTAACCATGTACCAATTTGTGTCTATACTCGAAGTGCGACGCATGCTAACAAATTAAGTGGTTCCAAAGTAGAGCCCTAACTGATAATTTATTTACAGATTTATACATTAATGATATTGAAATATTGTGTCTCTGGCGGTATACATCTTTAAGTAGTAGCAATTTTTACATAGAATTTTGCAAAGTTTGAATAAAATGAATATTAGTTTCTCTTGATAACCCCCAGGAAGTTATAGCGTTTCGTATAATTGATTCTGAGACTGAGTGACATAATATTTGAATATACAGGGTGTTCTTTACACCTTGTCACATCTGAAATCACGATGATCAGTATGAGCAAGAAAACATATTGGCACATTAAAATACATTTTTAGAAAGACTCAAATCTTAAAAAATAAAATATAGAAAAAAACAAATGGTTGCTTACTTCTGCAGGGGAAAAACAAGGAGGGGTAAGGGGGGAGTCTGATACACCCTCAACCGCACGGCCGCGCCCCCTTCACTTCTCAGAAGTAAGCAAACATTTGTTTTTTAAAAATATTTTATTTAAAAAAAATTCTTCGTTCTAAATATTTTTTTAATATGCTAATATGTCTTCTTGCCCATACTGATAATCGTGGTTTTGGATGTGACAGTGTTTAAAGAACACCCTGTATACATTACATTACTTATTGCTCTTAATCGCTTACACAATTTTCTTATACATGTATGTACATCTCATTTAAAATTACCAATATTATTCAACATTGCGATAAATATATTTTTGTCAAATTTTTAGGTAAGTACCTAATTTATCATTATCGGTTATTCACATTAACCGCTACTATATTTATTAGTAAATTTTTACCAAAGCCTCTGATTTGAATATAAAAAAAAGTGGCTTAAGTTAGTTACACAAAATATTATATTATAAATATATTTCTTCATTCTTTGCATGAAATGGACCCTTACCTATAATTAAAATAGAACAATAATAAATCCATTAAAAAAAAAAATCTGCACCCCAACAGGGCACGGCGTCTAATTACAGTGGTGAATTTCAGCAAAGACAGGTAAGCTTGAGAAATATCACATTCAATTTTTCTAATCTCACCGGGAATCGAACTCGGAGCCCTTCGTACGTAATTCGAGCGTCTCAGTTATCACATCGCGGGGATAGGATTTAATCTTCGTTCTGCGAATGCATTTTTTTTCCGGTTTCAAGATTGCAAAGGTAATAAAACGATTTCAAAAGAATTTCATATTGTGTAAATAATTTTCTGTATAAATCAAAAGTAAACATGTGATAGACAAAATAAACAGAAATATCCTATAAGAAAAGTAAAGAGAAGAAAGTAAGGTATTTAAATAAAAAATCTCCAATGCCTGATCATATCAAATTTTATACCGTTTAAATACAAAATATCATATAGCACGCAGAAACAATTTTACGATGGACAAAATTTAAACCATAGAAAACCATTATGTTAAATTTTCTGCCGTAGAACAAAGAAAATTATTTTTAAAAACAGTTAACGTAAATAGAATCGTCAAATTAATTTCATTTGATTATATTTGAATTATTTTCATAATTTAGAAATCCCGCAAAGTAAATTCTAATAAACTTTATGAAACCTGTAACCACCAACAAGGAATTGATTTTGAGTTCGGAGTCCGTACCGTAAAGCTTATGGGAAAACGTAGGCGCCAATACGAAACGGGTTTTATTTTCACTCTTACTTGAATATTATTCACTTCGGCTTGGACAGCCGAGAGAAGCGCGCGTTTTTATAATATCGTCGGTCGAGGTTAAAACTCATTTTCTTGGCATTCGCGACCAAACTGTTCACGATTCAAGTCATCAGTTTGTTGTGAATTGCATACTAGAATGAAGGTTTATTTCGCGTATTTGTTCAAATCAGTCATTTTTTATACGTAAAAATTACTCTCAACCAAATAACTTTCCCAAAAAAAGCTGCGCTTTCGGACGAAAACTTTTAAAATTATTAAAATACTTTTTGTTTGATTGAACAGTGAATACTTTTTCGTTTGCTTTTTATCTTTGTGCAAGTGTTTTTTCGTGAAGTCGCTATCTTTTTGTGTTATTCGATAACTATTGGTTAGTTCCAAAATGATGGCCAGTTCGAAATTAGTTAGGGAATGCAGTGCGGAGTTTGCAGACATGAAATCTCTTCAAAGTGCTTCTTCCGTGGAACTTAGCAGTGATACGGAGTACTCCGAAGAAGAGAAAGAATACGAACTGGAGGACTTTCAAATCCTGAAAACAATCGGTGAGTCGAATAAGGAAATTTCATAAATAACCCTGAAATGCTAAAGATTCTACCGAAGTATTAACAAGCTTTTTTATGTTTCAAATAAATAACCGACATACATCTTCTTAACACTTGTTAGAAGACATTATAAGTGTTATTGGTTGAGGAAAAGGGTGATTTATTGAGGCGACTAATGTACTTTTTACTAACGTTATGTTTTTTTTTTAAACACAAGCTTAAAGATTTAAACTATGTTCGTACAGGCGCATAGAAAATAAAAACGTTGTTGCCGATCTTTTCAATCATTTTGTTATTATTGCAACAACTTATATCAATCAGAATCAACTTGTATACGAACTTAAATAAAGGAACCAATTAAATGATAAATGAATTAAATGTCCTTGGAAACTCCGTTAAGCGTTATATTATAATATCCACTTGATGTGAGTTTATTATTTCTATAATTTTAAATCGTTGTTTTGAAAGAATTATATTAATTTTCCTGTCAGTGGAAAGTGTTACTCGAAACGTGTGGGCGAGTATAGGCAGAAAAATATTTTTTTCTAATGTTGATTAAGACAAAATGAAACATGTTGGTGTTCCAATTTTTTTCTCTTATCGTCTAGTAAAAATAAAGTCTTCCATATACAATTACATATTTAGGTTTAATGTAATGACTCGCTGATATTATGATTTTCACTTACATGCAACACACCCTTCAGAAAAAGCATGCCTTGTTTACAGACTTTAAAATAATAATTTGTTCTATTATAATGTTAATAATAAAAATATTAAAAACTAACTTGATGAACACAGATATATTTTTCCTTTAACTTTGCATTTCTTATAGTAAGAAAATAAAAATAATGCGAATATTTTAAATTTCAAATAAATAAAAAATATTGCAACAGAGATGGAGAACATTTAACTAGGGGAATATGAAATTCTAGAGATTTACAGGGCTTATGACATATCACTGGCTGGTTAAGTTACCACTTTACAAACTGTGTAACATTCACCATTTTCACCTATATTTAAACATTCACATTTTTTCAATTCTTCCATCTGTTGATTTTTGTCAAGTTAAAGAGCTGAAACCCTTATCAATGTGGGTGAGATTCATCTGACTGAATTATTTCATATATTAGATAACGCCCAAAAACATTTTAAGAGTTTTTTACTTCTTGGATCAGTTAGTTTAGTCAGCAATATTATGTCGCGATGAAATCCAGTATTTGTCTACAAACATTTATACAAACTCAAAATATTGTTTATAAAAATAAAACTGTTTTATTGATAGTTTTGCTTATAAAAGCTTTGTAAATGCCCAGAAACCCAGACTAAAACAATTTAAAAAAAACAAACAATAATTAAGTAAAATTCGCTAATGGAATAATGCATTACCCATTTTCAAAAATTAGAATATTCTCAAAATATTGGAGACAAAAGAGAATTTTTTTTTTGCGTATTTCATTACTTGTTTGGAAGTTAAGTTTGCATTTGTCTGCATAATAATTATGCAAAAAGCTTAAATCTGGTAGGTTGTCCAGTAAAATGTCCGATTTAAGTTATTAACAGTGAGTAGTATTAAAAGTGAGATAAGATCAAACCGGATTGTACAAAGCTATACCAGGAGATCGTAACTCTTAGCTCCCACGGTACAAAAACTTAACTGGCTAATCTTGTTTTGGATTCAGAGAATGTGTTTATTTATATTTGGACGAAGGATATTTGTCACCATTTGATGTATTTGGATAAAGGATATTTATTAGAAACTGAAATATTTATTTCACGTCGTATTTTCCGTCAAGTTGACGGAGAATACGATATATTTTTTATAATAAGACATTGGACCTTATTTGTAAACGTGGTATATGAATTTATTTTAGATAGTTGTACAAAAAATTAGTTAAACCCTTCCCGATAAACAATTTCAAAAAGAAAACTTTCTTATTTAAATTTGTTGCAACAGAGAGGAAAAACATTTTTGAGAAGGAATATGGGAGTCTAAGCATTTACAGGGCTTATGACTTGTCATTGGCTGGTAGAAGTGGCCACTTTACACTGTGTAACATTCACCGTTCTGCCTATGTTTGAATATCCACATTTCCTGAACTCTTCCATCTGTTGACATTTTAATCCAGCTAGTCTGCAAGCATTTGAACATAGTCAAAACATTGTCGAGAACAGTCTTATTAAATCCAGACGCTTTCCGTTGGTATAAAGTTACGCCACGGCAACTATGTCGTAAGTAAGTAGAATAATAATAATGTTATTCCCACCCTTATTCTACCACTATGCTTACGCGTAACTGTATACCATGGTTATAAATAAGGCATTTAAAATTAGTTTTTGCAGCGGATTTCTCTTGTTATTGACTCGATTAGAAATTGAACTTTATTCAATAAGTTAATAATCTTTTACGTAATGGGAAACGTTAATGTAAATATATGTATTTGATTATTGTAAAAAATTGTATTTAGTTGTAATATTGTTTTTTAATTTGTTTATTAATAAATAAGGCGGCCTCCGTGGTGTAGTGGTCAAGACGCTTGACTCACAGACGGAAGGTTCCGGGTTCGATTCCCGGTGAGAACACAAAAATTAAATGTGATTTTTCTCAAGCCTGGGTGTTCTGTAATGTAATTCACCACTGTAATTGGGCCTCCTGGCCTGTTGTGGTGCAAAAATAAAAATAAAATAATAAAAAATAAATAAATAAATAAATAAAAAATATATATATATAGTTGAACCCTTATTCGGACTTAATGATGCATAAGACACTGCATTGTCAAACAAAATGCAGCATATCTCGATCATCTAACAGTCTAACGCTTCAGGCGTCTGTCCCGGAAGAGTGAAATATCGCAATGTAAAACCACCCTATAAACAAATATTTTAAAATAGAGTATCGTTATTCATAAACATAGAAATAATACAAATTAGAAGGCAAAAGTAAAAAAAAAATATATTAGGCTGTATACAGCCTGTAACTGGGAGGGTGGATCATCGGTGGCAGAGCGATGGGGAATCTCAATGCCTATGTTCAGCGATATTCAGTCGTTTAAAAGTTTTTAATTTTTTATAGGGTTTTTAGTATGAATCCGATTTTAGGCGGGATCTCCCAAGTGTAGCCTAATTATTAAGTCTACCATGTTATTTTTACAAGTAGCTCAATAATGGGTTGTTTATCCTATAATACAGTTTTGAGTCGTTATTTGATTTAATTCCAAATAAAAAATAATCTTTTTCTCTCTCCACCATAAGACAGTACTTCAACTCACACGGTCCCCAAATCATCGAGCCACTCTCGTGTCTACTTCGCACCAACGAGTTACAAAGATAGGTATTTTACCCTGGCAGTATGCAGGACAAATCCTAACATTTTCTATCGGGTTATTATGTCGATGTAGCAGAAAATCTATTCCTGTTACATCGTTGTCTCACTAACAACTCCCTGCAAAATGTTGCCAAATAAATTTGAGGATGAAATTGTTTGCTGCGTACCTTGGTGTACCTAATTATGCATGTACGTACTATACGTGTATATTATGCATATTACAAATTGTAAGGAAACCCTGATTCTTGCAACTCTACCAAGCCTTCTATTCGTACAACAATACTGCCTTTTGTCTCTTCTTGGTTTTCATTCTTCCTTTAGAAATAATAATGTGATGCAGCTCCACGTAGTTTTAACAAAAGAAGCAAGTGCGTTTCTAAAATGAAAGGCAACAGGTACTTTTACCCTTCATGCCTCGATTCGCAAGAATAAATTAAGTTATCAACGCCACATTTACTTTTATTGCGAGGCTGAGCCGTGGGTCTTAAATACTATAATAAACGTAATTTTCAGTGGATACAATAATACAGTTTTGTAAAGTAAGCGTCGAAATTTTCTGTGAAAACTCGAGTTCATTGGTAATGTAATAATTCAACAATATTTTGAGTTTGTTCAAATGGAATGGATTTCACATTGAAGTTTAATTAGCACATTCAAACAGATGGAATAAATTTTAGAGAACTGAATATTAAAGTCTAAGCGTTATTACAACGCTTATTATCTGTCAGAATCTCACCTTTATCAATAAAATATTCAAGTCTTAAACTAAATTAAACAACCATTAAAGGCGAAGAATAAATGAAGCCAAATTCTAGAGGTCTGTTGGCCTTTTCGGATCCACAAAAAAAATAATATATGTAACAACATATTTATTTATTATAACAACTAACGGCCGTAGCCAACTTGTACAAAATTAAAGTTTAATACAAAGTCATATAATAGAAAGAAAACGTAGTTAATTGTTATAGTTAAACTCAATAAAAGTAATGTATGATAAAAAAAAGAATAAAACAAATAGTAAAACAGTGAAGTATAGAAGAAAAGTAGTAAATAAGAGATGCATTTTAGGTTTGTAAATCTTACAGAGGCACACACATTATTAGGCGCACAAATTCAGCAAAAAAATAAGTAAATAGACTTTTATGAATATATTATACAAAACGACTTTCTGGTTCATCGGTAACATATACAGAATTTTATTTTACGATGTATTAAAGTCTAGTTTATAATTCGATAATATTAAATTAAGAAGTACAAATTAATTATTTATTATTTGAAGTACAGAAAGTCGATCGTAGATGGAAGAGTCTAGACCTAGAGAAAGGTATTATAAAAAATGATTTTAAGTCGCGTTAGAAATTAAATAATATATTTATTATTGTATGAGTAAGCCAATTATAACGGATAGTTATTTTTGTACGCAATCTATTTTATATACGTGTATATACTCGTATGTAGGTATCGTCGTTTCTGCGAGTCGATTAAGGAATTTATTAATTAAATATGGACAACCTGTAAAAGACGACTTGCTTAAAGACTAGCTTAATAAATCACCTTAATAAACGATGTTAACATATTTGGCGAGTAATAAAAAACAAACATAACTAATTCAGCTAGAAACGCCAGTAGATTTTTCATTCTGGAGTATTATGAAGTGTGTTTTCAGATTTATTTTGGACTTCCATTGCTATTTTGATATAAAGACTACTATCATCGGCTGGTTGCGTCGTTGCGTGTTGCGTCGTCTGTCTGTCAGAAGACAATTAAGCAAGTGTCGTACGGCAACCCGTTTACCTGCCAAGCTGAAGGTGGCATATCTGAAATGAAGTAGGATTGTGTAGAATCAAGAAACAAACTCTATTCTGTCCAAAATGTCTGACTATTTTTAGTTGTGACCGGCACTATTAAGACAACTATCAACATGGTAATTTGTTTCCATTTGCAAATGTAATGAAGGCTACCTCCGCACTGTAAAATACTATCGTAATGTCTTTCATTAGGGTTTAGATTATTTATAACCTACTCATTGATTGAACTAAATATATGTTCAGCAAAAAAAAAACATTCTCCCGTACTACTTTTTTACTTATTATTTTACCAAGAAATATTAATGACTTATTACTGTACAATTTTAAAGGAAAAATAATTATGTATGCCGACGACAAAGAACTAATTTACAAAAATCGAACTGACGCATTTACTAACAAAGACATAAACATTGACCTAACTATGTTGACTAAATGGAAAAATACAAACTTACTTACACTTAATGAAAAAAATAGTTTAAATTTTGAATCTAGAAAAAAATGACATAAAATAGATGCATGAAATTGAACATGTTAAATATTTAGGACTAACAATAGACAGACAATTGACATGGACAGCTCACATCAATAATTTAATTAGAAAACTAGCAACATTATCGAGTCTTCTAAAAAAAATCTAAAACTTTGTTCCGAAAACGAAAAAAAAATCTTATGTATAAAGCCTATGCCAAATCTAAAATATGTTGTATGCAACAACTATGGGGAACAGGAAACCAAAATGACATAAACAGATTACAACGGCAGCAAAATAAAATATTGCTACATGACCTTCCTTATCTAACACCAACTAAAAAACTCTTTAAAAAAACTAAATAATTAAATGTTAATGAACTTTTTCAACTAGAATTTGAAAAATTTATTCAGAAGTTACCCACTGATATCATTGTAGATAAAGAACTAAAACTTGAAAAAAATTGTGATAAACATGGACAAAATACAAGAATATCAGAACAATATCACAGGCAACATTTCAAAACAAGACAAGGACAATCGAAACTAATAAATCAGGGACTGAAATTATACAATAAACTACCAGACAAAACTAAACAAAATACTCAAACAAACTTTTGAAAAGGCGTAAAAAATATAATTATCAACAACAGAGTACAAATAAAAAATGATTTTTATTTTTTGTAAAATGAATGTAATAATCCGTAAGGGTTAATAAATAAATTTCAAATAAAAAATATTTAAAAAACTCGCCAGTCAAAGCGGTTTTCCATAATTTAAAAATCATTGCGTTTAAAATTTAATGTTGTATCCATTATTTTAGTACAGTATTGAAATAACCCAAAAAATAATAAATTTATACTATTGGTAGTTTGCTGTGTCCAGCCAGGTTAAGAATACAGTTCTGAGTATGAAACAGAACCAGAACCCCTGAGTGAGTGTTTTTAACTTGATATTTTACTGTCCCCTGAAGCGTAAGACTGAGTGTGTGTATCTTCATGTAACAGATGTTCGAGATACGCCGCATTGCAGTGACCTATTCATAATCGGGGTCGGCTAAGGATACTTTTAATTACCACATATAATAAAATTGAATTTTTATACTTACATTTCTTTTACCGCATATCTTTATATACATAATTCTTCTGTACGTGTGATGTCACTGAACTTCTAAATGACTTTTACGAGCCGATTTACGTGCAGTTTTCAGCGAAATGAAGATCTCAGCGCTGCGCGTGTTTGTAGATATTAAAACTTTCAATCGAATCTGTAAAAAATAAATTAGAAGCATAAATAAGGTTGCATTTGATGAAAATGGAAATACGAAAAAATGGAAGGATGTTGTTTTTTTGTGTTAAAAAAACTTTGGTTTTGAATGTTTACAGACAACATTAACTTTTTATGGATCCCAATCAGATTCTTCCCTTACATTCTTTATAATTTCTTCCCATTTATTTCTTTTAACTGGATTATTTGGTAATACTAAAATAATATTAACCGACATTCAACGCATTTTTGAAAATCACATTCATGAATCAAGTGCACCCCTGTTGGTGAGAAGACCCGAGTTTGACAATTCTATATTTGAAAATGAATTATTTTATGTTTTGGAATTCAACCACAAACACCTTCCTAGGTACCTACTTTAATTTAATATTTGAATTTTAATAATTTTAAATTATAGAATTCAATCATAAACAAGTACCTAGGTACCTACTTATCTATGCAAATACTTTTTCCAAGGTAATAGCAGGCAAGCCAACGTTCGGGCAGGACAACGTCTGTCGGGCCCGCTAGTAAATTAGAATAATCACAATAGCTGTTAAAAGTGCCGCCCCTATTCCAATATATTTATATTGAATGATGAATTATAAAATAATGAATTTTAAAATGTTGTATTTCTTACAAAATCGACAGTTTTCCGACATTTATGATCCCGTTTGAATGCATTTTTGCCCATATTGAAACAAACATAATGTAATAATGCATTGAACATTATGGGTGAAATATTTGCATACATGAATAGCAAATAAGATAAGCGCTTTGCAAATGGAAGAAGTGTGTGGTAAGTGATAGAATTCAAGAGCTAGTGTAATTTATTGGAATTAAAAAAATATTTACAATATTGTATTAACTAAAATCCTGGGTTTGTGTGGTAGGCGAACGCGCCAACCACTAAAACATGAGGCAGATTATTATTCGATTACCTTATTTAGAACTTTTACCTGATTGCATCGTGTCGAAAATACTCATACACAGAATTGTATTAATTTATTTATTATTTATTTGACACTTTACATACATATACAATAAATATACATATAAGGGCGGGCATATTGCTTTAAGGCAATTTCTTCCTACCTACCCAAACCGTTCAGTTTGAGAAAATTATAAATTCATGGACATATTGAATCTTACAATTTTATACAAAAATTATAAGCAGAGATTAACAAAAATAAATATATATAAAAAAAAATGAAACTATACTATGAAGAGAGGAGAGGGGATGGGAAGGAAAGAAGAAGGATAAAGGAACAATTTAAATATTTAGATAGTGACATTTCAATCTTGACTTAAATGTAAATAAAGAAGGGGCGTCTCTAACATTAGTGGGTAGATTATTCCGCAATCGAGCGGCTACTACTGTGAAAGAGGAGGCAAGAAATTAGAGCGATGACTGGGTATTAAAAGGGTTCTCTCATTACTAGAACGAAGATATAGTCCGTGTTGTGAAAGAGGTTGAATGAGCTTCTCAGATAAACAGGCGAAGTGGGATTATTTAAAATATTGTGAAGAAGTGATAGAATGTGAATGTTTCTTCTATGCCTGATACTGAGCCAGTGTAGTTGCGTGCAATACCCGGTTATGTGGTCAAATTTGTGAAGATCAAAGATATAATGAATACAAATATTCTGCAATCGTTCTAACTTATCAAGCAATTCAGAGTTAGCATCTGGATAATATACATCCGCGTAGTCAAGGAGTGGAAGAAGTAAGCTCTGGACTAATGTTTGCTTAACATTAATTGGCAAGAAATTCTGTAATCTTTTAAGTGAGTGCAAACTGCTATAAAGTTAACGACTAACTTCGTTAACCTGATCGTGCCACCCTAAATGCTTATGAATCATAATACCTAAGTTTTTGACTGAACTCATGAATGGAATTTCTGTACCATCTATTCATCATCCGCTTGGACGCAGTAAAAAGTTAATACTAAATTATTGTGATTATAAACATAAAATTGATGTATTTCCAGGGCTTACTTGTAAGTGTTAAAAATGCAACTATTTTTTCCGGCATCGAAAGCTCATGCATAAATTTATCTTCGTCTTTTTCCATCAATTTATTTACACAATAACTTTTTAAAACATCGGAAGAATAACTTTTAGATTATTAAAACTTTATAAATAATTTAAAATTCAGTTATTGCTATATTGCAAAATAAAAAGAGTGTCAAAATTTTGAGTATTCAATTAAAATAAATTAGTAGGAAAATGAACGGAGCACTAAGCACAGTAATTTCTAATAAAAATATGTCAATCGAAGCTAAACTGGCAGTGCACAATGGAGTTTTAGTCCCAACACTTATGTATGGAAATGAAACATGGAACTGGCAGAGGAAGAATGAAAGCCGAGTGAACGCGGTTGAAATACGATCTATTAGACGAATGTGTGGGAAATCAATGTATGACAGAGTTACGAATGATGAAATCAGGCGAGAGTGTAAATCTGAGACAAGTATAATTGATAAGATTAAGAAAGGGTCTCTGAGATGGTTTGGTCACGTAGAACGAATGGACGACGAGAGAATGGTAAAACAAGTATATATGGCAAAAATGAACGTCAACGTTAGACGAGGACGACCAAGGAAGACGTGGATCAGATAAACCAAAATCTTAAGTCTGGTCATGTCAAAAGCAGACAGAACCGAAGGGCATGTATGACAAGATGTATGAATGTGGAAGAGGCTAGGATTGTATGCCAGGATAGACGTGTGTGGCGGTCCATTCTCTCTGCCTACCCCTACGGGGAAATGGCGTGATGGTATCAGTAGTAGTAGTAGTAGTAGCAAGTTTACAATTAATTTTCCTCTATGTATTAATACACCTAATTTTTTAAAATTATTTACGTTTGTATCTATCATTAAATCTTGAATTATGTAAATAATGAAACGATTAATGACCTAATATATTTAAAACAGAAAACTAACGTGTTTCTCCTTGGATTATAAATAAAGAAACATGCGTAAAGTGGATGTTAGAAAGATGTTCAGATTTAACGTATGGGTAATTCGTCGGGTTGTGATCACGTGCTGATTGCTTATATAATAAAAATATAATCATATTCTATAATTACTGTAAATACTTTAGAATCAGATTTGTCTTATAGTAACTATGTTGGAAGGGGTTATAATGCTAAAAATCGTTTGGGATATTTGGCATAATATACATTGACGTAAGAATAAAAATTACGTGTGTTATTGAAAATGTTTTTTTTATTTATTTTTTTAATTTTTTTTTATTTTTTTTTTTTTATTTAAAGGAATATCCCGCTAAGCCTCTATTTTGAGGCTTGTCAGCAGGTGGGATAGAAGGGATATGGAAGGAGGTAATGAAAAATACACAACACCCAGACCAATTGAGAAAAAAATCTTTCTTGGATTTTTTCTTGCAACTGGCGGGAATCGAACCCGCGACGCCAGTTTCACAGTTAGCCGTCTAACCAACTGCGCCACGGCGCCTGTCTTGTTTATTGTTCGCAATGTATTCTTTTACTAATCAGATTCATACTGATATCACTAATACCGTCTTCCTTTACAAAATAGTTAATAACAACTTAGATCGCCCCCAACTGCTTGAGAAAATTAAAATTCGTATCCCTTAACGTACAACTAGAGATGCAAGGCGGTAAAATTACCGCGGTATTTTACGGGAATTTTACCAAATTTTGGTAAAATACGGTATTTTTCGGTATTTTACCGTAATTTTCGGTAAGAAACGAATTTGACGAACTTATTTTTATTTTTCAAAGATATTACAAGTACGAGTAGCTTTGTTTTAGGACACTTTACATGACTGCAAAAACCAGGTTTAGATCCATCTGGTAGTTGTCGAGATTTATTAGAAGTAAGGGACGTTCAAGGTCATTCGGTATGTACTTTTTTCACTTTTTTTATAAAAAGGGTTATTATGTTTTGAAACATAACAGGATCGGTGGACATAGGGTCCTTAGTAAAACCTTAAGTTTGTGACCTAGAACGACCACCGCTCATGCCGCGATTTTGAAAAAATGGTGCTTAAAATCAGTTCAACTATCAAACAATTAGTAAAAAGTTGGTGCAAATAGCGCTTTTCCGTTGTAAAAAAAAAATTACAACGATTTTTAAGCAAATTTTATTTTCTCAGACATTCGTATATTTTTTTTCTATAAAACCTTCAGGAGCGTAATTATACACAAACAACTGATTTTAAGCACCATTTTTTCAAAATCGCGGCATGAGCGGTGGTCTTTCAAGGTCACCAACTTAAGGTTTTACTAAGGACCCTATGTCCACCGATCCTGTTATGTTTCAAAACATAATAACACCTTTTTTTAAAAATCGATCTACATTTTCATACTCTAAACAACTATAAAGACAATGCAACCTTAATTGCAAATAATAGTTATACTTTACTCTAACTGTACTTATTGAAAAAGGTTTTACATTCTTTATTATTTTGTATACTTTCATATTATATTTATTTTCTCTTGTTTGAAAGAAGAAAGGAAGGGACGCTGATCTGGGGTTACTCCGTGTGCATTCACAGACGAAAGGATTTTTTAAAGGCAGAGTCAACCAAAAAATCTTTTAAAAAGCTTATTCAAAAATATTTTCTAGTAAAAAATGAATGTCGTATATTTTCCCACCGCACTCTGGCGACGTGTTTTACACCCAACAAATTTAGACGGAGAGCGAAAATGCAACATTAATATCACCTGTCAAATTTAATCATTATTTCTAAAAATAATCTCGTAACTTTTAAACTTGCATTTAAGAAAATCTTTTTTAAAAAATGCAACGCGAAAATGTTAGCGTTTTGTAATAAAAAAAAGTTGGCAAAGTTTGCCGATATTCTTTTTTGGATATAAATGAATGAAAACTACATAATTCGTAGCGTTGGGCACTGAATTATTTTTTTATATATAATGATTATTTTATATTTACAAGATGGCAAGATAATGTATAATTATGGCAATGTTCAAAAACCAAGGTTTCCCTTTGTTTATAAGAAAAAAATGTAACTAAACGCCTTTGTTTTTGTTTTTACTTATTTTAATTGTAAAAGGTCTATTTTTATGAACCTAAAACTTCAAATACCGTATCAAAATAATATTTTAACCATCTCTTATGCACACGAACATAGATAACTGATTTTACCTTCAGTTCCTTGGTTGTTTCTCTGTACCGAGAGTCCACCGCAACGCACAAATTAATTGATAAGTGTTTAAATTAACATATTCCGAATGATTCACCTACTATCGAATAATAAATTATAACTCCGACTTACGGAGATAGCCGCTTCTGTTAAAGGAAACTTGATTATCGCTTAGACAGCTATTGAGTTTATAACTTTGACGGTACCTACGTCAGCTAACGTGTCAGGTCTTGGCACTAAAATGATTGACGAACGCTTTGAAGCGAACAACATTTTTAAAAGTTTTTTTTTGCCAAGAATTCGATACGCAAATGTAATATTGGCTTTCTTCTAAACATAATATTTGTCAAAAATCAAGCCCAAACGATTTTCCGCTCTTAAAATATGTTTTAATACGGTATCATTACAGTTATGATACGATAACTGAAAATTATACCACGATTAATCAGTATGAATAGCAAATATAACGTTTACAAGATTTAGATTATGAAGGCAACACAGAAGTCCCATAAATAAATGCAAAAATTCACCATTCTGTCCATGTTTGAATATCCATATTCCTTCAATTCTGTCATCTGTAAAATGTTATGTAAATTAAAGAGCTGAAGCTTTTATTAATGCGGGTGTCATTCTGACCCAATTATTAAATATAATGAAATTGATGGAATACAGATGTTCTAACATAGGCAGAATGGTGAATGTTCCGCAGTGTACATACTGCGTGGTCTAAGTGGCTACCTTACAAGGTGGTCACTCAAAATATTAGGGTAATATTCATACCTAAATTATTACTAAATTGTTCCTTGATAAGAAAGCTTGTGTAAATGCGAAACCAGTCGGTAATAAAATAAAATAATCTTTATATTTTTATGTAAAAGGTGATATCTAGTATGTCGGCCTCGCGGTGTAGTGGTCAGCGTGTTAGCCAAGAGGTCTCGGGTTCGATTCCCTACATGGTTGAGATGAAAAATGTATTTAAAAAAGTGTTTTTCCACTAGAATATTTCATAGTCCCTGGACTGGCACGTGAAGCGTAAGATAGATCATCTTACCTTCATGTTGTAAAAATGATTAAGAAACGCTACGATTGGTGTACCAATGAAGTGCCCTGTGCACCATTAGGCGCGGAAAGGGAATGATGATGATAAGTATGCCGGTATAATAATTTAGATGAATCTTACCCGCGTCAATAAATGTTTCAGCTCTTTAACCTCACAAAAATTTACAGATGAAAGAGTTGAAGGAGTAAGAATCTTTAAATATAGACATAATGGTGAATACAGTTTGTAAATTGGTCACTTGAACCAGCCAATGACGGATCACGATCCCTGTAAAAGCCTATACGTCTTTATTCACTACTCTAAAATGTTCTTCATCTTCGTTGTAATATATTAAGCATAATATATGATATTATCATCGCATTTTTTGGATTGGATTTTATTAAGTTGGATAACATAAAAATCTAAAATAAAATTTGTATTAAAAGTAAAAGACAAAAGGGGAAAAAAGCTAAACATGACTCTACAATATTGGACGCATTATTGATATAAAATAAATATGTTATTTATCTTCATGACTCATTATAAATTAATACTCGTTTATTCAAATAATATATTAATGTAGACTAATTGTCAAGCCAAATATATTTAAAAAAAAACGAATATAAAATATATGTTATCTCTTTTGCAAACCTTAAATAACTCGCAAATTAAAACATGATGTAGGATTATTAAAATAATAATTAGTCCACTGGTCAAATTGAAGTTCGTTGATCCTATTTTATAGGTAGTTAAAATAATATGTTATTCCTAGAACACTAGACTTATATGAAAGGCGCGGGTGTGCATAGTTCTATGAACCGTAATAATTATATAATACTTAATGCAGCGGGATATTCTGTATGCATTAATGTATACTTTTATTAAAATTTTATGTGGAATTACTTATTTCGATTATAATAAAATACGCCTCTTTCACCCGTATCAAAAAATTAAAATGAATTTACACTGATGGCTTAGACGTTTGATTAACTCACGGAAGACTTTGGGTTCGTTTCCTGGTGAGAACACAAAAAATAAATTATTATTAATTTTTAAAGTATTAACTTTGTGGTCAAACATTTTACTAAATATTTGTACATGACCACTAATCGACTTTTCTATGTCTAATGGTAACATGCAAAACCCACTATACACCTTCACCATAGTTGTTGCACAAAAATATGAAACATGCATTTTAATTAGCACATGCACATCAGTGCATGTGCTAATTAATCTAATTAATTAACCTAATCATAGGACAAACATGCACTGTAATCAGTACCCGTAGAATATTTTCATGATTTAATAATCATGAAAATATTCTTTGTTGTTTAAAAAATAATTTAAAAAAGGCAGAGGGAATGGAGGGAGGGGGTGAGCTTATTAGGTTTAGGGTGACTATTACAGTGGAAGTTAATTGGTGTCCCGACGAAGAGACGGGTACGTCTCGAAACCGGTAGACATAGAAAAGTCGGTAAGTGGTTATATGCAAATATTTAATAACATTTAACAAAAAATAAATCTTACTTTTGCAAGCCTAGGTATTCTGCGCTTCACTGTAATCACCATTGTTACAAGGGTCTTGACCTGTGAGGTGAAAAAAATAGTTTTAAAATAGGAATTAAAGTACTTCATGTTGAAAATAAAATATTAAAATTAGACAACTTAGAAATCTTAGAAATTAAAAAAGCGATTCATAATAAGAAAACAATAATTAATAACCAAATAAACAATATTTCTTTTAGTCCTCTCCTGTCTTACTTCGAAAATAATGATATCAGATTACCACCCGTGTAAGAAAAAACCACTTGATTTATTGGGTCCACGTGTAGTATTTAGTGAACATGATAGAAATAAAATAAAAAGGAATCAATTCATTAGTTACGTAAACCTTGACAAAGAAGCTTGTTTGCTTTGAAACCGGTCGGTGAAAAATAAAAATTAGTTGTTAAAAACAAAGTTGTTTTATTTATTTGATTGAAATAGTTTTTGTTTATTTTATCACTTTTTAGGAAAAATAAACATAAATATGTTGGTCAACATCTAATATGTTTTTAAAATAAATATTTAAATTTGATTTCTGATTGGGGTGTATCCTCTTTGGAAGCTATTCTAGTTTTACTCATAAATCTTTTACTATTTTTATTATTATTTAATACACACAATTTAATTACAGCACAATTATTAATTTTATGTCCTGACTTGTTACAAAATTTCGTGTCGGGAGTCTTCTATACTAAAATTAAATATAATGACACATCAATATATAAAACACAATAAAAATTTATGCACGTCAAAAAATACAAATCAAAAAAGTTATTTAACAATTCATGGTGCAGCAAAGTTAAAATCATGCATCTCAAATGTTAATTTATTTCTATAATAATTTCTTAATTCAAGAAAATAATAAAATATATGGTACATTTTATAGTTTAATAATTTAGCATACAAATTAATCAATATTTTTATGTTTCAATTAGCAATGGTTAAAATACATATTTACAAATTATTATGCATCACTATTGATTATTGAATTTGATGTTTAAAAATGCTATATAAATACCTTTGAACTGGGTTGTGGCCCCGTGGTAGTGTTGTAGACTCACGAATCAAAGGGCCAAAGTTCAAATTCCACTCTACCACCACTCGATTCCCTTTTACAAGCACAAATTATTTACGACTACATTACGAAAACATTGTGTTAAATAATTAGGACTCAAATATAGTAAAAATATATTTTTCTTATATGCAATTTTACGATTACAATATTTTCGATAACAGATATAATACACGAGAAGAGAAATAAAAAAAAAATTGCTAGAAAAATACATCATAAATACATTTAGCACGCGTTGATATGGCTAATTTAATAAAATAGTTAGTAAATATACATTCATCATCACCATCGTTCCCTTTCCGCACCTAATGGTGCATAGGGCACTGCATTGGTACTCCAATCGCAGCGTATCTTGATAATTTTTGTAACATGAAGGTAAGATGATCAGTATTACGCTTCAGGTACCAGTCCAGGGACTATGAAATATTCTAGTGTGAAAACACCCATTTTAATAAATATTTCACATCAACCATGTCCGGAATCGAACCCGAGACCTTTTGCATGGCAGGCTAACGCGCTGACTATTACACCACGAGTCCGACAAATAAATATACATTTGATCAGGATATTCCCAAACCATAATAGACGAAACGAAAAAACTCTAAATTTTGCCCAACGAAGTTCGGGAAAAAGTTTTTGGAAAATATAAGCCGTGCCCAATTTAAACTGCCCAATGAATAAAAAACAAAAAGTTAGTTAGTAAATCTCAAAGTTTAGCTTTTAAAAAATGTATCTTAAATCTTTATGATAGTGATAGTTTTTAAATATAATTTCCATAAAATAACAGTGTATAATACTGTGTTTAATGTTTCAAATACGCGTTCTTGCTATTTTGAATTGAATCAACTATTGTCACAAAGTTGCTTTTTTTATGTAATGTCCCAAATTAGATTTTTTTATAACTGCTGTTATCCATGTATTATTTGCTGGGGCCTTATGCTGGACTAATTTGCCTTCGGAATCGCACGTGACTTCCATAGATTGACGAGTGAGTATTTTTGAACCGCCCATGCGACTGAAGTCGATCAAAAACCAGTTGATTTTATCTCGAATGCCCCGAAACACTGGACATTGAAAATTTAATGCGGCATTGTACCTTCGATTGTCAAACCTTCTTCGTGTAAAATGCTCGCCATTCATGTTTAAATGTGGATTATTTTTATTGTATTTTAACTCAAAATCGAAAACTCTATTAAATGTTATGATGCTTAACTGTGCGATAAAATTTAATGTAATTATTTTCAATCACTTATTGAGTGCAGTTTTACTGGAAACATTATTTTATCTTCCGTCATCGTCGAAATAAATATTTAAGAGATAATATATCAAATAATACGCGTTTAAAATTCATGAAATAAATATGAAATATTTCGTAGAACATACAGATGTGTCTTACAGTCAAATAATAATTATGAATGTTGCAGTGTCTTAGTAAAATATTTCCTATAACAATAGGAAATATTTTAAATACAATATTAATATTTTTAATACATAAGATAACCAAAAGAAGAACTTTGACTAAAAACAATAGATCGAGGAAGAAAATTTTTAATAAAATGTGGCGGGAGAGCATAAATACGTATTTAATATATTACAACAGAGGTGAAGAACGTTTTAAAAAAAGAAAATGGAAGTCTAGAGATTTACAGGACTTATGATCTGTCCTGTAACATCGATATTTCTTTCAGATCTCAACGATGATTGAAAAACCATCGATTTCAATAGGAAGTATAAAAAATTACAATTATTTACAAGCGTTGTCTAGTATATAGGTGAAATAACTCAGTCAGGTGAATCTCACCCACATCAATAAAGATTTTAGCTTTTAAACTTCAGAAAAATCAACAGACGGATGAATTAAAGGAAAATGGATGTTCAAACATAGATAGAATGGGAAATGTTACACATGTGTTAAGGTCATGACGATCTGCCATTGGCTGATTTGAGTGGTCACTTTACACATTGTGTATATTCACAATTCTGCCTATGTTCGAATATCCACATTTCCTCAACTTTTCAATATGTTGACTTTTGTGAAGTAAAAGAGCTGAAACCTGTAAAGGTTTCTGAACTCAGTAAGACGTGGGTTAGATTCACCCACTGGTCAACGCTCAAAATACTCATTAGTTGCAATCAACCATGTTTCGAGTATGTCCATATGTTTGTAGACAAGGCTGAATATTAAAATACAGCCTTGTCCACATGGACGTACTAAAATATCGTTGACGCTTTGATTGTATCCGTTTAATATTTACGCGTGATTCGTTCATGCAAATAATACGATCACATAAAAGTACTTTGTAATACGGAACATTGTCATTGCATCGTTTGACGATTATTGTTAAAGTCTATTGTGTGAGTAAGGAACCAAACCTTCCGATACCGATTACAGATTTGCGTTTGACCCATTACCGCGTTCCGTGGGTTAATCAACCGAGAAGCTCGGCTCTTTGCAAAATTAGCATTCTTTGTTTATTGTTCAAAGTCATTACCTAACTCCACTACCCGTCCGCCGAACCTAACCTCTGCCGGAGGTTATTTACTCCGTCAAATTTGATTTATTAGCCCCCATTAGAGATTGACTGCTGTATTGACTGCTGTATTGACGAATACTTTGAGCCCGGCCCACCTCGGTAATGGGCGACACAAAATTGATATTCTTAATTCACATAAAACTGAATAAATCACTGACTCTATTTCTCCACTCGATTTCCGTCCTGATATATCTGTACCTTATAGGATAAAATACCGGAGTTCATTTGTTGCCGTTTTGAAGTTTAAAATAGAGAAATTATCGTAATATGCTGTTTATACGTGAATAAAGCAACGAGTCCACTTTCGTCATAAAAATGCTTTTTTAAGTTGAAATAAAAATCTAGAGTCCACCTTGTTTTAAAGAAAAAACATCAGTAGTCCCATATATGCTTTCTTAATATGTACCAGCAAACAAACCATTATTTTCAATTAAATGTTCTTTATAGGTTGAAATTATCTTATTTGGGTCAAAAATTTTAATGTTTTGGAAATCGCATAATCATAAAATCTTGTTTCTTGATCATTTAATTTAATGTGACTCCCGTGGTTTATCCTTTAAGGTACGGATATATATTTTGTAAATTTTCCAATCGTCAGACTACACCGGCTCAGAAACGAGTATGGAGAAACTGATATGTATCATTTCCCATTGTCACTTTTTAGATATAAAATGCTTGCGGCAATAAAATCAAAATAACTTACATTATTCAAATGTTGTAAAAGTCACTTTGACTTTTGTATTTAACTTACTTTTACTAAAATAATACCCACTAAGTACCTCCATATTTGCTTAAATTGTTTTAATTTATAGAAAACATTTAATTGTGTACCTACCTACTTTTATGTTATATTTTATGTTTATTTATGTACATTTATTACTTACTAAAATTAAATACTTAAATACTTGGATCCTCTGGTCTGGCATTTGAATAATCGTAACATTAAACGTTGTGTGTTTTTTCCTGTAAATTTTAATCTTGTATATTGTTCTTTGTAAATAATACTAAAAAAAACAAATTAATTAAAACAATCAGACATTGAATAAATAATAAAAAGTTACAAAAAGTACCAATGTTAAAAATGAATTAATTAATAACATAATATCATCGTTGCGCCGGAAATATACTCGTATGTTGGGTAACACGTTAAAAAGGTAAATGATATAATTTAAACTTTGTATTTTTAAGCGATGTTTTTTTTCTCCTTTTTTTTAACAAAAAAAATGCATAATATATATTTTTTTAAATTTCAGTATTTTGTTAAAACAAATTTGTCTAATCTTAGAGAGAAATTACATTTAATAAACAGAAATCACTTAACAGATATTACCGGCGTAATGACGATATTATGAATACGTTTACTAAAAAAATATTTTTTTTTGCTTTTAAGATATTTTAACAAAGAAAGACAACCTTTTTAGAAGTCAGTACGGAACTGTACGCACTTACAAAGCTTAAACCTGTCTAATATTTTAAAAGTAAATAAGAAACCGACCATACAAGAAAAAAAAACATTTTACGCACTACGTAACGTAACGTAACGTAACGACAGATTTGATTTTGAATGTCTACATTTCTTCAATTTACCATAAAAAAATTGACGACATTTACCATAAAAAAAATAAATTCTTTAATTTACCATAAAAATTGTGACGTCAAAATTCGTAATAACGTTCTAAACTAATTTGAATTGCCAGGAACGAATAAACACGAATCATAACCTATTAGAGGCGTCGCCAATGGAATCACCGTTTTTGCGGAAATTTAAAATTACATACATAAAAATATTTTTTACGCTAAATTTTTTTTTTTACTGGACAGTATTTCATAGACCTTTCTTACTTTAAAAACGTAAAAAAAACCTGATTTTTTCCTATTGAATTTTTAACAAAATGACGGCATTTGTTACACCGAGCAATACATATAGATAAAAAAATACCAGTGGAAATAATATAAGAAACAAAAATAAAATTATTTTAATCTAATATGAATACATCGTGTGTGTAGCAAATGAGTTAGTAGCAAATGAGTTAGTTAGTTTAAGGTGTGTGCTTGTCTACATATGCGTGTAGTTAAATCAAAACGGGAAACATACAAGACAATGACGTAACAATAATCAAAAATGCTCACATACACAAATATAATACCTGACAACAACAACAACACTACCACATTATATAAAAAAACCTTTATTTTTGTAAGAGAGATTGTACTTAATTATTTCACAAGCAAGGAAAAGTCTTAATTTTTTTAGTAATAAACACTTGGTTTAGAAAGAAATATTTAATATTTTGTAATATTCGGGATTCGGGGCCATGTTTTTCTCGCCATTTAGTACAATACACACTGTTTTCCAATATGGCATAATACGCTTACTTAAGAGTGTAATGTAGTGTAGGTTATGTCAAGGGTGTAAAAGGGTGGGGGTTATATACGAAGGCCGTAAAGGAAATTAAAGATTCGATGAAATCGACTGACACGGAAAAATAACCTTCGCGTTTATTTTTTATGCATGAATATTATGGAGAAATTATTTTTAGAATCGTAACACAGACCTACTATATTTACATTCAATTTTTTGTTATGATGAGTATAAAAATCATTGTCGTCATTTCCCTTTCCGCACCCAGTGGTCCATAGGGCAATGCATTCGTAGAATTGTGTAGCGTATTTCGATCATCTGTTACATCGAGGTATGCTGACACATTGAAACATTGATAAATCATTTACTTTTAATCTGCCAAGGATCGAAGTAGATCCCAAGCATGGTTGGCGAATGCAACAACCACTACACTGCAAGGTGGACCTAACAGCGCTTAATTTCTCTTTTCAGGATTTTTACTCGCTGCAAAAATACTAACAGATAATTGATATTTGTTTTTACGATTTACCCCAATACGTTTTTCAATTTAAGGGGCCATTTTTAAAGAGTTGTAAATATCTCATAATAAAATCATTAGAAAATGGGAATCAAGTCGTGGTAGAACGGGGTGTGAGCCTCGGAATCCAAATCCGTGACACTAGCCACGGGGCCACAACTCAATATTGTAAGCCTCATTGTCACCACTTTCTTATCCCCTCCTAATTTTGCACAGGACACCGCATCAATACACCAATCGTATAGTATACCGATCATTTTTTGTTAAAGAAAGTTAAGATGACCATTCTTACGCTTCAGGTGCAAGTCCGGAGATTAAATAATATTCTGGTGTTAAAAATACATTTTAAAAATAAATATTTCATACCAACCATGTCGAGGATCGCGCGACCTGTAGCATGGTAAGCAAACGCGCTGATCACGAGGCGACGGAGGCAGACTATAGATCTAATGTATACATTTTAGTTAGGAACTTTTTATTTAAAATTCATCATCCTATCCACACTATGTGGTGCATAGGGCACTGCATTCATACACCAAACGCGGTGTGTGTATATTATTTATATGTTACATTAAGGCTACGCTATAGTGCAAGTCCAGGAACAATGGAAATACTGCAGTGTAAAACTGGCATTTAAATCAATATCTTTCCTCAAACTTCCTAGAAATTGAATCCGGGACCTCAAGTTAAATTAGTATTAACTGGACGTGATCAGGATTATCAAGTAAAATTAAACAAATAAAACACAATAGAAATATGGATAATCTAAATGCTGATGGAATTTTATCGAATCGATGATTTTTCTTATATCGTTCATAGATAAATAATTCATCTTGGCGTCAAGATGCCTGAAATTAAAATAACTCAGCATTAATTTCTAAATTTATATTTATATTTGATTACAAAGAAATATGATGTAGATTCATAAAAATATTTTAGATTTTATCGCAGCGTATTTACAAGAATTCAAAAGAATTAGAATGAGGACGTTCAGATATTTTTATATATACATTTTATTTCTTAATAGACTATTAAACTAAGCCGATTTTTTTTTTACAATTTTTATGTCGTATTATCAGCAGAATGGTTTTTCAAAGTTTTGAGTTTCTTAAATAACGCTGCGTGTGACGTCAGAGGTTCTCTTCCGCTTATTCTAAATCAGTTCTGCAATTCATTAACGGCCAGCAAACCAGAAGTCTTCCATAACTCTCTTATCATTGGTTGCTTCATAAGAACCAGTGACGTCGTTCAAAGTAGTTCATTTTTATTAAAATATTTTTGATTTTCGTCCATTTTCAGGAAACTTTGCCGCACAATTAAATGCTCCAATTTTTACCGCGCGCAAGAAAACATTGATTGTATCCATTTTCCCGTACGGCTGAAGTTCCTCATTGAAAAAAAATGATTAAAAAAAAAAAAGTATTTCAGTGATATTGATTGAAAGTTCTCATTTTACCTTTCGATAACAATTTGTACCAAAACATATTACCCAAATTTACATAGTTTGATGTGGGTACGAGAAATTTAAAGATACATTAATTATGTATATAGACTGAAAATATGTAGAACCCATTATCCCACATTTTTTTATCATTGTTTAAGGCTTTAGTTCAGTAAAAAACGAGGGAAAAGTACAAATTTAAAATGCATTTTTTTTAAAATTGCGCAATCAAAAAAATTTAATTAGTAAAAACTAAATTAAAATCATACTTTTTAAATGTATTTTTGTTAGTAAATATAATTCAAAAGTTTATTAAAACTAAAATATATTTACTTTTTGACCGGCAGGTACGCCTCATAAAATTTCGACTAAACTTAGGTATGTGGATTAATACTTATATAAAGTGTGAAAAGTAAATTTTGTTACAATTACTTAAAAATAATGTATTGTAAAAAACGGTGTAGTTAGTAAGGTTATTTATTTAGATAAAATATACATAATATTAAAACGAAACATATTTAAAGAAATATAATTTTAATTTATTTATTTGATATTATAATGTTTTCTATTTCGATAAAGAAAAAAACAAAATGAAACGGTTTGATTTAAGTGACATCTTAAATTGTTGCCTTTAAAAAGAAATAAAAGCATTCAAATTAACTAAGCCTTTAATTTATGAATTTTTAAAAAAAATTAAAAGGTTAAAATAAATTAGTTCAAACTATTTTTTATGGAATCGTTTTTTGTCTTTTTAAAATATGATATTTTAGTTATTTAAAAAAGTTATTTCTACAGTACGTTTTTAGAAAATTTAATACATCCTCAAGGTGGGGGGTCGGTAGTGTATCTTCGCAATCGTTCGGGAGAACTTACTTTCTACCAGACTGTCATGGTGAAGGTATGACGTCCTTAACTTCCCATTGTTATCGCGGCCCAGGTGCAGCACCGTAGGCATGATGCACAAATGGGAGAAGTACTCTTACCGGCTTGTGAATGGTGCCGAAAGGCTAACTATGCCGCTACGCTGGTGATCCAGCGGACCTACTGACAGCGGTTCCTAAATCGTTAGAATATCTGTCTGGCCTAGATATGGACCTCTAAATTCTATTTTGTTTTTTTCATTTTTATGTTTTTTGTTTCCTGCCATATGCTAAATAATTACTTTTGCGCAACTACACTGGATCAGTATCAGGCAAAAAAGAAACATTCACATTCTATCACTTCTTCGCAATATTATTTTTGTTTATCTGAGAGAGCTCTTCCAACCTCTATCACAACATGGACTATCTCTTCGTTGTAGTAACGAGAGAACCCCTTTAATACCATTTCATCGCTCTAATTTTTTTGCTCCTCTTTCACAATTGTATCTGCTCGATTGTGGAATAATCTACTTATTAATGTTTGAGACGCCCCTTCTTTATTTACATTTAAATCAATTTATCTAAATTTTATAAATCAATCTATATCTAAATTTTTCAGTTGTTCCTTTCTCCTTCTTATTTCCTTTTCATCCCCTCCCCTCTCTTCATAGCATAGTGTTAATTTTTTTAAAGTTAATTTTTGTCTTTATTTTGTATAGACTTTTAAGATTTAGTATAATTCCTTAGAACATGTTCATGTACTTGTAATTTTCTCAAACTGAACGGTTTGGGTAGGTAGGAAGAAATTGCCTTAAGTTAAATTGAGTTATCCAAAATGAGGGCCATTTTCAGGAGAAGTGTACACGTGTGGGTTTTGTCTAAGAGAGAGACCATTGCAGGAAACTGCTGCGACTATTAAGCGTGTTGTACAGATGTTCATTCAAATTCATCTTTATGTAATATTTTTTATTCGTAGTATTATTTAATAATATGCATGCTTCCACATTCCATTATGTTGTATCCCAACTCAACACCGGGCTCTTAGCCTCATTGAGTTAGGGATACGTTTTTTTTTTAAACATATGTCTTTACATGTATAAATAAATAAAAAAATGTGTACAACGTTATTATTAGAGCACACATAGTTATCATGTTTATGTGCGCCCTACTTCAAGATTAAAAAAAATATATATGTTTAATTAAGAAAAAAAAGTGAATTATGTTTTCTTATTTTAGAGTAAAGGTAATACGTAGAAAGGATGGAATGCACAATTTTCACACAAACTTTCATTGACTACTTGTAATAAATAAAATATAATAACATTATTTTAATGATCAAGTAGGTAGATCGTCTTTAATAACCGCGGTTTAGTCATGACAGGTTTCATTAAAGATTAATATTCGACTTTCGAAAATGATAAATATTTCCTATCCAAATTTATTGTGTTTTATTATTTACGTACACCAATTGTTGTTATTACAGCGCCCTTGAATTGTGTTTTTGAAGATCACAATAATATGACATCGCGGTATTTATGTACCGAAATGAACTTCCATTACGACAGAGTATTGGATATATTCAGCGATGCGACTATTCTTGTTTCACATTGACATTTCTATTATTGGACCAGTTACAGATGGATAGCCAGGAATTTAATTATTATGGAAAACGTACCTGTGTGTCTATGTTATTATATCATTTTATTTTACCATTAAATACATACGTGTCGTCATGATCGTAGAATAACGACGCATGCGATTTAATCAACTTTACATGAGAGCGATTTAACTTTTTGTGACACTTTATGTCACAACTTGATAAGCACAAAATTATATCCATTTATATTTGGGTTAGTTATACATATTGTTTTTTTTAAACCTTGAATACAATGCCTTTATAAAATCTTTTTAAAATCAAATATAAAAGAAAGACAATGTCGCATTTTTCGCACATCCGTCGTTGTTTTTTGACCACGACGATATTTATATTTAAGAGCAATAACGCTAAATCCATAGACAGGCCATTTCGCTCGAAACAAAGGCATTTGGTTTGGTTTTTTGACATGTAACGGACGGTTTTGTCGCTGCGCTTGCGATTTTAGACCTGAGTACCTGCAGCCCATTCTTTTGCTGTAAACTATAGCTAAAAATCTTTCCCTCTTTCTTCTTGCCTTTTATTCCTTTTTCCAATTGAATAATAGTATTCATTTAAGGTTATTTTAGTAAAAATACAGTTATTTCAATTTTAGTATGCTTTTAGCTTTTTTTTCTATTGAATATGTTTTGAAACTAGAATTACATATATAAAACTTTTATTTTATTGGTTGGTTCAAAGAAATTACCATTTAGGAATAAGCCCGCCAGTGTATAATTTTCCTTTTTCAACAAAGTGTTTTAAAAATAAGTAAATAAAATAAGGTCTAGGGTTGGATTCCCCGATAAGGTTGTCATGAATAGTTTGTTTGCAAGGTGATTTAACTTTACAATATTTCGTTGTCCCTAGATTTGAACCTGTATAATTCAGTTGGTGTTTCAACACAGTGCTCTATGTATCATTAGGTGCGGATAAGAGTATGATGATGATGTATTGCATGTTTTAATGGGGAAACAAATGGGTTTACGTTTGGATTGGTTTTAAGACTCGGAATTGCATCGAACTTAATTGTTTTTGAAAAGTTTGATATTATTCATCTAACTGAATCACAAGGTTACAGCGAGACAGGTGTTGCTTATTTCTGGACTTAGAGTAAGATATAGATATAGATTGTGATCATACTGATATACGTGATCTAAATCTGCTCACAGAAAATAGAACGCACGCAATATCGTCCTGGTTTTCATTTTTAACGTCCATTGTTTGATATGAAACGTCTGTGCCTGTAAAATCAATTTACGCCATAATTAACTTCGTTATTTATTGCAATGTTATGGCTACTGCAAACAGACAGGTAATTGGAGTAATCCTTGCTATATAAAAATGCGTTTTCATGATATATTGAGTTTTTCTACTGACATTTCTTGGTGGAACTGCATTTTCATTATAATAATAAAAATACGTTTTTAGTTTTATTACAACTTTATTTATAAATTTTTACCAGTGACCGGGTTTCGTCGTGACTGACATCGTCAGACTGGTGTCAGACTTCCGATTTGTTAAATATGATTTTAGTATAAATTATTATGAAAATAAAACTTTGTTATCAGTGTTACACAATTTTATTCTTTTACAAGAACACAACTATAGTTTCGGGAGAGCACTCCTCCCATCGACGGGTGATATAAAACTAATATAATAAACACAGAATATTGTTCACAATGTCATCGAATCTAAACAAAAAAATAAACAGATTAATCAGTGAAACTTAGAGCAGGGGGTTTTTATTCTTATCTAAGGTGTTGGCATATGAATGGATGGTTATCTTAAGTACAGATATGAAAATTTATAATGAAGTGTTACGAAGTGAATGCCGATTCAATTAAAAATATGATTTTAGTATTTTACATTCTTGAAATTTTACTCCAATATCATTTAATTTTTTTTTCATCATGGTCTCAACATATACCGTATCGAAGGCTATTTTAAAATCTAAGATTATTCCTGTGTTTGAAATTCCAGCCTCCATGTTTGTTTGTATATAATTTATTAAATTTACTACGGCGGTTTCAGTTCCTTTTTGTTTTATTGAAATCCATGTTGGCTTAAGCATATTATGTTAAGATTTTTTTTCTATAATTAATATGTCGAACAATGATCATGTTATAGCTAGCTAAACCCGTAAATTCCCAGAAATGTCATAAAAACAGATTAGGTACTTTATGATTTATTCACATTGTAAAATTCTTTCAGCTGTAAGTTAGTATTGATTTAAGATAGCCTTTTCCACCTTGTTGCTACGTCCGTGTCTTTATACGAGTAACAACGTATGACATCATATTACATTAATTCATTCAACTGCCGAGTTCTTGACTGATACAAGAATCGGGATTATTCAATATTAAAATGGCAATCAATCAAATCCTACGCCAGCGTTAATAGCATCTCAGTTCAATCTCTTTACGTGTGATTGTCCTAATGTCTGATCACACCATATTTAAATTGACACTAAACAAAATCCTATTGTTTTAATCGATTAATCATTTTTAAAAATTGAGTTCATTTCTTTTTTAAATTATTTAAATCAGCGGGGTGCTGAACAATTATGATTGCTGATGTTTTGAAATGTTTATAATAATAAATAATTCATCTTTCATATGTTTATAAAGATCAAAATAATACGTATTCTCAAAAATTTTATAATAATTTAAAATACATTAATTCAAGGCAAGATAATTTATATTATTAATTTTCAATGAATATTCGCTCCGAACTCAAGTGGCATCGTTTTTATTAGCGCATACATAAACTTTCACTGTTCGTCGGCAGTTTATGCGAGAACTACGTGACGTGAACCTGAATCCGGGGGACGCACAGGAGCTGGCAGCCGATAGAGATGCACGGAGGCTTTTTGTGGAAACTACATATATGTTCCAACTAGGGAGTAGACCTGGAATGATGATGAAGCGCTGTTTGTGGCAAAGGCTTCAAAACATCCGTCTTATATTTAAGCTTCTTAGAGTCACATTCATTGATATTTTTATCGGCCGATTTATAGCAGTACAGTATCAACTCCGAATGGTGTCTATGTTGACAGGTCGCGGCCACGTGGGTAGTAAGTGTCAGATCTCTCGGGGTTTTTGACATATTGACAGGCGCCAAGGCTTTAAAGTTCGCGATCAGTGACTCGATTTAACGGACACGATGAGTAATATCCGCCAACTATCTAATAATAGATATAAACTTGTACGCGACAAATACAGTCGGCGCTGCTTTATGTCAACAATTGTCTGAAGAATACAGTTCTGTGTGTGAAATAGAACTAGAATCTTGGACGAGTTTTTTTGACTCGATGGTTGGTCTAAGGTAAAATCCTGGAAATGAGAATCGAGAGGAAAAAAATTCCGACTCGTAGTGTAGTGGTTGGTGCGCTTGCCTGCCCTCGAAGTTTCGGGTTCGATTTGTGGTAAGGTCGTCATGAAATATTTGTTGATATGGTAAGGTAGCTGAAGCGTAAGACTGATCGTCTTACCTTTCTGTAACGTACGATGGTGATAAGTTGCATTTACTTTACCAATCCAGTGCCCTATGCATTACCAGGCCCGGATAAGGATTTGATGATGGTGAGACATTTACAAGTCTTACGAGTATTGCCTGTCATCGAAAAAAATATTTTGTTTTTTTTATAGAGAAATTTTATATCGACAACAACGCGGCGTTTTGTCAGGGAGTTAAAAAGGAAAAAGACTTTGAAGAAGTTGCTCGTAATTTGAATTTAAACGTGGGCGTGGGTTAGAAATTTGGGATTTATATAAAAGAGGCTATATGATGAACACAAATCAGCTTAAAATAATAAAGATGTGTTTATGCATTTATGCTAGAATTAGAATTCAGAAGTATTTTGGCTGGTTTGATATTCTTGCACAAATTCATATCTAACTATATAGATGCCCATGATATCCTTGCTCAGATAAACATTAATGTACCTCGCCGTAGCTTGCGTACCAATCCTGTCTTTGCTGTAGGAAATTATAAAACCAACATCGGATTCTGCCAAGGATCCTCAGAACAGTGAACGAAATCTCACTGAACGGTACTGTCGATGTGTTCCTACAGCGAGGGCAGGCATTTAAGAAGCAAGCGGTGTTGTCTCTCCTGACTCGCGATGTCACACTTGCCATTTCCGGCTAGATTATGCTATATATACTTACCTTTTGTTAATTATACACTTTGTTAATTTAAGTAGATTTAAAAAATGTTTAGATTAAGTATTACTCATTAATGCCAATCTATGAAAGCCTACTTAAGCCTGTTGATTGGCTTAGAAAAAAATGTACTTGAAAAAAATACTAGATATGTATTAGTTTCAAGTTTTATTTGATTTGCAAAACAGATGTTTAGGTAAATTTGCGGCTGCATTCAAGAAATAAAACTTCTTGATACGTTAAATACGATAAATATTCAATTTATACACGCGCGTAATTCCAGAGTCTAGAGAATGCTTTAAGATTTACTGCGACATTATTGATACAACATTAAATTTAACAAACAAAACAACCCTGATTAATATGCTGGGAATCCAAATCAATAAAATAAAACAAGAATAATCGGGCAAACCTGTGTATTTTATGTAATCTTTCTTCTTGAGAAGACAAGCATAATGTAAATATGTACATTATCTAGTTTTGCAGATTAAAGCGATTAATTTATTTCACTGTTTTTACAATGTACAGAGGTTCTTTGTTTTAAATCCCGACTAGCTAGGAATTTCCTGTGTTTAGGCACGTTCTTTTGATGATCCTAAAACAATAAATATCAGGTAATAATAATAATAATACACATTGAAAAATAAACAGCAATTATAAAATTAAAAAAAAAAAATAACAAGATGGATTCAAAATAAAAACACACAAAATATTAGGTAAAAGAAAATGAGAAATTTCAGTTTATTTAACTTTTGTACTTGATTATCATTTTTATTAAATAATTGTTCGTAACACATTACATGTGAACAATGAATACGTGACAGGTTTAGTAATATTATATTACAAGATTTAACCCTTATGTTAAAAGATATGAGGGTCGGTCCAAGTCAACTTGCCTAACGTTGGTTGCTTGACCATTTAAAAAAATATATGTTGGTAGTTTCATAATCATTATTTTAGTTATACTGTTTTTGGTTTTCGTGTGGCGGCCATATTTATTTTACTTAGGCGCAGAAGTTTTCGCAGTTTTCTAGGTTTGTGGAAAATTTGATATCTCCCTTGTCCTATCAACATGAAGGTAGAAACAGTTTGTTCAGAAAAATTTGTAGTATTTTAAGGAAGCATTTTCAACTAAATGTAACTTTTAAGGTAAAAATTTCAGCCTAAATTCTTAGTTATCGTTTGTAAAAAGTCTCATTTTCACAGGGAAAAAATCGTAGGAAAAGAATGAGTCTACGCCTAAAATATTTGAAAAAATAGTTTGGAACTATTTGTGTTCACAGACAAAAAAAAAATCAGAAAAAAATATGCCCTTAAAACAATAAAATCAAAACTAAAAAAAATCTAGCAACTATTTTATTTATTCCTAGACCTCTTCATTTGGACTGACCCATTACCTTTAAATTACAAAATATTATCTTGTATTTAATGTATGTACATAATATGTCCAGGACCCTAATAAATTTTTGGACAGTCGAGAATAACACTGATAATTTTCACCTGAGGATGGGTAATACTGATTACCCGAAACTAGTCGTGTTTTAATATATTAAACTCTTGTGTGATAAATTTACAAAGTGTTTTATTTTAAATAAAAACTGATAATTTCCCATTACATTTGGGGCCCAGTTTTTGTCATTGTCCCTTTAAAAAAAAGAGGGCGCTAAATACCTTTTTAAAATATTTTTTTTCAAAAGGTTCTCTTTCTGTTTTCAAAATATTTTTCATCCTTGAAATTCTCGATATTTATTGGTTTCGTTTCTCTCTAATAAAGCCGCTAGGACTTAAGACCGAATGGTTTTGTTTCTTGCGAGTTTATTCAGACAGGAATCGGCATAAGTTATCCCACGTGATATTAGCATACTAGACAAGTTTAATTAATTTCGCTCGGAGAATGAAGTTTAGTCAGTTTAGTGCACCTTGCCGAAGCTTTCAGCATGATCTAAACGGAGCCTAACACCTACTGCAGGCTTATTCTATCACAATTTCGTTTCGTAAGTTCGTTTGTTCGTCACATATCCATCTCATTCTAACGCAATCAAAATCGTATTTTGATCTCGTTCCCCGCATACGATACGAATGGATTTACGAAACGAATTAATTACAGAATAAGGCCACTGTATTATTTATGCAACTTCTGAGATAGATTTATGGGAGAATTGTAGGATGTCGGTCTGTGTTTTGCAATTGAGAAAATAGGTTTGCATACATTTAACGCGAAAGGTGGGTTTCAGATAGCTTAAAATGCAACTCATTAAGAGCGACATCGAAGTGTGAAAAAGGAATCGTTACTATCATTATTTATACACAGAGAATTCTTTTGTTTTATCTTCGGTTTCGGCTTGTCTGAAACATCGGATCAGCCGAAACCTGCAGTTGGGATGTGTCAGATAACGTTCAGCTGTATAATAACTTATGCATAATGTAACAAGGAACCAAAAATCGCTAAAAATAAACAAATTTATGTCTTTTTTATTAATATCCCTACAGAGATGAGGTAGAATTTTTTCAAATTCAGGATTGTGGATATTCGAGCGTTTACAGGGCTTATGACCTGTCATTGGCTGGGTTAAGTGGCCACTTTACGTACTACAACATTCACCATTCCGCTTATTAGCGAATATCGACACAGGTAACATTTTTTTGATTTTTGTATATATGTTATTAAATGAGAAACCATTCACAAGCGTGTTGGAGCGCCATCTATGTATTGATATTGAAGTTAAGTACATACCTACTCCCTCTTGGGAGAAATCCAGATTTGTGTATGTACATAATACACGTACCAAAAATAATGCAAATTTATGTCTTTTATTTCATTATGTATTTTTTAACACTTATTTTAATAAACTCGTTAGGTTTAACAATCAAAACGCCTAGTTTTGAGCGTTTTCAAGTGACTTAAAACATATATAAATAACAGTATTTTGAGTTTGTCCAAATTTTTGTAGACAAGGATTTTTATCCCCTTTCATTATATTTTTTAACTTCATAAACATCAACAAATGAAACAATTGAAGGAATATAGATATTTAAATACGGGCAGAATAGTGAATGTTACACAGTGTGTAAAGTGTCCACTTAAACCGATGGATGATTGTAGATCACTTTGTTGATCCGGAATATAAAAAAACAGTTTTCCACACTCACAACACTAGATAAAAAACTAAGGGCTCCCTGTCTGTTCCCCGAATTACAAATTACTTCGGAGAGCGAACATTAAATTGGGTTGTTCCAAGATTGTTCAATGATCTCCCACAAACCATCATTAACATGAAAAATCTTCAAATGAAAAAAAAAGAACTGAAGAAATATCTTCTAGATACTTTAAAGTGCCTGTTTATAAATAAATCTGTAAAATATAAATAAAATAAATGTAATATAAACCTGTCATAAAAAAAAATCTGTCCCACTGAAAAGTCTTTAGACTTAGTGGGTAACAAATTATTTTATGTATTTTTTTAATTATAAAATAAACGCTGCTCTGCAGCACTGAAACTGAAACCTGTAGATGCATAGACTACTATACTACCTTATCCAAAATGTTCTTCATCTCTGTTGTAATATGTTAATATTTATACAAGTTTTGTTTCGGCTGAAATTAAAACAGAAGCTGAAATTCAGTTTCAGTTTCGGTTAAAATTTTTCAGTTTGTTTTAGATTATGACGTACCTATCTAAATGTCATATTACGTATGTCGTATTTTTTGGAATACACCAATACAGCTTTGATCGTAACATATTTTAATAAAATAAGATAGAAATGCAACTAATGGTTTGTTATGAAGATAAAAATCATACAAAAATACAGTTAAATTTATAGTTTCTAAAACTTCATTGCCATTAAAAAACCATTACCAAAACTTTCTCAATTTCTTTCTCAAATAATAAATATAATGTCAAGACTTATCTGATTGCAGAGTGAGTCATTTAATTCTATAAGATTGGAAATGATTTTATGTTGAAGAACAAACAGTCATCAAGTGAGGTAGCAAGCGTGGATACCTAACCTACTATTTCCGCCGGAACTACCAACTTGAAAGCAAAATATTACAATGACAACTAACTATGTGCCTGGCATAAAATAAACAGTCTAAGTTTATCATGAATAAATAAAAATAACACAAGGATGCGCAATGCTTATTGCAGGAATAATCTAGAAACCAGGGTTGGATCTTAAGATTTTAATTTTTATTCCAGTAAAATGGCTATAAAGTGCAGAGCCAATTCTACCATATAAACATATGAACATGAACATCAATATAATAAACAAAAATATAACAATAAACATAAATATAACAATAAACATAGATATAAACATAAAATAAAATTTTATATTGCAGCACTTATGGTGGTCTTAACATATCGCGCCATCGCTCGAACAACGGTGATTGGATCCCCTCTGCAGTGGCTTGGAGAATTTCGATATTAGAGTTTTTTAGGCGTTCCCATAGGCTCCAGACTCTTTGGCGAAGCAGGGCAGCGAAGGTGTTTATTCGTCCAGCTGTAAACATTTCAGAGGCACTGCAGTACCTAGGCAATCCGAATAACTGTCTGTATGAGTTGTTATACGTGATCCTTAATTTATTCCACGCTCCTTGCGTATAGTTGTTCCAAAGTTCCGCTGTATACATGGACGTCAAATACGAAGTAAATATGATTTTCTTCACTTCGTTACTGCATTGAAAGAAGCGTCTCGCTAGCATAGAGGCCCTGACATTAATGGCTCTTCTCTGTCTCTCTATGTCCTGATCGTCTTTACAATTATCAGTCAGTATGTACCCTAGATATTTGACTTTTGCAGTTACCGTTAAACTGTTGTTGTCTAGGAATACAGGTGGTGATGGGTGCACGAACTCAGAAAGTGACGTCTTGTGTTTAAATATAAGTACGGCAGATTTTTTTGCATTGTATATCATATTGTGGTCAATTGCATATTTTTCGCGAATATTGAGCAACAATCTCATACTATTAATAGATGGAGTCAATAATACCATATCATCTGCATAACTAATATTGTTAGCGCAGACGCCGTTAACATGACATCCGACTTTGGATAAATTAAGAAGCACGGTGAGATCATCCATATATGAATTAAAAAGTGCCCGAGACAGACAACCTCCTTGTCGGACTCCACATTTCAAATAAAAAGGCGAAGATGTAGCATCTCCCCATTTTACAATATTTTCCTGTTGTGTGTGCCAGGCTGCCAACGTATTAATAATACAAGATGGAATTCCTATCTTCTCCATTTTATTCCATAATATTTTATGATTTACGCGGTCAAACTCAAATCCAGAAAGCATGCGTATGTATTTGTTTTTCTTGATTTATAGTAGGCCACTGTTTGTTTTAAGGCAAATATTGCCATATCTGTTGACAAAGCTGCTTTAAATCCGAATTGGTTTCCGCAAGTATTTAATTTCTCCGAAATAATTCTTAACACCAGTTTAAAATATAAACTTATATTCCTTAAAATATAGCTAGATTAGAATGAAAGTTGTCAGCAATAGTCACGACATAACTTTGTAGTAACGTCCAAGGAGTGATTTATATTGACACACGAAAAATCACTCGTATCTGGCAAGTTAACTTTTTTTTTTTAATACAATGCTTGACATATTATTAATCAAAATAATTTTATAAAATCAGCATTAAAATTTAAAAAGGCTAAAATAAAACTAATTATTAACGACGTTCTTACAAGGTTACGTCATTTTGCGAAAATGTTAGAGATGGGACAAATTGATCAATGTAAATGAATCGAAAAAAAAAATAATTTGTTGTTGTTTATGGAAAAAAGGAAATAATGTCTTACTTTTTAGTAAATAATTGTCTTAAACACAGTATATGAGGCTTGTTTTTGCGTTTATATACAAATTTACGGAAACAAAGTTTCATGTATGCACGAAAAAACTGATAAAATCTATTTGATCGGTACTCATGTACTCAATCAGTGATCAGTAATTTCCCATCACTAGTGACATAAGTTTGGCAGATTTCATTTTAATCAAGCTATATTTTAAGGACTTTAGCTAAACCAATAATTAAAGTAGGTAGTAGGCACCTATGTTTAAAATAAAGAATGAATACCTAGACCTAATAATTGCAGTAGGAAGTAGGCATCTTTGCTTAAATTAAAACTGTTTCTTTCCGTAGAAAAAAAACGTTCGAATGACTTACTCAAATGTTAAAATTTTTGGAGCCATTTTTTCTTAGTCATTTATTTATGATTGCGCTGGAAAATTGAAAATACATTGTGGTATAGCAAAGTTCGAACCTCGGACCTGATTCGAAGTTTTCGGCACTACTACAAGAACTCTACTTGTCTTACACTAAAAATATAACCCCGTTTATAACCTCATCTAATATTTAAGCGTCATCGACAAAAAGCATAATTTTGTCTTTATTAAATCACCAAACTTTGGGTGTTGTTGTCTTTGGTAATTATTTAGCTATTCAATTGAGTTTATCGTTTTTTAAAAATAAAAATGTAATTGGGTGGACGTGGTTCTCGTATCCACAAAAGTTCAAGTACAATTTAGTGTTTTAATAGCACAGTTTAATTTGGTGTAGGTAGTATAGTATCTTATGGAAGACTTTTGGGATTCAACGTGGAATCCGTTCAGCTGAGAAATAATATTGAAGATTTTCGGCTTGAAATAAGATAGTGTCTTTTGATATTAAAAATTATTAATATTTAAGCTGTTTTATTCAATGTTCATAAGATTTGAACAATACCTTAAATAATGTTAAATAAAATAGTGATAGTTCTTTGTGGCTGCTTTTGATGTGTTTAAATCCATAAATTTGAAATAAACAGTGAGCGGTTGTAAAAGGGGTATTTCGTGCGAAACAAATTTAACTTAATTTAAAATAAATTACCAATTGATTTCTATGAAAATTCTAATTTTCGACAAGTACTCATTTTGTATGAATAGTCATGATAGAAATGAAACTAAACACTGGTTTATCTAAATAATAAATTAAAATATCCAGTATTTTACTATATTATTTTTAAAGTTGGCGTTTAATTTGAAGAACCCCATACTACAATTTTAATATTTAAATTAAACACTGATGACTTCACTGGATCAATAATGGAAAAATTATATCATCGAAATGAGTAGATTCAAATCAGTGTATGATTTTGTTATTAGTTTTTGACTAATATTAATTTTAATACTGTTTATGGATTAAAGTGTAACTTGTCTTTCATTTCTAGAATATACTCTTATAACTTTGAACTATTTTGATAAAAAGTGAAAATATTTTTACTCTACATTTGAGCTAAAAAAAATAATGATTAATTTTCTGACTTAGTTGTGTTAAATGCAAAACATGTAAATAATACTTATTATTGTAACTCTTTAGACAAGGATTAAGTGAAATCAAGAATAAACAGCGAAATAAGGCCAACAAAGAGAAATACGACGGCCATGATACTTTTCTGACAGAATATTATAAATCAGCATTTTCCTAAAGGAGAATAGAGCGTAAAATAACGCACTTGTTTGCCGACAGAGACATTTAAAATACTAATGGCGATTAATATTAAACCAGCCAGCCAGCACCCTGGTGTTATTTATCTGTGTCTTTCTATGTTTAAAAATCTTGGCGGGAAAATGATCTATGGCTTCTTGAGAGCAAGACGAAAAATAATGGGCGTCGCTAAAATGATTAAAATTTGTGTGCAGAGGAAAATAAGTTTTGCGATGAGAAGGAATTTTAAAAAGATTTGGATTGAGATGGATAATATCACGGGTGGTCAAAGCGTCGACCGTGGTTGACCGGTCGACCGCGTATCCATTTCTAGTGTCTGTCAGTCTTTTTTTTTAAGAGGAATTTACTTTGTGAAGAAAAATATACAAGTTGTGCGGCGCATTTGACAACTTTTTTTAGATCCACCTTAGCCCGCGAATCTACATTTTCTACAATGAATGCAATCAAAACAAAACATCGCTCCCGTTTGACAGATGACCATTTGGCAGCATTGTTACGAATAGCTATAAGCAGCTTTGAACCAAATAAATTATGATGAGCTTGCTGAAAATATGCAATGTCACTATTTCCAGCGCGTCCTCTGATACTACATAAATAGGTTATATTTAAAAATTCTAAAGCTAATACTATGCATATTGGTTGTGTTGAGGAGTGGACCAGGTGTGAAGATATACTTCGTTGCATAGGAGGGAAATTTAGAGTGGACTGTATTGTTGGGATAGAAATATTGCGCAAATCCTCAAACCTGCTGATGTGTGATTGCGATACTGGAACCCGGTGGAGAAGCTGGCGGTCTCGATCTCAGTCTCGGTCGCTGCGCTGGCACAGCTTGTATGGAGGTGACGGTCTGAGTAGACGCTGGCACAGCCCGTCGTTAATAATTTGTTGGGAGCACTTTACTTGTTAGATGTTCGTTTAGCGCTGAAAGTATAACGTTTTTTCCGGCACTCACACGTAGAATTATTGTTACGTGGAGTACGCTCGGAAATGGGCAAAACGGGTGGGTAGATATAGATTTGGTTGAGAGTCGGTCCGAACAGTTTGCGTTAAGAAAACTAAAATAAAAGAACATCATGTTCTAATAAACATACTATTTATCTGTTTCTTTTGAATTATCATTAATTGTTTTGACGAAAATAATTCGATATTGGATTGGTTTGTTTATTTTGAATTTATGCTAATTTTTGGATTTAAATTACTACTTCCAGTGTTAGTAGACCACCGCCGAAAAATTGAAAGCAGGTCTTCCGTAGCGGTTAAAACTTTGGCCACCAATAGTTTATATACACGTGTTGTTGGCGTAAAACTAAATTAGAAAGCTTAAATATTATTTTTGATCGCTCATGTTTGAATTAAACAAAATTGAACAAATGTATTGTTACTTATCATCCCTTTGAAAACAAGATAGGTATATGTCGTGAAATGTACAATGCCTACACCATGATATTTTACATTTTCTTTATAACTATATTATTTGCCACTACCTATTATTAGATGAAAACTTTAAATAGTCATATACCGAATTTTTTAATCATAATTTTTAATAAGTGGATTAATCTGTAACGTAAACGAATTCTAATTAATATTTATTAAAAGTGTGTTCCTAAGCTTAAGATTCAGGAAGCTTGACTTTAGAAATTAACTTATTGTAAGAATAATTTAACAGCCGATTTAAAAAAAAAAATGTTGCAGAAAAATGACACAAAATTTTAAAAACTGTCTTTGAAAACATTACGTTTCACAAAAAACAAATTATTCTTCTAATTACTGTCAGCGAAAAAAGAAACGAGCTGTCATCTGTCGCTACGAGCCGTAGGATTGTTGTTCATTAAGCAATTGACGTCAATCTGAAATGGCGGGAAGAAAACGCGGGAACAATGAGTGAGTGGCTACCTAGTTACTTCATGAAAGATTTGAAAACAAAATGGAGCTGAAATAGCTTTGTATCAACGATGCCAGACTAAATAAAACTAGATACTTTTAGATGTTTACATTTTGTGTATCGATTACGGTACATAAAAAATAAACAGCCTAATTTGCTTACAGTTCCATTTGCTTTAAAAGTATGCATGTGTCACACATGACAAAAAATAATAATACATATGTTTTTTCTATGGTGTTGTTTTTTAATTTTTAAAGTGTAATCCCCAAAAAGCTCAAAATAATCTGTAAAACATTACGACCCCAAGGATTAAAACGCGTATTTAAGCGATTATCAATGCTCAACAATACCTACTAATGTGACAAAGAATATGTTGAGGCACTTACCACGAAGAGAGACAGCTTAATTCACAAGGCAACATAAAACTTCTTGTTTGATAGATTCTCGCTCAAGGTAGTAGCTGCTCGATTGTGGAATAATCTACCCAAGACGTTCCTTCTTTATTTACATTTGAATCTAGATTAAAATGTCATTATCTGAATATTTGAGTTTTTCATTCTCCACTTTCTTTCCTTTCCATCGTTCTGTTTTAGAATAAAATTTAATAAATTAAAGTTTAATAAATTATATATTTATAAACCTAAAACATATCCATATGCTACTTATTTTCTCTGAACGGTTTAGCAAGTTCGGAAGAAATTGCCTTAAGGGCATGCCTGCCCTTGTATGTGTATAAAATATATATGTATATAAAATTATTAATCAAAAAAATTAAAAAAGATTTATCGTATACCTACGTGCTATGACAGACTATGATTTCCTCTCAACCCGATCGTTACCCTCTAGTTTCAGAAACAATGGTCTTAGTTGCAAGATACATACGTATTTGATATTATATTGTAAAAAATCTTATAATCTGATCCCGTTTGTTCTCGATTTTATTTCTGTATTAGTTTTTTGTTCCGTAGTTCAGATACGAACTGCCGACGCCGACGTACTGTCAGAAGCGGATTTCCAAGACTAGAGAATCTGACGTCTTGCACAGTAGGCAATCGTTGTTCAGTATAAAACAGCATCTATCGATATTATTCCTGGCGAATTACCTTTCTCTCCCATCCTTCCCTTGACTTATCCTTATGGTGTCTACCTAACATCAAGATCGAAGTTTTGTTAATATAAAATTTTTGGATTTGGAACATTATAAACTAATTTTCGACAAAACATTTCATAAGAATTCTTGGAATCGTCACGCGTCGTTGTGAACATTTTTATCGTAAATCATGAAATATCATAATCATAGTGAAGTTTCATCATCCAGTGCACCAATATTAAAGAACATCCTCATGCATCAAAGGTAGGTCCATTCCCGTGCTCCTTTCCTTTATTAAATTACTCCAACTTTCTGCAAAATTGAATGATATTTGTTTTACATTATACAATCCGCTTTTCGTCAACGATCGTGGTTAGGACTCATCCGTTGTACGTGACACAGCGAACCAAATCGACTGGGTTTGGTGACAGTTATCAGGACAGACTTCTTTGACTTGTTGCCTTATTTATAAATTACATTTTTAAAAACATGTAAATATTTAAATAACCAGGTAGCAGGAAACGTTTCCTTCTTATGAACTGAATTGGGAATAAAGATTTCGACGTCACATTTTCTTGGATAAATAATTTATTATTAAATCTTCTTTTATGTATGGTTCATCTTCCGGGAAAACAACTAAATTATTTTTTTATGTTAATATTTTAACTTTAGTAACCAGAATAACCTTCAGGTTAGTTATGATTATTTATTTCAAAATGGTAACCGACAATATCCGTATAGAAGTATAACCATTTAAGGAAAGCTGCTTCTATGGTCAGATGATATATTATTATCGATTTATTTAAAGATAAATATGAATTTTAAGTAGCCAATAAGATTACATAAAGTCATATAATTACCATTGAATAACACTGCTGTCTTTAAGCGTACACATGATAGCATAATTTAAATATGGGACAAAGGTTAAACTTCCTTAATCTCAATATTAAACCTAAAAATATTTTGAAATTTTAATACCCCTTACAGGATACAAGTAAGGTGATTTGATGCATCTGTCTTACCATAAAATTCCATACACAATTAATTTAATGCGTATTTAATTTTATTTTCTTGAATTAAATACACACATTGTCATAATGTGGTAGTATTATGGATTCTGACCAGGATTTATTTCACGAGCACGTATTTAAAATTATATAAACTCTTATGAATAAACAACCAAAACAGTGTAAATCACTCTCCAAGCACAAGAGTTAGTCTCTTTTTTTGGAGAGTTACAGTGATAACATTTACTAGATGTGTAAAAGTAGATATGTTTAGAATTTTACAAAAACTTGTACTTTTTATGAAATTTATGAATAAAAAAAAATAAAAAAAAATGTCATCTTCTTTGAACCACAACTTGATTTTTGTTTTCTAGCACGCTTGTTTTTAAATTGAAATATTTGTATTTTTTTATTGGAAAAGTGATAAAATTTTACACAATTCTCGGTAGGGGTTTCCTAAGTAATTTATGGAAGAGTATAAATTTATTTTGAAACTTTTGTTGAATTACAAATAAACCCTTTTGATATAAAATCTACATATTAATAAAAAAAGAAAGCACTCAAGTAACTTGTATAAAATATCGCCTATCATAGCTTTACAAATATTTTTTTATTATCTAACCAATTTAAACGATTTTTAATATAAAAGTTAATATCCGTATGTAGATTCAAATAAACATTGTTCTTTTTACGGGTAGATGTGTGGAATAGAACCAGAATCATATATATTTATTATGGTAGAAAGTATTTCTTGTTGGAATAAGATTATTAATTTAGAATTGACAATAATGCGTGGTGTAGCAAAACTGACCTTCAAAATAATAACTGGTTATAAAATAGGCAAGAGTTTGGTTTGAATAATCGAATAATAATGTTATATTATGGTAATATATAATGGAGAGTGAGTCACGAAATGTCACTCTTTGAATTTAAAAATCCCGTATATAATATGATTAGGAACTAGGAACCCATTTAAATAAATTATTTTAGGTGATGGATTATTATTTTTAAAAGTGGTCATAAAAAAAATATTCTAGGCTAATACGAGTAGTCTTTTGGGAATAGTATTGGTCGGCTTCGTGGTGTAGTGGTCAGCGCGTTTTCCTGCCATGCAAGAGGTCTCAGGTTCGATTCCCGGCATGGTTAATATGAAATATTTATTTAATAAGGTGATTTAAAGCTTGGATATTTCATAATCCCTAGACTGGCTCTTGAAGCGTAAGACTGATCATCTTACCTTCAACTAAGAAAAATGATCAAGATACACTGCAATCGGTGTACCGATGCAGTGCCCATGTACCATTAGGTGCGGAATGAAGATGAGGTAATGAAGAAGAATTGATTGTTTTAGCATTTACTATGTGGAATAACATTTCAAATATATAAAAACAAAACACTGTGCAAATATAGACCACACACGAGTTAAATATTGTAACACAGCTAGTTTTAGGTATTCTGATTACCCATAATCAAGTGTAACTATTAACTAAACCTAAATTGTAAAAAAAAAACATTTGAAATGCGCGTCTTAAAACATACTTTTTTGTCTTATACTTAGTTTCAAGAATAAAGTCTTATTTTATCTTATTTTATTTTATTTTATTTTATTTTATCTATAATTCTTAATATTTTATATATATTCGAATTTTCGACACTTGACACTTGTGCAATATTTACACACATGTCCACCCTCATTCCAATATACCACCCACTCACCCACTCTCTCACTCACACTCACACAAACACACTAGTATGTATTGTACGTGTATTTAATGTATTTCTGTGGATATCTGTCATTGGTTTTATTCTCTGTATATTTTATTTGTTATATTTTTGTTACATGTATTACTGTTGATATCCCCAATAAATAAAAAAAAAGAAAAAAAAAAAAAGTACAAAATAGTAATTAGGTATTGAAGGAAAAAAATCATTAGTTTTGTTAGAAATAATTTTAAAAAAAAATCAAATCAGTATTTGAAAATAACCTATTGAATATTTCGTTTTTGTTGTTAAAAACATTATCATTCATTATTTATGTTTAAAAAATTAACTTTATGATCAAACATTGTAACTAATGTTAGTAAATATTTATTTATTTATTTTAGAAACATAAACGGCAAATCTGCATTTTACAAACATTTATAATATTAACATATTTGGCTTAGTATCATTTTTTTTAAAAAAACATGAATTACCTTATATCCAAGATTTATAAAAAAAAATTAAACCAAAAATTATACAAGATTTATATTTAAAAATTTAACCTAAAAATTATATAGCAAATTCAGTAGAAAGTTTAAATAATAAAACATTCTACAGTAAAAACTTAGAGTATAAAGAGTAAAACAACAAGAAAATCATAAATACTGTTTCACACAGCTAGGTAAAGTGAACAAAAAACTGTATATATATATATATATTGTGAAATGCATGAATAAATAAATATAATTACCATTCACCATCTTTGAAAAAGTTCAAAAGGTTTGTTCTATAGGAACAATACCCTACACTAAATATATCAGATACGTGGGAATAACTATTTATTTATTTATTTATTTATTTATATACGGCATTTCTGCCATTTACATATATGTCGTATAAAGAGTGCTTAGAAATAAAAATATTAAAAATAAAAAAAATCGAGTTTGAAATATTACTATACTCGTACTGTACACATTATTAATTACTTGAAATACATATACATTTTAAAGAAATTATACAATAACAAAATACATTAATCAATCAAATTATAACTATTCCAACCCAATCTTCTAAAGATGATTTGCTCTTTTTGATAAAAATATGTTGCCGAGTTCATGAAGTCTATTTAATACGGCATTACAAGTATACACTGTCCGTGAATTGTTGCTACAAAACGGTGGCTATTCATTCTTCCAGGCACCCTGGAGTTGATGAGAGATAATAGTTCAGGGCAATCCCATATTGAATTTACAATTTTGAATAAATTTAAAAGGTCTATAATTTTTCTTCTCTCGTTAAGTTTTAACAAATTTAATGTTTTTAGTAAAAAATCGTAATTTAAAAATTCATGACTGATTCTAAGTTTAAAATTTATATACCGCAAGAATTTTTTTTGGACTCTTTCAAGAGAATTTTGGTTACAGTTGTAGTAAGGAGTCCATATTAGAGTTATACTCTAACTGGCTTCTCACTAATGAAGTATACATCAACTTCAAAGTGCCTATGTTTTTTAATTCCTTTGTCACACGTAACATGAAGCCGAACATTTTTAGAGACTTACTAGTAATATTATTTATGTGCCTAATAAAGGATAATTTTTGATCAAAAACGATACCCAGGTCGCGCACCTCAGAAGTTGAGCCTAATTGCATATTACCCATCAAATAATCAAATAAAATTGGGGTTTTTATTCTAAAAAATCTCATTATGTGGCATTTTTTGATATTTTATTGTTGATATTATAATTTTGATATTAGTATATAACCAACAACCTCCCTCTCAACTCCCTACCAATTCTTGGTTATAAGATTAAATATTTTTTGATTAAGCTTAGTGCATGTTTAGACACGATGGAGTTTGCATCTCTATAAATCTGCATGTAATTTATGTATTTTTGGAAATACTATACATGAGTTGTACATAATCAAAAGCAGAACTATCCCACAAAAGAATTCTGGATAGTTTTGCCTTTGATTCTATGCGACTGATATATACTACGGTGATGGTGAAGGTGGGGGTGTATTTTAGTATTTGCATGTTGGTGTAGTGAGTGTCCTGACGAAGAGACGGGTACGTCTCGAAACCGATGGACTAAAAAAGTTGGTAAGTGGTTACATACTGTATTAACTAATATTAGTAACAGTGTTATTTGTTTATTATTTTTGTATTTTGCTTTCAAAGTAATAAATTTGGTTTTATATTTTTACTTTCAAGTTGTTTATATTTTGTATTATTTTTGTTGCTAACGATTTTAAGAGAGAAATCCCTGCAATAAAACTGCGTTTGCAGTTTTACATGCAAGTAAGTGCATGAAAAAAATGAAATGTGAAAAATGTTATTAAAAAAAAATAGCCTTACCTACAAATATTTAGTGTCAACCATCCCTGGAATAGAGCCTAGTGCCTCAAGCATGAAAGCTATACACGTAGAATTAAGATAATTCTTCCTGCAAAAAAAATATGATATAAATACTATAAATCTGATGTACATATGTACGATTACAACTTCTGAACACAATAATATATATAATAATATTATTATTTGTAAAGTAAAGTTGCGTAACACATTAAATAATGTTATTACTCTAAATAACCTACGTGTCGGTTCTTAATCGATTTCTGGTCCACTTAACAGCCATGCTGAGTGATTCATTCAAGACACGTGTTTATATGAAACAGAAAAATCGTGTCATTGACATAATACATCATGAAATACTCACAACACGAAAAAAGTTTCACTTGGCACCGCGGCGCAATAGGTTAGGCTGCCAACTGTGGAACTGGCGTCGCGGGGTCGATTCCGCCATTGCAAGAAAAATATATTAAAAAAAAAAAAACTGGTCTTGTATTGTCAAACAAAACCAACAAACAAACCATCACGCCGTTTCCCGTGGGTGCAGGCAGAGAGGAAAGAACGCCACGTCACGCTGTCTTCGCATACAGACCTCGCTTCCTCTAGGTACACTCATACATCTTCTCATGCAGGCACGACAATTATTCCGACTTTTGACATGTCCCTCTTAAAGTATTTGTTGAATTTGTTCATGGCATGTCTTTCTTGATATTACTCGTTTTTTGCATTCATCAACATTCGCATGGTAAATACTTTTAGTCGTTCTTTCGTCGATTTAGTCGATTATTCAAATATGTTAGATAAGAGGACATGCTGGTATCATAGGAAATGAAAGAGCAGATGAACGAGTGGAGGAACGAGCAAGAGCCGCAATTTGTAAAAGAACGGCACCTTTTTACTCTGAATTTCCCTTTAGATTTGCTAAACGCTCGCGCTGTAAAAAACAAAATACGCAGCAGCATTGGTGGGGGGGCATTACCGCGCTTCTTCTACAGGCAAAATCACTAAAATATTTTTCCCAATACTGGTTGATGCAGCAAGCTTCCGTCGTCATCACTTTCGTACTTTCGAAACGACCTAAATTTTTACCGGACGCGGAGCTATGAAAAGTTACCTATGTAGGTTAAAATTAAGGAATGATGACTATTATCCATGCGATGATATTTCTTCACAGAGTATCGAACATCTGTTATTTCAGTGTCCATTTTTCAGTTTACAACGCCATAATCTTGAAGCAGAAGGCAGAAAAGATGGAATATCTTTAACAGATATCCACACTGTCGTTAAGAGTAGTTATTACGCGCCATTGTTCTTGGACTTTGCAACAATGGTGATTGGACTCATAAAGGTAATAAACCAAAATCAGTGATCGATCATCCCATTTCCAAGACAAACAAAAGTGTTTTTTCCGAGTATCTTAGCCTTGTACATGACACGTAAGGCTACTAGATACAGAGGTCCAAATATGTTTAAAAAAAACAAATTATCACTCCTTTCTTGATTTCGTCGATAATATTTGTTTAAGCCTTACATGATGCACGGATATCGACATTTGTGCACCCATCGTATCTAGTTTCACCACAAATTCGCCCTAGAGATCGTATTTTGACAGTATTCGGCCTACTTTTAGCCTTATTTTAATCCCGTACTTCGCTTTTAAAAATAAGGGTCGGCTTTTTACTCCACAAACCAGAGATTCTAACGATTATTAATTAGTACAATTTAAATGACTTTGACCTTTCTAAAGTGGAGCTCGGGTGACTGTAAATGAAAGCACGAATGTAATATTTGGGTTGTCCGAGTCACCAGCGCGTTTAATCTTCATTAGGAAACTGTGGGAGACTTGTTGCTATGGCCTGTTGCTTTGTTTCCCGAAATTAGGTTAATGTTAACGCGGCTCCATCTTTGTTTTCCGAGGCTAATCAACTTAATAATTAATGTACAAAAATTAACAATATTTGGTGAGCATTGTGTTAGTAAACGTGATTTAGATGGACGATAATAATTAGTTTTACTGTAACATGATTAAATTACCTTTTGTTTGTTAGAGACACCGTAAAATCCCACGAATTAAAAAACGTCCTTATGATATGGCAATTTAAGCGTCAAATTTAATTTGACATTTGATTTGACATACGAATAATCTAAAAAAAAACTTTTATAGATTAATTAACGTTTACTTTATCCATGTCCGCTCCCAAGGTGAAGTACATGGCGTCAACGAAATCTCTCCTGGCCTCTCTGTATGCGGCCAACCCCGTGTGTCTTTTCGAGTCAGGTTCGCGTTCCGTAGTTCAGACGTAAATTGCTGACGGACTGTCAGCCATAGGCGCCCAGAACCACAAGAACCTGTCGCCTTGTAAAAGTAGATAAGCGTGGATAAGGTTCTCGGGGTGCATCCGTAATATATGTGTGCATATGGCACAGCTAGCCGTATGGCTTCCGTGCGATTAAAAGTTGTCACATGTTAAAAATGCAACTATTAAAAAAAAATCTGCACGTTAGTAAATTTGATACTTATTATATTAACGCCATAGAAGAAAAGATTTTCTTTAAATGTAAAATTATTTTTAAATAAATAATATTTGGAGCACGAACTTTTTTTAAAAATTTTCTATGAAAATAAATTATAAAACAATACACCACAACATATCGACTAACGAGGACCTTTGCATGAGGAATTGTACGACAAAAATTCCTGAAAATGTACAAAAAAAAAAAAACATTTTAGTAAAAACGAACTATTTGTAATGTCGTCACTGATTCATATGAATCAACCTATGATATGAGAGTTATGGAAGACTTCCGGTTTGCTTGCCGTGGATGGACCAATAATTAATAATAATTTCATAAATACAAAACTTTATAAAATCGAAGCGCTGATAATACGATATATAAAAATAAAAAATGGTTTGGTTTAATAGTCTATTAATAAATACAAAAATAAAAAACCACTGAACTCCCTCATTGAGAACATTTTTTTTCTCGGATTTCTTTCGCAGAAAGCCGTCTAACCAACTGCGTCCAGCGTATGCCAAATCAAAATACAAATATTAAATAGAAATCGTTAAAGTGGCTACCCAAGTAGGTACATATCAATTAAAATAATTAATGTAACTGCATTTATATTAAATAAGCGTCTGGTTATAATTGGAATTGTAATCTCTTTGATAAAATATTGAAATTAATTGGAACCAGATTAAGTCCTCATCTACCTACTAAAAAGGTACATACGTAAATATGAAAGGCAAGATCAGTAAAAAATGATGTAAAATATTTTATTAGTATTTATTTTGTTTGGCAACCGGATATCCATTGCATCTCTACCCATGGATATTATGATGAAATAATATCATTTTCAAAAGTTTAAAAATAATATACAGACAGTAAAAGTATTTTATTGGTAAAATATGGAATTATTTGAAACTAGGTAATTAGAAATTAATAATTGTGATTTCTATTTAATTTATTTGAATGAATAAATGCGTATATGGATTGATTTACCTACCAAAATTGAATTTTCACAATCATAACTCGAAAATAATATTATAAATAATAATAATATTGAGGTTAAAATTCCTATTTTGAAATATAACAATCTCTTAATCTGTCTTCATAGGAGAAATGTAGAACAAAAATGGACCTTATATGCATTTTTTAAATTCTTCAGGCAAGTAATCTCCCATCCCTGTTGCAATCACTCTGCTCTTTAACTAATCTTCTAAGAGCAACTTTTGTTTTTATGCCCCGATGTCCAGAATGTGTAGATTAGTCAATACGTCACACAACGTAGAGTCTTTGGGAAAGATCTTCCGCCTATTTGTATGTAGATATCTTCGCCATTAACATAGTATGGGACGAAGATGGTTTGGCATGGGTGAGTTCGAAGTCTTATATGTTGATCATGTTTTTGAATATATTGTATATAATTACATTATTGCCCTTGTTTGTCTTTGCTACATTGTTTTGTTCTTTTTGTTCAGTTTCATATACATATGTTCCTTCATATGACTATGGTAATTGGCTTAGGCCGTAAATTCGATAAATAAACAAATAATTTACTTTCCGCATTTAATGGTGCATAGGGCACTTTTGGTATGCCAACCGCAGTGTATCTCGATGTTTTTTTTGTCACACAAAGGTCTAATAATTAGTCTTACGCTTCAGGTGCCAGACTAAGAACAATGAAATATTCTAGTGTAAATACACATTGAAAGTTAATAATTTATGGGAATTTCATGATAATATTTAATGTCCGGAAGCGAACCCGAAATTTCCTGTTTGGTAGGTAAATGCGCTTACCATTAAATCACGAGGCGGCCTAGTAAATGAAACAACGCAAAAAAATATATAGAAAACAAAATAAAATATTGGTTTGATGGACAATGTTATCAAACTTAGAATGTTTTGTATTACGTTTGTAAATATTATGTACAGATATATTAACAAGTGCTGGCGCGTTCATAAAACGCACACAAACGCATTTTAAATTAACTGGTGTTGATTAAAAAAAGGTTGTATGTATCTTTCAATGCATCCATCCATAAATCGTTTCCAAATTTTTGTATTTATTTAAATTAGTAATTCAATTAATATTTTTTTGTTCCTTTCTTCCTGTAAAGTCTAAGTCTAAATGAAAGTTTTGTAAAAGTTAAATAAAAAAAAAAAATGGTAGTGATTATAATGCATTCGATTATTATCTATTATTGTTTAATAATTGACTAAAAATATTTGTACACTCGTTTTTAACAATAATGTTTATGTTGTAATTTGTAGAAATTTGCGTAAATGTGCATTTTATTTACAAACAATTGTTTTTTTAATAATGAAGTTCTTATTAAAATATTAATTACTGGATTTATGGGTGGTTTGTACTCTGATTCCTTATTTTATTTTTTACCAAAGGCAAAATTTATTTTCGTCGGCCTCATAGCCAGTGCGTTTGTCTACCATGCGAGAGGTCTCGGGTTTGATTTCAGACATGGTTGATACAAAGTATCAACTAAAAAGGGTGTTTTCACACTACAAAATTTCGAAAATAGTGAAAAATAAAATCTGTAGATTGATTCACAATATTACATTTTTTTGTATGAAAGCAGTCTAGATGTTTTTAGCAGAACACAGTATTGACCTTACTGCACCTGATAATACCAATATCTTATTTTTTCAAAATTATGGACTGGCTGCTTTCCGGTGATTACTAAACGAAAATATTTATCTTATTTTTTTTTGTTTTGTACACTATTATATGAAAAGGACCTTAATGATATTGTTATGGTATTTGTTACAATTAATATAGTGTAAAGTTTCCGTAAACCAAATTTGGTAAAATTTCCATTGAAAATAAACGTAAAAATGATATTTTTCAATAATAAAATTATAAAAGCGCCATCTATGAATAATTAGTTTCATATTTCCGTTAAGAATCACCTTACAAATGGCAGCTAAATTCAGATGAACGCAGAAGCATTTTGTGTACATTTTATGACCATATCATTAGCAACAAACAAAGCAATATTTATCCTTGTCACGCTCATAAGCGCGAGAGACAGATATTATTTTCATTGTATGTGTGCCATGCGATGTGCGTTTATTCACATATACAACACAAGCGCAATGTGTAAGTTATTCGCGCCAGCTCTTCCTAACAGACCAGTACAAGACTTGTGCTATATACTAAGTATTAATAATTAGGTTCACACGAGTTTGAATATTTTATTTTATGTTTATTTCACGCGGTCATCAACCGCCATCTTGTAGCGTTTGGGAGATAAAATTTTCCACTGACTGAACACAAACAGTTGTGTTTAATAAGGCCATAAAAATATTGATGGAGCTTTTTCTTTTTACTGTTTTTCACGGCAAAAAGTTCCAATTAAAATCATTATGCACAGCGGTACAGCAATAAAAATATTTATTTTATTTTTAAGACTTACATAAGTCATAACTGACATCGCCTGAGCAGTCAGGCGATTTCATAAATTTATTTATCACATTTCAAATCACGGCAAAAAAATGCTACTGTTTATGTTATGTTGAACCGGGTTGCAGTCCCGTGGCTAGTGTCGTAACCTCACGGATCACAGGTCCAAGGTTCGCACCCCGCTCTAAAACAATTTGGTCCCTAAATAATTTGAAAGCATATATTTATTTTTCTGTAAAAAAAATCATTACAAAAATATTATTAATATTTAAAGTTTTACTTTGTAGTCAAACATTTTACTAAATATTATTAAATATTGGTATATAACCCCTTACCAACTTTTCTATTTCTACCGGTTTCAAGACGTACCCGTCTCTTCGTTACGACATTAATCAAGCCAACATGCAAAATCCACCATGCACCTTCATGCATTTTAGTGCATGTGTTTATTAAATTTTTGCGCAACAACTATGGTGAAGGTGTAGGGTGAGTTTTGCATGTTGGTTTAATTAATGTCCTGACGGAGAGACGGGTACGTCTTGAAACCGGTTGACATAGAAAAGTCGGTAAATTGTAACATACAAATATTTATTACATTTAGTTAAAAAATATTGATACCAACAATTGCAATCGGAAGATACTGAAGCTATATTGTTAGAATTTACGGTACAAATTCTGCCAAGCGATAAATAATTCACTATCGACTCTGTTGTGTCTTCGAGTTTTAACAGTCGGAGAAGGCTTAGACATCGATAGTTATCGAGGGCATCCGTGCCCCCCGGTATGCTTATCTGGGAGTGATAAAAATCGAACGCGAGCACCTTTTGCGTTAATTGCGATGTATTTGAATTACTAATCGTTTTGAGGCTGCTACTTACTATCGAAGAAGCCAATTCAAAACACGCAAGAGAAATAAGTAAACTTTAATTAGCAACTGAAGGTGAAGATAAGTTTGCGAGTTAAGACAGCTCCTTCTAGTTGTTAAGATAGAAAAATTCGAGGTAGTTAAACAGCGCATGCGTCGGATTATTCGACATTTGAGATGACATAATGCGCATGCACCGTAAAATGCATAAAATGCGTAAAATACACTTCCGGAGAAATGTTGCTATCATAAAAAAATATATAAACATTTTTTTTTTCATCAATAGCGATATTTTCCAGAAAACAAATATTAAGACGTCGGTAATGCAGGCTTCATAATACCGAGATAGAAAGAGGCAGTACATAGGTTAAGTGTGTAGTAGAGTGTACCCTTTCGAGACAATAGATATCCATACAAATTTTATATAGAGTAATAGTCAATAGTCATCATAATTATATCATTCAATCTAGACAGAATACGTGGGCTGTTTTTTTCACAGTAAAGAAAATCATAATTTTGCACTTTTCATCAATTAAATTAAAAAATCCCAATACTTTTCATACAAATAATGCTTCGCTCTTGATTATACTTGAGTCATATTTTAAAAGCCTCTCGATAAGGTACTTGTTTTATTGTGGTTATTTTATTTTGTGCACCAGCGGTTCCTAAAAGGTGTTCCGTGGAACCCTGGGGTTAAGGGTGGAAGAGTCACAGAGGTTCCGAGAGTTAGGAAGTTTTGTCATAGAAAACACCAGAAACTAGTTCAGAAGACTGGGTGCCGCTCCAGATCTCCGTATTCAATTGTTGGCGGAACACTGTGAAAAAAACATACTTCACATTAAGGCCCCTATCGACTAGAATCAGGAGTTTTAGAATTCAATTTGTGTAGAGAAAGACGCATGCTAGTGAAAAAAAATGTGCATTATATATATTAAAAGTTTTAGAAGGAAACTGACTTCGAAAATATTTGACAAATTTTGTATATTTTTATGTACTTTCATTAATTTTTTTGGAAATGCTTAAAAAAGTTAATTTTAAGTTTCACCGCTTAATCATTTGAAATTCTGTATTTGAAAATATATATACTGAAGGAGAAAGTAATATTTGAAATAAATTTATTTAATATTTCAGTTTTTTTTTATAAAAAAAAATTAAAACGGTTTTTTTTAATAAAAAAAAATTTAAACGCATGTCCATTTGAAAAATACCACCTAAAATGTGAACTGAGTGGCGCACGCTACAGGTGACATTTTAAAAATGAGTATTTAAATTTATTTTATATCAAAATTTAAAAACAATGGAATGTTGAAAAAAACAGTTAACCCTTTCAGTACCAGAGTAAAAAATATTTTTTTGTTGCATTTATAAATTCTATTACTTATTTAAATAGTTTAATTTAAAAAAAAATATTAACTTGCATAGTTTACAAAAAAATGTCCTTCAGGAATGACTTTGGGGCTCAGGGAATGTGAAATAAAGGTACAGAGTACAAAAGGCATATATTGTTATTTATCTTTTGTATAAAAAATGTTAAAAAACGTATAAAATAAATAAAAATATAATAAATTTTTAAAAGTTATACCTATATTTATATGTAAAAAATAATAAAAAACTTTATCATAGTGATTTTTTTTAAATTATAAAGTAATTGAGAAAACAATCCTTATAAAACACAAACGTCAGAACAAGCGCGAGCTACCGATAAAAAAAAATAGATTGTTTTGTAAAGAATTTATTTTTGGCTAGATGCATGCAAAAAATGGGACAGATTGGTTAAGAAAATGACGAGATACGATTATTTTTCTTCGTGTACCTGAGGAATAACGCTGGTAGTGAAAGGGTTAATAAGATTTAAAGTATAAATTTATTTATAATATCCAAAATTATAACATGGATTAAAATATTCATTAGCTTTTAAAATAATGTTTACTATCATAATTTTATTTACACTTATTAATACAAAAATATTTTTGAATAACTGCGTAGGAAAGGTATTGGTGTGGTACACAGTATTATTAACGAATCGCTTTTGATTCCTATTCGCTGCATTTTCCACGAATCAAAATATCAAATTTTAAATCCGCTAGGCGAGAAGTGTCACCTTAAAAACGTGCCGTGAAGATTTTAAATTCAGAATATAGTATTTTCTTTCAAGTCGAAAATTACAACATACAAACAACAAGGTGTTGAAAATATAATTTTAGTCAATTTACTATTTTATTGTCGGGAAGAGGTTCCGCCAAAAAAAGGTAAATCAATTAGGGTTCCATAGTAAAACATCTGACGATGGGAACTGCTGATGTACGTTGTAATACTCATTTGGTTTGTTTTAAAAACGTTTTTTAATGTTTTATGTATATTTATTATAGGTGTTGCGTCACAAATATAAACTTTTGTGATTGGCCGAAAGAACCTATTCCAATACCTGTCATTTTAATAATATTATGAAATGTTTGAATAAATACATTTTTTCTTGTTTCACAATAAATCTCCGGCACCTTAATTGTTTGGTCAATTATTATTTGTTATACTTTTGTACCTTTCACTATTGATAAGTTATTAATTTCATTGGTAAAGTATCCTTGAACATAATGTAATACAATAACCTTTCTAATGCTCTAATACCACGTTTCTTTGTTTCCAGGTAAGAAAATAACCGTAACTAAGGACTGGACGGCGAAGCAGATGCAGTCTTGGTATGTTTTGAAACTGATCACGTTATTTATTTTTATCGTGAAATATTAAAAAACGATGTTTTCATAAGAACTGTTTATATAAATACTAGGTGAAAAAACAACAGTTACACGCTAGTATTTATATTTTAGAAACAATTGACATATTACAACAGAGATGAAGATCATTTTAGTTGAAAGAATGTTGAAGTCTAGGCATCCACAAGGCTTATGACCTGTAATTGGCTGGTTTATGTGGCCAATTTACACACTGTATAACATTCACCATTCTGCCAATATTTGAACATCTATATTCCTTCAATTCTTTAACCTGTTGATGTTTGTGAAGTTAAAGAGCTGAAACCTTTATTTTTGCGGGTGAGCTTCATCTAATTGAATTATTTCGCCTACATACTGAAAATGTTATTCAATTAATTTGAAGGAATGTAGATGAATAAATAAAGAATTAAAGGAATATAGTTGTTTAAATATACAAGAATTGAAGAAATATATAGATGCTCAAATATGGGCAGAATGATGAATGTTACACAGTGTGTAAAGTGGCCACTTAAACCAGCTATTGACAGGTCATAAGCCCTGTAGATGCCTAGACTTCTATATTACCTTCTCTTAAATTTTCTTCATTTCTGTTGTAACATGTCAGTATAAACAGCTCCCCAGGGAGTTGAATCCAGTCCTTGTCTACAAAAATTTGGACAAACTCAAAATATTGTTGAAAAATATTTTATAAATGCATAAAAGGTCCATCTCAGTTATACGTTTCTCCAGTGAAGACCGATAAAGAGATTGCCCTATTTCAAAACAGGAATAATTCCTCTTTTGCAATCCGAACAATTATGCCACTTTTCTAGGAAAATGGTGATGGACAAACTCGATATGGTCAATATAAGTCCTATAGAATAGATAATAAATTGGAGAAGCATGATATTCTAGATGGGGTTGAACTAGCGAGCAGTATGGAGTTTTGATGGTGTTAATATTTTTGAAGTCTGTCGTCATTCTATTGATAAAACCAAAAAGTTTGTTTACAATATTATCAATGTTTTCACCATAGGAGAGTTTAAAAACTAAAGTACTGCCAAGATCTTTCATTGACAAAACCATTGAAAGGGAAATATTTTTTTAGTTTGTATATGAATTACACAGGTTTTTAAAAATATTATTTTACATTTATCAATGTAAAGTTAAAGGCAATTTATGTTATACGTATAACTTATATGTAAAAGATTGATTGTTCTGTGAATGTATTATCTTTTTTAGTTTTTAAATGAGAAAGGAGAGAACTTAACAATGTTTATGTTTGCAGACCTGACAGTTAAAGTTCCTATGGCGTACATATAATAACTGTAACAAACAAGTATTTATGTTTTTAACAACACGGCGTTGCATATAAAATTTTATGCTTTTGCCAGTCCCAATCGTCAGGTCTGCAAACATAAACATTGTTAAGTTCTCTCCTTATGAACTATAAAGGAATAACAAAAATATAAACATGGAAGATCTTAGAACTCACGATAGCCTAAGAGTCACGAGACATAAGATGCACCCGAGTACAGCCAAATGCGATCCGACACATCCCGACAACAGGTTTCGGCTGAGCCGAAGTTTCAGCACTGAAACTGAAACCCGAAACTTCGGTTGGTCACTTTGAACCGCGGACTGAAAGTCCAATACCCGTATGTGGAGACAAACCTTAAGGAAAGTACATCCTATTGTCTTCACCTTCGTGTTATTCTCTGCATTTGAAATTAGATTGTACATTCCTCACCTTAAGTTTTGTCTCTGCATACGGGTATAAATTGACCTACCGCACAGACTAAATCCAGAGATTCAAGACTGAAGTGAAACACATTTTGAAACTTTCCTGACGTCACATTCATCTGTTTACAATTATTTTATTGCATGAACTTACAGGTTTTTAAATAAATAAAGAAGTTGTTCTCGGCACGCGTTACGTAAGGTTTTCTTTATATTTTATTTTAAAAAATCCATTTGATACCTCCTACATAAATGAACGTACGTGTTATTGTGATTAAATATTCAAAAAGTAAAATTTGCTCGCGTTTTGTAATAATAATCCATGCATTATTTAGTAAGCTTTTCGTGTACAAATTATCGATAGTCAATCAATCCCCTGCATCGGCCTCACAATAAACATTGGCGAACTTTTATTGATCGCCATGTTGTGTTGCCAGAAGTGTGAAATATGTTCAATATTGATTCCAGTCCGCATTTCAATTTAATATCCGATACGTATGCATTACGACCGGATTGAGATCATTTACCGTCTGATTTATGAGGGATAATTATGTTTGTGATTGTGGAAAATAATATTTCGGTATATCAAATGTGCTAAAACGAATTTATTTTTTATTAGTCATATTGGCAGAAATGCGTGGGTAAAGCGTTAAAATAATGCAGTATTTCATATTTTTTCATGGTTGAATCAGTTTATTTAATAGACCCGAGTTAATTGAGTTGGCAACAGCACAAAACTTATTGTTTTCTCTTCAAAATATACAATAATAAAGCGGCGAATTAAAAGTTTTCAGAATAACGGAAATAAGTAAAGGCTGGGTATTGTTTTTTAAACAATCTGAGATTCTTTTGGATAGATGCTACCATGTTATGATGGTCTGAGTGTGTACGATGAACAATGGTAAACCAAATGCAGTGTATTTTAATCATCCGTTACATGAACGTTAGGTGATCAGTGGCGGCCTCCGTGGTGTAGTGGTCAAGACGCTTGACTCACGCACGGAAGGTTCCGGGTTCGACTCCCGGTGAGAACACAAAAAATAAAATGTGATTTTTCTCAAGCCTGGGTGCTCTGAGATGTAATTCACTACTGTAATTAGGCCTCCTGGCCTGTTGTGGTGCAAAAAAAAAATGTAAATGTAAAATCAGTCTTACGCTTTAGGTGCCAGTCCGGAACGATGAAATATTTCAGTTAAAACAACCCTTCAACTTATATTTTACGTTCACCCTGCTAGGAATCAAGAATGGAAGACGAATGCGCCAACCGCTACACAATTAGGCGGACACTTCTTCGCTCGATTTCCTCAAGCAAGATTTTTACCTAAGAGCAGCCATCGAGTCGATAGCAATCCGCCTGAACACTAAGTAATTAAATTTTAAAAAAATCTTGTCGCAAGAGGCAAAATTAGCAGTTCACAATGGAGTTCTGGTGCCGACCCTGACGTATGGAAGCGAAGGAGGAATTATGAAAAACAGGGATGAAAGTAGGCTGGATGCTGTGGAAATGCGATCTCCCGAGAGATTCTCCTAAACAAAGGTGAAGTAAAACTATGTACAATAGATGCACAAATGTCGAGATTCGTACATTACATAAGGCTGAGATAAGCAATATCGACAAAATTAAGAAAGGAGCTCTACGTTGATTTGGACATATAGAGCGAATGGACAGCGAAAGGACAGCTCAAAAGATTCACGACGTGAATGTTGATGGATGTAGAAATAAAGGAAGACCACGAAAGACATGACATGACCTAATCGAACAAATATTTGAAGATGGACATGTCAAACCTGGGAACAATCAGCGTGCGTGCATGAAAAAATGTATGAATGGAGAAGAAGCGAGATCTGTATACAAACAAAGAGTGATATGGCGTTCTATCCTCTCTGCCTATCCTTACGGGGAAACGGCGTGATGGTTTGTTGTTGTTCATTATATTTTTCAAACATATTGAAGGAACTTTTTCGTACAATTTAATGCTCTAATTTTTACCGCATGAATGAAAGCATTTTTCATATCCGATTTCCCGTAGCACTGAACTTCCTCGCTTAAGTTCAAATGCAAGAACTGGGTTAAGAAATTTAAGTGGAAGATAGAGTTGGGACCTCAATTATTATCAATGCTTTTTTTGCGATACGTATATGCATTAAAATTTATTTATCTAAACAAATATTTTATCTTAAAACAAAAAGTTCACGATCGCCATTGCATTTATTTAACGTTTAACGGGCTACCATGGCGAACCTGAACTTTTTGATGAAACGAATTCGTCTTTATTTTTGAAATTATTTTTTATTTCTAGTATTTGAACCGGTCCAATGAAAATAAATAAAAGTCTAAATTCGAAACGTAGATATAATAGTATATTCATTGAAAGGGGCCGAAAAGAGATTTATTAGAATCTTTATTTCCCCGATATTTGCTTCGAAATTATGACGAGATGTCAGCTGTTGTTAAATAGGGCAGGGTAATATGGGGCGAGAGGCCAGGGCGCCAGGTTATCGAGGTCAGTGGGTCGGAGGAGACTACCCCTGGATGGGGCCACCCGGGGGTTGCGGCCAGGGGCTGCTAGCTCCGCGGGAGCCCCCCTTCGGCGCCCAGAACTGTTGCCAATACCGCCAACCCCCACACTGAACTTGTCAAGTAATAAACAAACGAGGAACTTGTGTCGACATAATATCATGTTTCAGAAACGTATCCTTAACTTTCGTCATGATGTTTCACGAGTCTACATAGATTACAAGACCTGATGTATTATGTCTTTTAATTCTTAATTAATGAAATTATATGATTATTTTAGCAAATTATGGAAAAACTATTATTAAACAGTACAAAGTTGCTAATTTTTTTTTTACACCTGTATTTAAAAACATGTTATCATAATATAGTTTTTCAGTACCGTATCTTGCTTTTCCGAGCCTGAACGTGAAAAAATATGCTACCTGGGGGACCCTGGCCCGGAAAAGCAAGATGAATTTTTAAGCACATTGTTTTATGATTTAAACAGTCGAGATCATGTTTTAGTAAAACAAAGTTATCAATGCATCCATGCGTAAAATTAACCCATAAACATCAATTGAGCACACATTTTCAGTGCATGTCTTTTTGACGATTTATAATACAGCCTTCTTAGGATATTTTCTGACGTATGTAAATATTACATTGATTAAGCATCTAGAAAATAAAAATATTTAATAATACGTAGGATTTAATTAGGTATTTTACAGCTAACTGTAAGAACACTCTACCACCATACGTACTTACCTTAGGGTATTTTATTTTGACTAAGGGTTTCTACAAACGCATGACAATAAACTTTGCTACCTTATTAACTTCTACAATATTATAATGTAGACCCCAACCATTATAATCTTCACACGCGTTTGTTTAAAATGCCCAACTGTTACGACCTAAAAATAAAACAACCCTACCTTAATAAAAAGTTAATCAAGTAAAATAATCACTAAAAAATAATCCACAACAAGATTTTTTACGCATCGTATTAATAAACCTACTTAATTCGATAAAAAGCTTTTCCCTGCAGGATTTCAGCTAGAAGCCTAATATTTAACCTTATAAAAACGTACAAAACTTTGGTACTTTTTAAAAACATAAAAGATTATTTGACCTTAAAAATCTAAAAGAATTCAGATTAAACGTATTAATAAAACCTTATTACAATTATTTGGTCGAGAAACTGGAAAACTTCGGTTGAAGTTACTATTCTGCTTGATGTTATATGTTAATAGCTACAATTTTACATTGTATTTTCTCGGAAAGTAAAATTCTGTCACGCGTACTACCATTTGACACAAATTTAAATGGGTTCTAGAATAATATACCCTGTCATGTTGATAAACTTAATCTTTTAATCTTATTTTCCCCTCGCCTTTCTGCCGAATATAAAATTCAAATGAGAATTTAAAACATTTTTCGTTGAACATTAACATTTTTATAGGTGGATTTTTCTTTAATTTTCACTGAAAAGTCGTACCTTAAAAACTTACAGTAAAATTATAGTGTACAACTCGTATTAAAACTGGTCATAATATTTTTGCGATTGAAAAAGAAATAAAACACTCGCAGTTTGAATATTTATAATTGCTAGAGAAAAAATATAAAAAAATACAATTAGCCAATGAAATAAATTTACAGATATAGGTTAATTTTTTATGGCAAATATTTTGTTTATTTATTTATTTTATTGAAAATATCATAAAAAAAAACTTAGGCGGAATACTAACTGTCATGTATTAGGAGACCGATTAATCAATTAGAAACATGTATGGTTGCATTGAAGGAATTAAAATACTATTTCACTAAAATAACATAAAATTTAATTAAATATAAATTTAAGGAATTACGAATTAAGGGACCGATAAATTAAAAAAATATTTTTAATAAATATATTTTATGTTGCTGAATGCTATTAAATATTTGTATATAACCACTTACCGACTTTTTTATGTCTACCGGTTTCGAGACGTACCCGTCTCTTGGTCAGGACACTGATTAAACTAACATACAAAACCCACTATACACCTTCACCATAGTTGTTGCACAAAAATATAAAACCACCACAACATGCATTTTAATAATTTACTATGGTGAAGGTGTAAAGAGGGTTTTGCATGTTGGTTTAATTAGTGTCCTGACGAAAAGACGGAGACGTCTCTAAACAGGTAGACATAGAATAGTCATAATTCTTAGTAAAATGTTTGACCACAAAGTTAATGCTTTAAATATTAATAATATTATTTTTATTGATTACAAGAAAGTGAGTTAATTACGATACCATTTTAGCTATGAATTATAAGTATTTCGTTTGAAATGATTTTCATGTTTATTTATTTATTAAACACTTAATCAGATTATACAATAAAACAATCTTAGTTTAGTTTGTCCCATTTATTTTTTACGCAAAAAATAGTTTTAGAAGAGATTTAGGAAATAATTTACGCATATACTCGTATGCCCCAAATCATTGATTTTAAATTCAAGTATATTTTTACAAATGTCAACTTAGTGTAGGTAGCAAAGCGCGTATTTTTATCATTTTTTTATGTTTTTGTACATACTGTCAATAATAAAAGAGTAAATACGGCCTCAAATAATTAATTCTTTCCCTAAATGAGTTTTTAGCCAAAACGTCTTTTGAAATATTGTACATATTTTTTTAAATAATATATTTAATAAAATAATACTTGCGTAGAATTGCAGTTTGATTGTTATTTGATATCCTAAAATATTGTTTATTTATATGCTTATAAACAGTTTATTACATACCTTTTGTGACGAGTCCCAACTCCTTGGGACCAAAAGTCCTGTGTTGAGTTGGGATGAATAATTAGTTAACACAGACATACGAGTATATCACCACAAATATTACAAAGGATCGAAAACATAATAATTAAAAAATGAAATATATGGCACATCAATATGGTATACAGAAAATTTAAATAAAAAAAGAGAGAAAAAAGGAGGTGGTCATATATTCGGAAAATCATCAATGAGTTTGCCACTCAAATCTCTCCCACTGAGGAAAATCCAGTCCTTAACTCCTTTCTTGAAAATAGTTTTTGTCCTTGAGAGTTTAATACGCTCTTTGAAAATATTAAACACCCTCGGTGCGATTAATGAGAGATGTTTCGCGCAAAAAAGGCGCAATAAGTGATTTTTCACCCTTGGAAATTGTATCTAGAGCCTCATTAGTAGTCAGTAACAATAAAAGTAAATTAACGTTTCCTGCAAATACTCTAAAAATAAAAATTAAAGTGATATATTTTTTAATTTAAATTTAAAAATAAAGGAATAACCCGCCAAGCTTCTATTTTAGAAGATTGTCAGTAGGTGAGTAAGAAAGGGAATTAAAGCAAGTTATGAAAAATACACCACCAACGCCCAGAACAATTGAGAAAAATACCTTTTTCGGTTTTTTTTTGGCGGGAATCGAACCCGCGACGCCAATTTTTAAGTTGGCCATTAAAATTGATTTAAGCAAAAATACGCTACTATTTTTAATAATTTAGTTCGTTGGCATTATATGTTGTTTTCCTGACTGCACTTTTTATTTCCTTTGTTCATTTTATTTAAGAAAAATATTCCTCTGTAAGTATAATGATGTTGCGCTGTAGTTGTTTTTAATTTTTGAATTAAGATACCACTTATTCTAGGTCGCGTACTTACGTTTTGTGACGTAGAAACACTACTTTTTATGTCGTATTTATGGATTTGAAGTAAACAATTCTTTTCAAATAACGATTTTTAAACATGATTTTTTTTAAATAATTGGACAGTAAGATAAATAATCGGTTTTTGAAATATAACTTTTATAATAAATTTTTGTATTTTTTCGACCGGTAAAATATTTGTTTTACTTTTAAAACAAATATTACTTTGTTTTAAAAGGTACTTTTACCACCCCATCTCGTCCGATTATTTCACATTGTAATATGGATTGGGCTAATGCAAGTAAATTGATTTTATTTTTCCATAGTTAATATATTTATTAATCGAATAAATAAATATATACGTTTTCTTATTCTTTATGTACTCATGTTTGGGTTATCAATATTATGGACATAACACACGTGGATCGATAACAATTTTACTTAAGTGCATTAAACTACTGTGAACCTAATGCCAAAATCACGATGTTTTCTTTATCTGAATAAGCGGAGGTAATTCAACTTAGATTCGAAGTTGTCATTTGCACCCAACACGACAACCCATAGGGGTCATTATTTATTTTGCTGCCGATGCGAATTAGGTGATAGGCAATAATGATAACTGATACGATCTTTAGAACGTAGCCCTGTGGGATAGTAAACAGAAGTACATGACAATGCGCGCAGTAGCGGTGATTAGGGATGTACATGTACAATCATCTTACGAAACGTCGATGTTTTAAGTAATAATATAAACTACTAGCTGACCCGACAGACGTTGTTCTGCCCGAACGTTGGCTTGCCTGCTATTTGATTGGAAAAATACTCTTCATTAATAAATAGGTACCTAAGTAATTGTTTGTGATTAAATTTCAAAACTAAAACTTGTTAATATTCAAAAATTGAATTTGAGTAGGTACCTAAGTACTTGTTTGTGGTTGAATTCCAAAACATAAAATAAATATTTTTTTAAATATGGCATTTTTTTGCAAACGTCGAACTCCGGTCTTCTCACCCATAATCTCTGTTCTCACCTACAGAGGAGTGTACTTATGTAGGAATACGATTTTTAAAAATGTCTGGATTTTAATATTATTTTAGTATTACCAAAAATCCAGTAAAAAGAAATAAATGGGTAGAAATTATAAGGGATTTAAGGAAATAATCTAATTGAGATCCACAAAAAACAAATCCTGTTTGTAAACATTCAACAACAAACTTTTTTTATACAGAAAAAAACAACATCTTTCCATTTTTTTGTAAATGCATTCTCCTCGAATGCAACCCTGGTAGATCGACGAATAAAACATTTATGCTCTATAGTCAAGATATTTATATCTACGAACACGCATAGCGCAAAGATCTATATTTTTCTGAAAACCGCACGTAAATCGGTTAAGCCATTTAAGAGGAGTTTAGTGTCATCACACGTACAGAGGAATTATATATATAAAGGTGATCGGATTACCAAAACTGATGCTTATAGTACAAAAACGAAAGATAAACAAAATGTCACTAGTAAATCAAAAGCGATAAAAACTGACGTTAGCCTATGGTACAAAATAGCAAAGATATCATCATCAACTTTATCATTACCTAATTATGCATAGAGCACTGCATTGATGCTCTATGCATTGTTAGGGTCATTGGTCGCGGCGTATCATCGATACAATTTGTATCTGTCTTACTCTCTAGGCACTAGTCAGTTAAGGGCGATGCAATTTATGGCTTGGGTCTAAAAAAGGCAATATCAAATGTACTTGTCAATTTGAAATATTTCAAACATCTCACGATTACGCCTGATAATATATGATAATACCCGATTAGGTACGCAATAAAAACGCGTAAAAAACGCAAGCACACAAGAAACAGTTTTGTGAAAACGTTAACATTTTTATTTTTATAATTCGATTGTTCACAAAATATCGATGTATCGTTGCATCCCTAGCTGTGGTCGGTAGGTCGGTAGGTCGACTAGCCGGCCACGCAACTCGTTCCTAAAATCCATTAGTCGACTAGACTAATTGGCGCCCGATGACGACTTCAGGCGGTGATTCAAAATTAAACTCACCATGAAATCGTTAAGAGGAAAGAAAATGTACAGGTATATCTTAAAATAAAAAAAAACACGGACTTCACCCACATTTCGGGAAATCGATACTCCCGGATGTAATGATATTATTAGTCAACAATCGATACTGTTTCGAAAATAATTTATTAATACTCGTGAGATAATCGAATTGTTTTAGGACCTTACCTAATGCAGTGTGTAGATTACTTCTATCTTGTTATGATTTGCAAACATGACTTTTTTTCACTTCTATTTTCGTAATGTTCTTCTATCACGTTTCAGGGTCAATTGCTGCATTGTTATTTGATAAGCTATTATTTCTTTTTTTACTGCTCTTTAAAGTGCAAAGAAAAATAACTCTACAACTTTTATCATAGAAATAAAAAACAAGTGTTACTCTTCTTCTTTATCTCTGTTTAGATTGGTTGATCTGTTATCGGCTAAAGAGTGTTTCCCGAGATGCTGACTTCCAGTTGTCTTTCCATCTCTTTGATGGTCTTCCAGGCAGACGGCGTCCAGCTGGGATTTCAAGAGCCACGGTATAGGATATTCTGGAGCAGACCATTCTATCGACGTGATGAATTTCTTGATTCCGGATTCTGTCTCTAAAGGTTTTCCCTACTATCGCTCTTAGTACTTTCATCTCTGAAGTTCTGACCAGATTTTGTGACAGATACGAGTTACTCGAATCCACAAACTTGATATATCCAGTGACCGGTTTCATAGGTTTTGTGACATATTAGAGACTTGGTAACAATCCAAATTTTAGGACTTAGGTATCGTTCGTTCTTTTTTTCTATAATAAATGTTTTAGAGAGAGGTAATTATTTTTTCTTCATGTTTTAAGAGTACTTAATAAAAATACATAAAATATCAAAATCGACAATTGAACCTGAAACGTGATAGAGGAAAAATTCCATTCCCATTCACTTTTTTAGTAACAGAGTGGAGAAAATTTTTTGAAAAATCACGTTTTTTTTTACAATTTTTTTTTGAAAATATTAAAGCTGCATGTTATTTGAAGTATGTTTTGTTAACCATTGGGCCTTTTCTGGTTAAAAACATAAAATAATACAGATTGTATACGGCCATGATAAATTAGTAGCTGAATAGTTTTATGGTTCAGAAATGTCCACAGGTATCAGAAGTATATTTTAACTAACCATTTTGCCTACTTAAACGCATTTCAATATGAAATTTTAAATTGATCGTAATTTAAAGACTTTGATTTAAAAGCCTTGTTGAGTCACTTCACAGGTGTTTGAGTTTTTCCTCAAGTGATGATTCAATTCTGAGAAATTATTTAACAAATGCATTTTACGAGTATTTAGACATCACACTTTACTGGAATTAATCAATCGTCTAATTAAAAAACAATGTAAATTTCGTAAGAAGACAAAGTTGACATGAAACAACTATTTGTAAAGTTGTTTTATCTACTTTAGAATCTGAAATTGAGATTAATTGTCTTGCCTTCGTATTATGAATAAAAATTGTGATACGCTGCAATTTGTGCACAAGTGCAGTGTCCTATGATCGATTAAAAAGAAACGCGGTCTGACTTTTCTTCACATGAACGTATTCCCATATTTTCTCCATGAATTACAGCTAATGATTTACACTTTTTTCATACACTATATATACAATTATGTTCATTGATAACAAACAGTTTATGACTGAATAAAATTAGGACAGAAGAAATAAAAAAAAAACGCTTTAATGACATAAAATATGTAAAATAAAATAAAAATATTGACAAGGATTCTTTTATTACTTTGGTATTTCAAATATTTTACAAAAAAATTAAACCACGAAAAAAAAAACAGTCATTGATAGGTCATGAGCCCTGTAAATGCTTAGACTCCCATTTCCCCTTAGCTAAAATATTTTCCCTCTTGCAATAAATACATTTGAACTGTTTATTTTATTACACTCAATAAAATTGCAAGCTCGTAAATTTTTATTAAGTGATAGCGAAATGTTTTTTCTAGCAACGTCATTTTATTAGGTAATTTTTTTATAGAGTTCAAAGACATGAGGTCATGTATTTAAGTTGGATAAAGCTATGTCATTAGTATCCGAAACGACCTATGCCGCGTGAATACAAATGTAACATTTTAAACGTACGGAGTATAACGTACTATATATTTATTTATTTATTTCACACAAAACTTTTTCTTTTTCTTTTCTATATAAACACCTCACTGGGCATATGTCTATGTAAATAATGGGCGTTTCGAGGCATTCATTTACATTATTTTTATGTTATATTCTAGTTACAGTAGTTGGAATTCATAATAATATATGCGCACACAAACACACACATAAATGTATGCATAGATGTATACATACATGTATAAATAAATAGTCAAATCAATAATAACAATAGGAAAAAGTTATAATTGTAGTAATATGATACACATAGGTACTGTGCAGATATTGAGCGGAGGAGCATGCCACGGTCGAGGGCTATTCTGGCTCTTAAGGAGATCTGTGGCGAGTATGTCGACCAAGAACACGGAAACACGTCAACTCCAGCAAATCTGGACAGTCAATAAATTAATTTATCACTTTAAAAAATAATATTAGGTTTGTTAGAATTCTTCTATCGGAAAGATTTAAAAGATGCTCAAGATATCGATTAATTATAATTAAATAAAGCAGCTGGAATATGTAGTTACAAATTTCTATAAGATATTTTAGATATTTCTTCTGGACGCGCTCAAGTAAATCAGAATGTACATTGTAATGAGGAGACCAGACTGGAGAAATATGCTGGGTGTACATTAAACTCTGTCACATCCGAAACCACGATGATCAGTATGAGCAAGAAGACATATTGGCACATTAAAATAATTTTTTAGAACAAATAAAATTTAAAAAATAAAATATAAAAAAAGCAAATGGTTGGTTACTTCTGCAGGAGAAAAACGAAGAGAGGAGGGGTGAGTTTGATACTTAATCCTCTCCTGTAGAAGTAAGCAACTATTTGTTTAAATAAATATTTTATTTGAAAAAAAATCTTTATTCTAAATATATTTTTAAATATGCTAATATGTCTTCTTGCCCATACTGATAATCGTGGTTTTGGATGTGTATAATCTATATATATATATATATATATATATATATATATATAAACATATGTATATTCTATACACCCTGTTCAGAACACCCTGTATATTCTAAACGATTTCTAACTAGGGAGTAATAAAAAGACGTAATAAGTCTTGTGGTAGTAATTATTATACAATTTTTGTCCTAGCTTTAATTTTCTTTAGTTGTATTTTTATTTTAATCGTACCTCTACTAATTATAAAAAAAATGTATTTACCAAATGTATGTAAAATGGACTAAATAAGTCCGTAAATTAATAAATAAATATGTATGATAAAACAACGAAAGATTAAGTTTAAGCCAAATATGCTTTGAGTATGTCTAAATGCTTGCAGATTGGCTGGATTTCCTCCCTAGGAACATTCACTTCGACAGATGGAAGAGTTGGGGAAATATGGAAGTTCAAACATAGGCAGAATGGTGAATGTTACACAATTATTAAATGGCTACTTAAACCAGCCCTGTAAATGCCTGGACTTCTTAAAAATGTTTTCCCTCTCTGTTGCAACAAATTTAGATAATTTTTTGCCTTTTTTTTCTATCGTGTATTTAATTTAACTCTTACCTTAATGAACCCGTGAGGTTAAACAATAAAAACGTATTATTTCGGGCGTTTTGAAGTGACTTAATTTATTTGCAGTTTCGGTTTCGGCTGAAAATCTTTTTTCTTAAAAAAAAAAACATGTATGTGAAAATTATGTATTAATAGAAAAATCATCGTGGGTTATCCGGAAAATACCTATAAAAATTAAGTTTGCTTATTATTTCAATATAATTATTGATTTTATTTATTGATGCTAATTGGGCATTTGCTTGAGTAAGTATAAACAAAAGCAAAATACAACTAACGTCAAAGCTATATAATTTTATTAGCACAAATGTTAGTTATCAGCCGGCCCTGTTTATTCGGTTAAGAGCATTTACTGTCATACTGTCTAGAAACGAAAATAAACTATAACAGGTCACAATACCCGTAGTAACAGATGACCCTGATCCTCGGTTGTAGGTTATAGACCCGAGAGGTGACTGTTAGTTGATATTAATGAACTAATAATGTGTGCCCCTTGAGTTTACATTTGCGGAAATAGTAAAATACGCATTCATTTGTTTACCCATTGCTCATACTAAACTTAAACGAGAGAAATAGTTCACAATGGAGTTCTGGCACCGACCTTGATGTATGGAAGCGAAGCATGGGCTTGGAAAAACAGGGATGAAAGTAGGCTGAATGCTGTCGAAATGCGACCTCACAAGCGAATGTCTAGTAAAAGTATTAATCTATTATTTTTAAGCAAACAGCTTAAAGCTGGGTACGTATTCTGATGTGAAGTTAAAATTTATCTTTAATTTTATCTACAAAGTAAAATTGAGTTTTCGTATGAAAAATATAGTATATTTACAATTTTTTTCTCTAAATATGTTAAAATTCCGGTTACGTATGAAGATACTTTAAATTTTGATACACATATACAAACTTTCGTACGTAAATATCGCCCTGGGCCGCGATTATGAACGGCTATCTTCATCGGTATATACTGAGACGGTATAAACTAATATCAACATTTATGTACGAAAGTGTACATATTTGTATGAAAATTCAAAATACCTTCGTCGGTTACTGGTAATTGAACATGTTTAGAAAAAAAAAATGTAAATATATTATATTTTTCATACAGAAAACTTGATTTTACTTTGTAGATAAATTTTAATTTGCCATCAGAATACGTACCCTGATATGCTTAAATCTATTTTAATTAATGTTAGCTGTTAGCGCACCAATTTTTCCGAAACAAATCTAGTTCATTTTTGAACCCATCGAGACTGCTCATTGAGATCAGCTCTTGTGGCACATTTCAGAAATGAACCTACTGCTGACTGTGACACGGTACAAATTACTAGTACATAAACACATACATTTCTCTATAAAACACACAGTTTTCCCTGAAGATGGCTCCTGCAATGGTAGCCGAAACGTCGGATCAAATCCAACATACACGGTATCACCCAAAAAAGATACATAATATTGACATAGTCTTTTGTTTACAAACATTTGGACAAACTCAAAATATTGTAAGCAAAATAATTAATATTTTCAAAACTATTATCAGACAAAGTCCAGTGGAAGTGTCTCAGACTTTGGATCAGAGGTCCAAGGTAAACCCCTCTTTACCGCAGCTTATTTCCTATTTTCTATCATGAAAATGTTTGTGTACAAAGCAAATGAATAGTGAAATAGCTGAAAATGCCCAAAAATGAAGTGGTATTATAAAAATTAAGTTGTTAAAATTAATTAAATACTATTTTTAACAATAATGGCATACTCGACCTTTTTTTTATAGCTACAATAATTATCCTTGAAAATTATATTGAATAAATACGAAAAAAGATGAGAAATGCCTAAAACTGCTATGATCGTAATTTTGGGCACTCATTCATTGTCGTTTATGCAATAAATTTTATGTGAATTAGAATGGCATAATAATTTAAGCATTATTTATTTATTTATTTTCAAGAATGGGCGTTGAAGTAGGAAGCGTGGCGACAGCAAATTATGAGATAACATACCAATAATTTATAACAAAATGATATAAGAGTTCTAAAGCCTACTTGATGTAGTTACGCGTCTGCGCACTAGGGCGTTCAAAATGTTCCAAAATTGCATTACCGGTAAATCAATCAAATCAAATGTTCTGACCGACTTATCGATTATTAAGAAGACGGATGTGATTATTGTTGAATATATTTGTTTGACCAATCGACTTATCTAATTGAATTCCTTTGATCAATAAAACGCAAAGATATCATATACCAATTATTTTTTCATATCAGAAGATTTCATTTCTTTAATGTAGGTTTGTTTTTTCATAAATCATAATTAAAGCAAATAATTACATGATAAAAGTTTTGGGTTCGATTAAATCAAAAGACTGCTCGCAATATTGATTTAAAAAACGTGTTTTTATCACTCCTACAATATTTTCTATGCAACTATAATATCTCACCATAAAAGAAGTTTGTTTTGAAGAATGTTTTGATTGCGCTGGAATAGTTTTAAAAAATAAAACACCGGGTATTTACCGATAAATCCAGAGAGCAAACGGATTTAAATAAACTTGAGAATTTTCGGAATTTACCGGTAAATCCAGGGAGTAAACCGATTTTAATGAACGTTAGAATTGTTTGGTATTTACCGGTAAACTCAGATTATGAACCGGTTTACCGTTAACTTGTGTTGGTTGCCTGTCCTATTGTTAATGAATTTTGAGTGCAGGAGTTTGATAATACTAGTCGTGGGTTAGCGTATATTTCTCGCTGAAGAGGCGTCAAGTTCTTCGAGACGACCTTGATTTACTTCTGCTTGGCATCATGTTTACATCATTAACTTTGTACTTCTACAACTCTGAAAAATCGGTTTCATTTATATCTTTAATCTATTTATTTTTTTTACATCCTGTTTACCTGGCGGAACGTATACAAAAAAAACATTTAAGGCTTAACAAAAATATTAAAAAATTTACACGGAAAATTGCACGTTTTAAATATGTGCAAAAGTTTGTAGGAAGGCCACTACTCCAAGGTTCAAATTTATTGCAATAGTGAGGGAAAACCAGCCAACGACATGTCATAAGCCCAGTAAATGCCTATACATCTATATTCTCTTCTCAAAAATGTTTTCCTTCACTGTAGCAATAAATTTCAAGCTTTGCATGATAGTCAATTATTGATATCAGAACTAGCGTATTATCACAACTTAAACCAGCCAATGACAGGTCATAAGCCCTGTTAATGCCTAGAATTCCATATTCCCTTCTCTAAAATATTCACTCTATTGCAATATACGTGTATGATTCATATCATCAATTGTAGTGCTTTCACACTTGTAGATTACGCAGACAGGGTATAGTCTAAGCTTATAACCAAGTTACACAGTTTAAACCCGCGCTGTCGCAGCGGGTACCTTGCAAGACATCGGGCCCTCCCTTATAACACCCTACTGGGTAAAATACAGTGCTTGTCTGAAAACATTTGAATAAACTAAACATATTGTTAGCCCATTATCACAAACTTACACCGTTTTTTTAAAATTCAGTATTAACAACAAAAAATAAAAATAATATAGAGATAAATAAAATATTGATATCCCTAAAATATTTTTGTTTCTTTATATTTTAGCGCTACAAAGAACCACAGCCCCTTTAAAGTGGTAAATGATGTAAAACAGACTTGAGAAAAAATCACATTAATTTATTTTCATTTCACTTGGAATCGAATCCGGATCTCCCGTGAGTGAGGCGTTGCCTTAAAAATTTTACCACAGTAAAATAATAAGATGTCTGATATTAATGTTTCAACTCAGAATGGGACTAATGAAATGACGTAATTTCTGTTGTACGCTAATTATTGGAGCTATTAATTATTAATTGTTTCTACGATATATTGTTATGATAATTGTATACATGGTGTTTCAGTTTGAATGCATTCGATGTAAGTGCGTTCAAGAGTTCATGCACAATCGATTTGTTAACAAAATTTGTATAAATAATCCCTACATTTTTATTAGAAATCAATAATAAAAACACCATATGCCAAGAATGCTTATTTCCACCGGTCCTGTTCACTGGATAATATTAAATAGGGAAATATCGCATACTACGAAAACCGATAAAAATATATGAAATGGATTTAGAAAAATTCATAGTATTTCCAAAATCAATATGGATATTATGGAGAAATATTTTCATACATAACTTTAAAAAATAAATTATTAAAAAATATGTCCTTGATAATTGTGACGTCAAAATTCGTAACGATGTTCCATTTAAATTTAAGCGGTCACAAACAAAGTTAGAAATTTACACGAATGGTGATGTATTAGGGGCGTGGCCAATACAATGGACTGAATGCCATATTTACCATAATTGGTCCTATGATGACCAAATAACGGTATTTTTTTTATTTCTAAGCCTGCAAGTAGGCCAAGAGGAATTTTCCGCTAGATTTTTGAATAACAGGACATCAAAAAAACATTAAAATTTTTGGAAGATTCAGATAAAGTGTGTATAAATGTTTTTTTTTAAAGGCTACAGATGTTTGAATTTTTCAATTTTATTTGAATTATTTAACTTTTCGTATATGTAATACATACACATCTTGATCATATAAAAACGACGGATGTACGAAAAACGCGACGCTGATTTTCTTTATATTTGATCTTGAAAAGTTTACATAAAGGCTGATGTAAATATATGTAACTAACCCCAGTATCAAATGATATACTTTTGTACTTATCAAGCTGTTATATAAAGTGTAAAAAAAACAATTAAACCGCTCTATTGTTAAGTCGAAGAAAATCAAATGCGTCGCTGTTCTACGATCAAGAAGATGTTTTTTGTACGTCAGTCGGCTTATTGCCAAATGGCCATTTTGTCAAACCAACCAAAAAAGAAAACGTAATATATTATATATTGACCGACATTAATTTTGTGGAATAACATGGTTAAATGTATTAAATTAAACAATTTGTTTATTTTTTGTTTGTTTTCCCTCTCCTTTATTACTCCTACCCCTCTCAGTACCTAGATTTCTCATTTAAATATATTTATGTTTAGTTTATAATAACACTTGTAGATATGATAATCTTTGCTTTCCAAAACTAACAGCGCTTCAAAATAAAACGTGTTATTTACATATGTAATTTTAGCTTCAAAACATATGCGAGAAAAAAAAAATAGATTCATAAATATAACTAGCAAGATATTGCGAAGAGATATCTACGTACATTATTTAATATCTCTACGAGTCTTACACGGGAAAAAATAATAAAAATAAAGGAAAAGAGAAGAGATTAAAGAAGAGAAAGGAGATTTTGACGCGTGATTTAAGCGGAGGTACTGTAAATACATTTTTGATAAACGATGGGAGATGATTCTACAGTCGAGCCGCATGGATATTACAGAAGTGCCTCGATTATGAACGCTATCTTCATCTGTACATATCGAGACGGTATACTTAACTTCTGTACTATCTGTATCTACCTCGGTATGTTCTACCTACTTGTCATCTTGACATCAGAATATACGATCGGAATCAACCAATAAATGACCTTAATGATTTATTTCATTAACATTAAAAATAGTTCTCATTTATATTTTATATATAGGCTTCTGTGATAAAAAGTGCCCACTTTAAAGCAATTATAAACTTCCAATAAATCCCAATTCAAGCAAAAAATGCTTGCTTGAACACGATTTTAATATGACTTTTGGCAATGAGGAAGCTCAGTGTCTTTTTTTCTTTTTTTATTTGTTAATAGAATATTAAACTAAGCCAATTTTTTTTTTTATATATTGTATTATCAGCGCTATGATTTTTTAAAGTTTTGTATTTCTGAAATAACTCCGCGTGTGACGTCAGAGGTTGTTCTATGACAGTTCTTCCGATTGGTTCGTTTACGGTGACCAAACTGGATATCCTTCAAAGCTCTCACATCATAAGGTGGTTTATATGAACCAGTGACGTCATTGAAAGTAGTGCGTTTTTATTAAAATATTTTTTATTAAGTTTTTTCGTACATTTTTAAGAAATTTTACCGAACAATTTATTGGTCCAATTTTTACCGTGCGCTAGAAAACATTTTTTGTATCCAATTTTCCGTAGGGCTGAAGTTCCTTATTACCTAGATAGTACGCTTAACGATTGTCTGTATTTATCTACCTATTAATTACAAAGCCAGCTCTGGATATCTAGTAGTAAAATAATAAAAAAAGGTAAACCATGAATCGTTAAAAATTTTCACGGAGGAACGAGTATATTGGAGCGTTAGGACTAGAAGTACCTACAGTGATCAGAAGAGATTCAGACAATTCAGCTGTCGATAAATAGCTTCTCGCTCTTTCCGTGGCCCTGTTATAGATCCTGTCTGATATATAAATCTGGTGGCTTCCAAAAATAATTTCAAAGCTATTTAAAGGTTTTATAATGTCAAATCAATTTAAACCTATATGGGTAACTTCCCATAGCTCCGTGTCCGGTAAAAAAATTGGTCGTTTCAAAGTACTTTGGTGATGACGACGGAAGTTTGCTGCATCAGCCGCCAGCGTTGGGAAAAACATTTTAGTGATTTTACCTGTAGAAGAAGCGCGGTAATAATCCTCCCAATGCTGCTAGGTATTTTGTCATATACAGCGTTTAGCAAAGCTAAAGGGAAACTCTGAGAAGAAAGGAAAACATTAAGGAATGATGACTATTGTCCATGCGATGATATTTTTTCACAGAGTATCGAACATCTGTTATTTCAGTGCCCTTTTTTTTAGTTTACAACGCCATAATCTTCTCTGTTCTCAGGTGCGGTATGTGGTGGCAAACTGTCGATAATCAGAAAATAAAAATGTAATTCAAAGTGAAACATCCTGTATTATAATAAAGTATGCAAATTTAATACGTAATACATTGTATCAGCATTGCTTGTTTCAAGCGATTTATTGTCGCCAGTCGATCAACTTTGTTTTATAAAACTTTTTGGAGAACGAGTCTATTTCAAGATTTCGTGATTTTTGTTTTGTGTTCGTTTTTATGCTAATTCAGCCATGTCTTTGTAATGTTTATAATATTTACGGAGAAAAGGCGTCTAGATGAGTCAATTTCAAAACACGTTTTTCTTTTCTTAAGTATCGAAAGAGCCAAACATGCAAATATTGTGTCGTATAAATGTCATGTTTGGCAAAATTTGGTATCCATAAGCAACGTATTGTAAATTTAAAAAATAAACTCAACAGAATATATGAGATAATACGAAATTATTAAAATGACATGAGCTGATCACTTTGCACAGTGTAACATTCACCATTCTGCCCATGTTTAAATATCTATCTATAAAATATATGTATATAAAAATAATATATTATATTTCTTTGTTTGTCCTGTCCGTATAACATTCATCGGATTGCGATAAAACTTTGGTGAAATATTGTGCGCCCGCTTACGAAGGTTTCTAAGTAAAAAAAATACTTCAAAAAACCTGTAGCTCAATCATAAATAACTATCGACGTGCCAATAAACGACGTGATAACAATTTCTCACCATGGATGTTTATCGTATTCGCAATCACAATGGAACATCCGTGAACACCTAATTTTAAATGTCAAAATATTTACGTTTCGCGACGTATAATCCTGTTGCGCAATCACACATTTGAATTTCACCGGTGTAAATATGGAAAATATTCCAAAACTGCTATTTTTATTTATTTATTTATTATTTATCATGCTATTTGTAGCATTTATTTGGCGGTTGGCAAGCCAAATGTCAAAAAAGCAGTCGCCATAGTAATTGCAATTTAATTTTTTACTTTTTTGTATTAGATACTCCTTACGTTTTTGCAAATGCGATATATTGTACGATTTTTTATAGTAAACGCCGATTTTTTGCCAATTGACTGTATTTATTTACGAGGAAAACAAAAAAAAAACTGACATGAGCATTGACTTAGAAATAAAACACGCGTTGACTTATGACTGCTATAACTTAAGCATGTTCATTATTGTTCACTGTGTTTGCTCAAATGCTTATCATGTTTTTAAGCACGTCGATCCGTATCCGTTCCTGTACCATTCATCCAATTGCGTTGCAACTTTGCTGACTTGATGGGGTTTAAGAATAAAAAAAATCATACAAGTAGGAAAATCCATGCTTCTCACATAAACACCACCACATACCGTACACCACATCTAAATACAAAAGTTTCATTGGCTGTGCCCACGTACACTGAAAAATTGCTCGTAGCCGAACGAGAAGAGCTGCCCGAAGGAGCTGTCTGTAATCTGGTAGCCATTTGTGTTGAAAGAAGGTAATCCAGAAGTACATAGTGTGTACGTCATTAGATTGAGAAAAAAAAGATGTGAATTCTTCACTGACTGTGATTAAATTGATTGGACATGATCAATTCGGCGAAACGATTACACAAAATAATGTTCAAACCATTTGAAAATAATTGAAAAAAAATTTAGGCTTTTTCCGATAGACGAAATTATTCAGTCAGATAAATCTCACCCACATCAATAAGGGTTTGAGCTCTTTCAGAAATATCAACAGAGGGAAGAATGAAAGCATTATGAATGAATTATGAATATTTTACGGTGTGTAAAATGGGCACAAAAATCAACCAATGACAGGTCATAAGCCCTGTAAATGCCTATACTTGATATTATTGTCTCGTCCAAAATTTTCTTCATCTTTTTTGTAGTATGTTGATTTTACTATTATTTTGATTCGAAACAGTTTAATTTAATAACACGGGAAGCTCACAAATTACTCTCATTAGAATATAAACAATATGAACTTCCGTGTTACTTTTTATGCAGACTTTAATACGTTTGTGGAAATAGTCTTGTATTGTGTGTTGTTCAACATACTCGTAGTGATTCATTTTTAAATTATGAGATCACGTGGGTTCATTCTCCTCTTTAGCATCATCTGAAGTCAGCCATCGTCTGGAGATACAAGATATAACGGTTACTGAAGTAAAGTGTATGTTATCAATTATAATACTTATTTTAAATTGTACACTAGTGGCCAAATGAATCGTGACATTAAAAATAATATTTTACTAGTAAATATCAGACGTGTGCGTCGCGCCGCGTCACCGGTCAAAATTTATAGAGAAGACTATGGACTTGTCCTTTATTCTAACAAACATCTTTTTTACATCGCGCTACTAAGTTCTTTAGACAGACGCAAACATGGTGTTGCCTTTGACTAGACACAGCAGGTGTTAGAAGTTCTTGTTTTTTTATCACTACACTACACAAATCGCAAATGGTTTCTGGCCTTTGGGAGTTAAAGGGCACTGGGAAAATGAATGCAACAGCCAAATCAATAAAGTTTCTGCTTTCCTGGCCATAGTTAGCAAAAAATTCTTACTAAATTAAAGATCTTTAATGGACTGTATAAAATATGTTTATTTTAGTAAATTCAGTGTAAGCTCTGTGACGACCATCTGACTCGAGAAGAAAATGATAAAAGCTAAGGTATAGCCCTAATGCTATCTATATAATATATAACACTAAGAGTACCCACCAAAACAACAATACTCTGGTGTGGCGCTCACAAAAATCAATTAGAATAAAATTAAGAACTACATCTAAAGAAAAACGTAAAGGGCATATTTCACTTGGTTAGGCCTGTCCTTAACCTAGACGCTTATTCATTATATACTGTGTTATGTGGGTAAGGTCTATCCTTTTGAGGGCCTTGGGTACATTTTGCGAATTGTTCTTTTATTTTGACTTTACCAACTGTTAAGGCTAAAAATCCGTTTTTCGAATTGAGTCGTCTAAACTGTGATGAATGTTGCTTCTCCGGTACCATGGACTTTATATTTCGATGTTTTTCAAGCTAGTGTACATTTCAACCTCGGTGGGGGTACATCGCTGCTTAGTGGCTTGGCGGTTTCTTCCTATGCTGCGTTTATGAAGGAATATTGGCTGTGAAACCAACGTAACGAATATGGAATACGAATATTATGTATATTACTTCGTAAAATGATCTTATTTTGTTAAGTACACGAGTATAATGTTTTTAAAGAGCGCTGACCCAGGCTCTATTCTAACAAGGTTCATTTCTGCCTTCTGGTTCATGTATTGAAAATGCTACCCCGACTAAAGAGCAAGCAAAAGGGCGAGACTTTTAAAAGTTTGTACGAGTATCACTCTCATTAGTGAAAAAATCCGATGTGGTGAATTATCTCTGAAGTGAGAAGTAACAATGAAGCAACGGACTGCTTCCCTTAGGAAGCTGTACTTATACATGTCAAACAGTATTAAATGAATTAAGGATTCCTACAGATTCGAAACAAATGTGGAGCTGATTTCTAGCTTCCCAAGGTAAAACTGACTGGGACTCAAAACAAACTTTATTATAAAGGTTCAAACATATTTAACGAGTTGTCAGAAAGTCTCAGGGAAGTGTCTCCACTTTTCAAGAAAAATGCGTTTTGTATATCAGGGAAAGGGACAAGTAATTTGTATATTGTGTTAATTTACAGATACATTTAGATAAGACATATTTGTGTTATACTAGTATGGCAATTTCAATTAATTTACAAACTAAACAAATAACTACAAATAAAATAATAGAAGTGGCCTTACGTGGTAAATTAATAAATATTAAAACGGCTATTGGGCAGTCACTTGCGGGATATAATTTATTTTTGAATGAGTTATTCTAAACACAACCTTTCTCTGGTGATTCTGCTGAATTTTATATTTCAAGAGAAAAGTATTTGATATGATTTCATCTCTCGTCGAGCAAATTCCTTGATAAAAGGATGTTAATTACATTAAATAAACCGAAAACTAATCATATTTTTTATTGTAAAATAGTTTTAGTACAGGTAAATATCCGAGTAACATATCTTTTGAAATCGTATCCAATCATTTGGCCTCACGTGTACAGAAAACGATTCCACCTTCAAATTGTACCCACGTGGGCAGGCGACCATCTGTCTGCAAGTATTTATATTAAAATCCACACTAATTGTAATTAAGTAATACACGTCATAATTACTATTGCTTAAGATCGCTGAAATAGTTAATGGACCATCCAACTGTTATTCCATATCTATGAAGTTATTTATTGTTAGCTGTCTGTTGTCTGTCAATGTTTTGAATGATACGATATTTCGTATCATTCAAATGCAGAGAGAAAGGAATAATAATGACTTATTATAACGTTTTATTTGTACTGGTGCATTAATATATCCTACGCATTTAAGGCGTATTAGATTAAATAATTGAGAAACATTATGTATCGCATTCAGTCAAATAATATATAAACAGTCTTATTATGAACATTCACAATGTTATTATGATCTCACTTTACCCTTTATGTCACAATTTTTAATACGAGTATATTTCAAATGTATTTTATGTTAACAAATTACAACACAAATGAAGAACATTCTAAAGAAGGTATAATAGAAGTCTAGGAATCTATAAGGCTTATGAACTGTCATTGGCTGGTTTAAGTGGCCACTTTACACACTGTGTAACATTCACCATTCTGCCCCTATTTGAACATCTCTATTACGTCAATTCTTTCATCTGTTGATGTTTGTGAAGTTAAAGAAAAAACCTTTATGAAACCCTTTTTGAAACCTTTATTTATGCGGGTGAGATTCGTGTAATTTAACGAAATAATTTAAGGGATATAGATGTTTAAATATGGGCAGAATGGTGAATATTACACAGTGTGTAAAGTGGCCACTTAAACCAGCCAATGACAGATCATAAGCCCTGTAGATGCCTAGACTTCCATATTACAATACCTAGAATATGCGACCAATATAACAATAGATTTACCGACTCTGATTTTTTTTGTGACAGGTCTGTAAATTTAAGGCAAAAATCATAGACATTTTGAGAGAAGCAGACATTTAACTTTATTATCATACACATATATTTTTATTTCTTTTCCATTTGCTATATTTAACATGATTTAAATTATTGTATTAAGTGTAAACATTTTTTTTGGTATGTGCATGAGTGTCCTACACTAATATACAAAGAAATTGTCAATATTTGTGTAAACACTGTTTGGCTACCCAATCAAACAAATAAATAAATTACAGTCTCTAAAATGTTCTTCATCTCGATTATAATATGGTAATATTAACAGCTCCCCAGGGAGTTGAATCCAGTCCTTTACTTAAAAATTTCTGACAAACTCAAAATATTGTTGTATTTTATTTATCTTCGTATTTTAGACTGTATCATTAGCTAGATTCGTCCCTATCTATCTGTAATTCTATCAAAATTGTACTTGCACTCGTTTTAGCTATAATACCGAGTATTTTTAATGATAATTTTGTTGACCTTGTACAACAATAGTTAGAGTTTTAGTTCTTGAGTACCCAAAACGAGTTCGAGTATAATTTGAATAGAATCAGAATGAGATACATATTTGTGTGGCACACATTGTGGACGAATCTTTCGACCTTCGAGAAACGAAGGCAGGAAATGCTATTTGGCACTTTTGTACGAAGTACATAGTTTATTTCAGGTTTTCTTGTTACTTAGATGTCAGAAACTTTTTCTATTGTCGCATTATTTTGAAATCTTTATAGGCAGGTATCAAATCTGGGAACATACATTCGTAGATAAAGATTGAGCACGGTAACTTCAATCGACGTCTCGTCGGCGTCGGTAAAACGAATTTCATCACTCAATGAAAGTTTTCCACGTATGTATATAGATAAAAATACCGATATGTAGCGATAACGACGCCAGATGCATGCAAAAGTCAAACGTCACAGCTTTCAAAAAACGAATGTTTTTATTCTATCTATTAATTTAAATTGTAAAGTATTTATTTGCGTTAATTTTGATGATAAAAATTAAACAAATAACATAAGCCCATGCACTTGAAATTTTCTCAAACTAAACGGTTTGGGTAGGTAGAAAAAAAATTCCTTTGGAAAATATGCCCGACCTTATATGTATATATATAATAAAATAAGTGTTGAATAAATAAATAAGATTAAAAAAATATAAAATAACAACGAAAATTCTTCTTTTCCATATCCGCCTCTAATTGAAGCATGAAAATATTACCAGTCGCCTCCAGGAGACACTTTTGCTATCCATTACTCTAGCCTCCTACCACGCCAACCACGTGTCCCTTAGTTCCACCGAATAAAGCTGAAAGATTGTCATCGACAGTCTTCTACGACGGCGGGAGCCCGCAGGTGTAAAAAAGAGGCAACTTGGGTTTATGGGTTTCGTTCTCCAAAGGCATGCGCAACACGTGTCCAAGCCAGGTCCACTGCGAATAATAGAACAAATATAACGTTTAAATTTAGTTCATACAATACACTCACAATTGTTTGTAGGTGTATTTTATATCATGTTATTTGTACTAGGGTTTGAGTTCTGTAAATAAGATAAAACTTGTGGCGAGACTAACGTTTGTCAGAACCACCAAGCAATTGAATACGGAAGGGCCAAACAAAGGGGCGCGCATTCGCACTGTTTACTCAGTGAATATTCTGCAACCCTTTACTTGAAGTCCATTATGAACAATTTCAGGAAAGCTGGCTAAATACGTGAGCTGTTCTAATGTATGGAAGAGGAAACTTGCAACTAAAGCAAACCGTCGTGGAACAACCCTTCCGGAATGCTGAAAGTCATTTCCCTGTACCATGACTGCTCCGGATAAGGAAGCGGTCTGGTGGCTGAGTAGATGAACTCTAGGCTTGAAAGCAAATATCTTGTACTATGACTGTCCCAGAATAGAAAGCGGAATGATGAGAAAATCTTATTTTGGAAGCTGCACGACCTTTAGTAGGTGGATATTGTAGTGCGGATGTTTTCCTCAGGTCTTAGCAGGGGATGAGGCAATTCGGTTAGCTGCATATATAAATATAGTTGGGTGATTTATATAGCACCATTTTCATGAAAATCACAGGCGCTGATGTTAGAAAACTAACTTTGTGGGACCAAGACAGTGATACATGGACAAAAAATCGTATGTAAACGTGTCAACCGCATGGTACATTTTAAAGGCGGCTCTAAACGCTGGCCAATACGATCGCCAATACGTTGTCAAATACGTATTGGCAAACGTGTATATGGTGGTGTTTTGTGGCTAGTAGAGCTGGAAAACGCGTTGGCAGATGCGCTGGCGAGCGATCTGATTTTTGTCGGTGTTTCAATACATCAAATGGCACTGGTAGAACGGTGGCAAATGCGCCCACACATTAACCCAGCTTTTAGTACGCTGCGAACCACCGAAGGGGGCGCGCATATTTTTTGTACGATTTCGACATTCTTCCAACGTATGGGCAGTTAAGTGATTTCGTAGCCATAAAGCACGCTTACGTACTGGTACTGGCCACTGAGAGCCGGCTTAATAAGCATACTGTAGCTGTAGAAACTCAGTTTTGACAATAAATCATTTTTCTTATAAATTTGGAACTACCGAATTCCCACGCTAGCGATCGCCAGAAAACAATTTACGAAACAGAGGCAGGAAATGAAATAAAAATAAAAATACATAAATAATCGTCCATTGTTTTCAAAAACCATTATTTAAAAAGCAAAACAAACTGTTTTTTAGTATTTGTATTATTTATTCGCGTATTCACGGGTCATAGTGTATTTACTTAGGTTTTAAAATCGTTAAAATAATCATAGTTTCTCTATACGCACCCAGTGGTGCATTGGGCACTGCATTAGTACTACAGCTGCAGCTTATTTTGGTAATTTTTGTTACACTGAAAGTAAGATATTGTTAAATTGCAGGCGCCAGTCCAGGGACAGTAAAATATTGCATTGTATAACTTTATAGCCAATGCTTCAAGTCCACCCTGTCAGGAATCAAATGTTGGACGACAATCTAAACGAATACCGGAAATGAATGATTAATTCGATTGTTTAATTAATTTAATTACAAATCATTTGACTATTCAATTTATTCGATTATTTTCATCTCTAGTGGAGCTATTACGTTTGATAGATTATGACAAGGTATAGTGTAAGCTTTACCAAGTTGCACACACATACTGAAAGACATCAGACTTTCCCGACGTTCAACTGAAAGGTTGATTTTTAAAACTACAGCACCCTATGGATTTAATTTTTTAAGTACAATTTTAAACACGGACTGTCGGAAATTCTTTCAACTTTAAAGAAAACAAACAATGCATTACAATATTGATTTATACCCAAACAATTCCCTTTCTGCCTTCACAAAAATAAAATGTAAATATTGCTTGTTTTCATATTCATTGTATAGTATTTGGTATTCATTTGTACAAATATTATTGCCATTTTACAGTGAAGTTGTAAAACGGCGCATATTTGTTTTACTATATTCCATTTGTGTGAAGAAAGTCAACACCTTTATTGCACCTTTGATAATACGAAAATAACGAATGAGCTGATAAAATTCTACTTTTACACAGGTATATTTTAATATAGGTTCTTGAATATCTAAAAGAACTATGCATTCCACATGCACTAGCTATCAGACGTCGTATGCTTACAATATTTTTAGTTAATTCAAATGTTTATGGGCTTATTTGTTTTCTTAAAAATAAAATAAAGACTTGGTTTCACCCCCTAAGGAATCGTTAAGATTAATAAATCACAACTGGGCCTGTGACCTTTTATTGGCTGTTTTTTTTTCACTAAAATGTTTTCCTTCTCTGTTGTAATTTGTCAGTCTTATGATTAGATCAGCTACGCTACGGCAATTGAAAGTTTTTTTCACCATATAAGTTGCACAAATTATAAAACCTATGCGCTAATAGGAAACATGCTATTAGACGCTATCACCAACGTGCACGTTGGTTTTGTATTTTTGTTTAACTACTATGGTGATGATGTATAGTGAGATTTGCAAGTTGGTGTAATTAGTTTCTTATCTCGAAACTAGTTGACGAAGAAAAGTAAAAAAGTGGTTATATACAAATATTTACTCAAATTTATGGAACAAATATTTTGTGTACGTAACTGTGTCAATTAGGTGTTTGATTAGTCATTAATGTATTCATTCTCCTTCATTATTTTACAACAAATTAGTCAATAATTCATAGCAATCATTCTTCAACATTTTTAACCGTACTCTGCGGAAATATTGCGAGCATCTTTGGCACCTTTATTCTTTTATTTGAACTGATACAGAAGGAGGTGTTGAAAATGCTCACTTTCGTTACACGACATTCTATTTTAAAGGCTTGCAATCAAATAATATAATATTTATTATTTATGTTTAAAGCATTACCTTTGTGGTCAAACATTTTACCTAATGTTGGTATATATTAGTAAATACCCATTTACTAACTTTTTCACTGTACCGATAAATATTAGTAAATGTCCACTTACCGACTTTTTTACTTACCCTACTACTTTACCCTTGTATTGAGTGTCCTGATGAAGAGACGGGTACGTCTCGAAACCGGTAAAGTAAAAAAGACGGTAAGTGGATATTAACGAATATTTACTTACATTAGTTAAAATAATAGGTTACGTAAACAGTGCAGTTTTTTTTTTAAATTACGTATTCATTTCACATTTCCCCTTTATTTTATAATTTTAGTGCTTATTTTTAAATTTGTAAAAAAACGGATCTTATGTTCACACAAAATATTTTTTTTGTTTTATAAATATTGAAGTATTATTGATTTTTTATTATTTTTTAAATATTTTTTCTCTTACAAACTGTAATTAATAATAAAAATAATGTAACCTCACTGGGGTGGGGTTACCTATGCTGAGGACACTTAACAATATACTTTTATAAAAAAATATTTTTACATTTGAGAATAAACAAAGAAGACTGACTTAATAAAAAGAGATAATTAACAAAATGTTCATTCAGTTTTAAACACTACATATTTATGTTTATAATTAATTTATGTACATCTATATTATTTATATTACAAAACGCACAATGAGAGAACAAAAACCTAACGTAAGCTATATTCACTTGTGGAGCAGTTGATTCAATATTGGTTTGGGCGAATGAGACAATCAATTTTACTTCTACCTAGCTCCAATATCCATTTTTTATAGCCTTTTTGAACATTTTCTCGTTACTAATTGTTTTTATTAGATAGTGGAAGTAGGTTATAGATTTTAATAGAATAATACCCAAAATCCCTTTGTACGAAAGTGGTATTAGTTTGTATTAATACATACCCATATCAAAAATACTTACGTATTATTGAATCTATACATATTATGTAGGTCAGACAAATCTGAACCACGAAACTCGCTTCTTCGAGTCTCGTTTCTTTGTTAACTGTCACTTTCCTTTGCCGAACCGTAGTCGGTATTTATCGTTACACTACTTACCACAAGCCATTATATTTTTTCTTCCTCTTTTACTCGTCTCACAGAAACGAAAGTAATTCTCTACTCCATTCAAAGTGAAATTTGACAATGAAATTTAATTGATTACTTTTATAATTTGCGCACTCGATAAAAGTTACACTATTCATTCAATAGAATAGGCACTTATGATGAAGAAATTTTATAGAAATTTATGATTTACCTCTCTGGACAGACATTTCATGTTATTTTTAATATTTATACGTCCAGCGTGCGAAAGGCGATCAAGTAAAAATGTAGTAATATTTTCATAAAAGTTATGCTTTGAATTTGAGTCGCGATATGATTAATCGCAGTTATATTTAGAAAAACATTAAAAAATTGAAATTTAAAACTATTTAATATGGTAAAATCTATAATTTTATGACTTTGTTTTAATTTTAGTAGACAAGGTCTAAATTCAAACCCGTAGGGAGTTATTAATATTAGATAAATAGGTATGTAAAGTGGCTACTTAAACCAGCAAATGACATGCCATAAGCTCTGTAAATGATTTTCTCTCACTTTTATTTTAATATCTTGATATTGCCAACTCCCTTGGGGGTTGAATCCAGTCCTCAAAATATTGTTGATAAAACCAACTGCTTTGAGAAGCATAAAAACTGAAGAATATTTTCAGGCATTGTCTAGTATGTAGGTGAAATAATTCAGTCAGATGAATGTTCCCCGCATAAATAAAGGTTTTAACTCTCGATAAATATCAACAGATGGAAGAATTAAAGAGTTATGTATATTCAAACAGAGGGATAGTAAGAAACGTTACTCAGTGTCTAAAGTGGCTACCAAAACCAGCCATTGACAGGTCATAAGTCCTTTCAATGCCTAGATTTTTGTATGGCCTTTTTTTAAAAACATACATCGATGAAAATGTTTTTCACAAAAGTTAATTTTTTTAGACACGTAACTCTCAAAAATAAAACTGGAATTTTTGGCATTTTCTATGGCGGAAAATATTTTACATTTAAATGGTTTCGCATTCCAAATTTGAAAAGTTTCAGGATAAACGAAACGCACAAGCTTCGTGACAACACGAGAGACACATTTTGTGTTGCACCAGTTGCTGTCATGTTTTTGTAATAAATTAGAAATCGCAGTACGTCAGATGTTCATATTTCAATTTAAAGTTTAGTAGGAGTTAAAAGCTGACACAGTCGGGACGAAGAATCTGATCAGAACATTGGAAATAAAAACTTAAAGGGCAATCACTAGGAGAACGCTAAGAGACCGAATCTGCAATGAAGAAATAAGACGAAACCGTGACACCAAATGCGATGTGCGATGGAGTACAAACAAACAAAACAAACAAACAAACAAACCATCACGCCGTTTCCCCGTATGCGTAGGCAGAGAGGATAGAACGCAATATCACTCTATCTTGGCATACATACCTCGCTTCCTCTACATTCATACATCTTCTCATGCACGCACGCCGATTATTCCTACTTTTGACATGTCCATCTTCAAGTATTTGATGGAATTGATCGTGCCATGTCTTTCTAGGTCTTCTTCATTTTCTGCATCCATCAACATTCGCATCGTAGATCCTTTTAGCCGTTCTTTCGCTGTCCATTCGCTCTACATGTCCAAACCAACGCGGCACCCCTTTCTTGATCCTGGCGATAATGCATGTCTCAGCCTTACACCCTTCGCTGATCTCGACATTTGTGCACCTATCATACATTTGTCTGAGGGATCGCATTTCGACAGCATTCAACCTACTTTCATCATCGTTTTTTCAATTCCATACTTCGCTCCGATACATTAGAGTTGGCACTAGAACTCCGTTGTGAACAGCTAGTTTAGCCTCCTGCGATAAACATTTGTCTTCCAAAGTAGATTTCAGTACACCGTTCATCCTGTTCCCGGCACTCACCCTCCTTTTAATATCTTTCACATTCTTTCCATCCCTAGTAAACATACTTCGAAGATACACAAATTATTTTACCTGATTCAGAATATCTCCGTTCACACTGATCTCGAATTTAGTTATATTTTCATCCCTTTCAAAAACCATCACTTTGGATTTATCAACATTCATGAGCAAATCGCTTTTCTTGCATACATCGTAGCCTTTTGTTACCAAGAATTGTTGACCAAGAAAAATATTCTGGATAGATCATATAAGAATGGAAAACTCTATGGAGTGGAGGGATTATGATCCCTTACACTGTAGCTAATGAAATTCCACCTGCTCATCGCCTTCCTGGAAGACCGCCTAAACGATAGAGGGACAGTTCGATATCATATATATTCGATATATATTCTGCCAGAACAGATCTAGATGAAGAAGAAGGAGAATAAATTATGTCAGATGAAACAATTGATTACAGAAATGTCTTCTTTCAAACTTCGATTGTACTCCAATATTTTTTGCAAAGAAAATACATGTGCTATTTCATTATATTTTATGAGGTCGTTATGAGCTGCAAAATGAGGATGTTCAGTGGTTTCATTTTATGTACTGTATTATCAGGGTTCTGCGTTTTCAAAGATTTTTAATGAAGTGAAGTCTCAAAGTTCTCTTCCGCTTCTTCACAATCATTTCTGCCGATTGGCCTGTTGACGGCAAGTAAACCGGTAATCTTGCACAACTCTTTTATCATTGGTTGGTATCAGTGGATTCATATAAACTAGTGAAGACGTTCGTTTTTATTTTGTTTTTTTTATAATATTTTTTTTTTAAATTTATTTTATGTGTAAAATTATACATTTTTACAGTTTTAACATTTCGATTTTCATATTTTTTACTAATACTAAAATCTTATCAAGCAACTTTCTGTAGCTTGTTGGTGGATATTATATTTATACTTACTTTTATAATATTATCTAAATTTATTAAAACAATGAATTAACATATAAAAATAATAATAATTACAAAAAAAAGAAAAATGAAAATATTTACACACAAGCTACGATTCAAATATAAACTTTTGATCAATTAGCCACTCTCTTATTTTGCTCTTGTTACATTGTGTGTTAAATTTTAGTACTTACGGCAATAAATTAAAAATGCTAGCTACTTTTAATATTTTTTTCGAACATTTTTAAGAAACTTTGCCGTATAATTTAATGCTTTAATTTTAACCGCGCGTAAGAAAACCGTTTTTATTTCCCATAGGGCATAAGTTCCTCATTAAGTTGTTTTATGCATTTAACTAATTACAAGCATTCGTATGTCCGTAATGAGTAGCTTTTATTTATTTATATTGATAATCAACTACTGAAAAGTGATTTTAAAATACAATTTTACAGAACATGTTAAAAATAGCAAGGACTACGCAAGTTCGAGACTAAAAATAACCGGATCATTATCTACCGTCAATAAAAATACTCTTTCAACGCTTACCAAATGAATCAAGGGCTAAAAACAAGTAGATTTCAAATAATCGAAAAAGGACTTTTGAATACTTAATATCAATTATTGTTGAAATATAGAGACAGAAAAATGGTCGTCCCTGAAGTGTGATGGCTAAGAAATTACTTAAAGCTCATAGGTTTCTTGTTTAATTCACCATTAGAGTACAATAATTCAGTGTGATTTGTTTTATGCCCAGATGTTTGGTACCGCTGGAAAAAAAACATGGTTAATGTTTTTGCGGATTCGTGTTTCTTATTTTTACTTTAAAAAAATGAGTTTCGGGGAGGGAAAACTGTTCCGAATTTCAAGGTGCTATTTACAAATCAGGCGGCTAGGCTTAGATGAATACTGCGAATTTAATAACTAGGATACAATAGTGATAAAACACTCTCAAAAGCATTAAATTAATTTAGTTAAAAATATACAATAGAAATAAAAGAGTCCCAAAGAAAACAAGATTGTAGTTAATATATTTTTTTACATTCTTGTTACGTTGAATAACTGATAACTGCAGTTTTGAAACTTTCCAGTAATTATATATATTGTCTATCAATCTAAATGTGATTGTACGAGTCATTCGCCAATCAGAATGAAATTGACTATGTAGTGAATGTGTTCTCAACTAGAAGCGACCGTAGGCTGCCGAAGCTTAGATATGCGTTTACACCAAACTTGAAAGCCGAAAGTTACTGAAAAAAAGAGACCATTGGGAAATAATTGAGAAAATAATTCTGAAGAATCAAGATGTATGTGTGCATAAAAAAATCTATTCAAATAAAACTGCATAAAAATGCAATCGATCTCTCTGAACCAATGAATAATATACGAGTATGTATTATCTCGTATCTATTCCTGTTGACTGTACACTGGCTTTAATACGCAGTTACTGTAAAATCACAAAGGGTTTCTTTATAAACAGCTTTACGAAAACAAGAGCGATTGTTATCGTAACACTAACAAAATGTTGCATGGTTTTACGCAAAAATGCGTTAAGCCACACCAACCTAAAACTGAAATAATTGATGTTTAATATCAAGTGCTTTTTTAAAAACATGATTCATTTTTAAGCTTGGCTGTTAAGTTTAACACATCTAAAAATACTTTTATTTATTCAGATAAAAAAAATTAATTTGGTGTTACTACTAAATACAATTTTTACATTAATTAAATACATATATTTATATTAACGTTTCCCATTACGTCAAAGAAAAAAACAATTCCTGTGTACATAATAGGGAGTGACAACTTACCATAGTTTGTTTATTTAATTTTTAATTATCAATATTTTTAGGATAACATATATAAATTACAAAAAATTTATAAACGGTGTTTTAAATTAGTGCTACAAAAGAGAATTATGAATTTCTGACGGTACTTTTTATTTTCTTTGTTCATTTTATTAAGTAAAAATATTCTTCTGTAAGTATAATGATGTTGTGCTGTAGTTGTTTATAATTTGGGAATTAAGATATTACCACCTGTTTTAGGTCGCGTACTTACGTTTTGTGACCTAGAAACACTACTATTTATTTGGTCTTAATGTATTTGAAGCAAACAATTCTTTTTATATAACAATTTTATATGTAAAACCTATTTAAAAAAAAATTGAACAGTGTGAAAAGTAGACTGTTTTTTTAAAATTACTTTTATGACTAATTTTTTTTTTTCGACAGGTAAAATATTTGTTTTATAAGTACCACCCTATACGATTATTCCGTACTGTAATATGGATTGGGTGCAAAGTAAATTGATTTTAACAATGTTTGATTATGTCCAAATGCTTGCAGACCGGCTGGATCTCCTTCCTAGGGAGTTGTTCATATTTAAATTTATTTCAACAGAGGGGGAAAAATTTTTCGAGAAACAACAGATGGAAGAGTCAACAGATGGAAGAGTTTAGGAAATGTGGATGTTCAAATATGGGCAGAATGGTGAATGTTACACAGTGTGTAAAGTGGCCACTTAAACCAGCCAATGACAGA